>NC_084733.1:49946870-50319370 GCF_033978785.1 Entelurus aequoreus
CAGATGAAGTTCTTTATCAATGCATACTATTTCTGGGCTTTCGGGGTCCACATAAAATGGTATGGCGGGCAAGCTCTGGTCTCCGGGCCTTGAGTTTGACAAATGTGCCATAAGGAAATCATTGTGCAATTCAGTGTAAATAAAGTGGTTCCTTGGTTTTTATATGCTTCAAATTCCGTATGATTCAGATTTGATGAAATTTGCACCAAAATGATTGAATTGGTTACGGTACGGACCACATATTTTGTGTCAATGAGTGCCCAAACAAAGAACCTCACGTTTGTGACTTATCTATCAAAATATGTGCTCGTGGGCAGAGAATTGTGTCTCTTAAATAAGCAAACTAGAGAACACATCTATTTAGCTTGTTTGTCTTTATACATATGCTGAATATATGCAGATTATCAGAGTACCCATGTGACAGTTTGACCCCACACTGTCACTGTTTGACCTTAGACTTCCTTACAAACGTGCACATTTGTTGGGAAGCTCAACATGGACAAACTACAAACATTCAATCTTGTTAGTAGTGATGGGTCCGGCAACACCGATGCATCGGCGCATGCGTCGAGCTCATAGAGCAATACCCTGTGTCGGTGCGCGTATCGCTTTTAGAAAGTCACGTGACCGAACACGAGCTGTTTTGGTCACGTGACCGCTCATGAGCTGTTCTGGTCACGTGACCGCTCATGAACTGTATCGCACTGACGCCTGCGCGTCAAACTGTTTATTAGGAAGCGGCGCAATGCGTGTTGTTGACGAACACCGTTAGGGCCGCTTGTTGTCACTGTCACTCAAAGTTGCATTTCAAAATTACACAGAATAAATGTGTTTATTTTGTTTAGAATTCAGATGGGTTTGATTTGGTGCACGGCATATATTGGCTGTGCGGCGCACGGTGTGCGCGGAGGACGCTTGAGCACTGCGCAATTGCGCAGGCGCGCACCTTAGAGGGAATGTTGCTCACAGGGCACAGAGGAGGCGTCAGTGCGATACAGTTCGCGTATCGGTCACGTGACCAAAGCAGCTCATGATCGGTCACGTGACTTTCTAAAAGCGGTACGCGCACCGACACAGGGTTTCGCTCTATGAGCTCGACGCATGCGCCTATGCATCTGTGTTGCAGGACCCATCACTACTGTTACTAGAGAAGGTACAGGAATGACGGCGTGGCGAAGTTGGTAGCGTGGCCGTGCCAGCAATCGATTACTGGGGTTCAATCCCCACCTTCTACCATCCTAGTCATGATACATGTTCACATTATTTGACTGTATCTAAAAAAGATAAAAATATATTTTTATTTAAATGAAGATATTAAATAATCCTAAATGAAATACAATGACTTGGTTTATATTATTGTATATACTAGGTCATAAAATCAGTGTCAGTTGAGTCGGTCCATAGGTTGCCTGTAGGGATTTTTAATGTCCAGCAGATGTCAGTATTTAGTGACACAGTATCGACACAGTATCAATACAGTTTTGCAATGTGTCGAAACGCTTCATGAGGCCTCATCAACCCATCACTACATGTGCTCAACAAACAAATTGTTACCTGTCACTCATCATGGCTCTGAACAGTTGACTAAAAGAGTCAGGGTGGGGTTGAGGGCTTTATATAGGTGAACACACCTGCATACACTAATTAGGCCAAATTTGGGTCGAACCATGATCTTCAAAATCTGGGTGTCACTGAAGGACACTGGACATTTGAAAGTTGTGTTGTCCAAAGCCTGAATATACTGTGTACAAAAATGACTGCTCTACACATGCAAAAGTACTATGTGAATACTTTTCAGGCATGTGATGGTTATTTATGGTGTAATTTGCAAAATAACTGTTTTCTTAATTCCCCCTGTCAAATTGGTCCCAGCTAGTGGGCGGGGCTATGAGCTATTTAATTTGGAAAATGCCGTTTTTCTGACAGTGTGCTGTTGGTCACTGCCGGAGGAGGTTCTCTGTCCTGAGCAGGAGTTTCGGTCTTCATGCATCAAACATCTACTGAGGTGATTATTTTGATGATGAGATTATGTTGTGTTGTAACCGGTTAAATGAGTTTTGTTGAATGCTAATTGATTTTGCTAAATCTGTCTTGATTATTTAATTCTTTACTTTGACATATTTGATTATTGCCCTTTGATTATGAATACATGTATTTTGTTATAATGGATGATTTACCTTTTGATTATTTAATTATTTGTAATCTGCTTATTTTAATGAAATATATAGGCCTATTTAACGCATGCAACTTTGAAATGTATTTAGATTATAAATATACTATATATAATATACAATACTAATATTGCCTCTGTTTATTACCATTACAGATTGTAGGTGCTTTGTTTTCCTGTCATTGTTTACCTTTTGACACTTTTTGGGATTTCAATAAATGTTTGTAAACTGTTACCAACTGCGTGCCTTGCCATCCTTGATTTGAAAGTCTGGTTTGCAACGGTTACATTACCTTCACCCGAGGCGGGGTGTGACATATGGTGGCAGTGGTGGGATGGCAAGCCGCAGAGTTTACAACAAACCTGGCAGAGGGCAGGCCAGAACTGGTTTGAGATCCAAGTGTCGGAGGTGGCAATGACAGAGGAGACTGATGAGATGGCTGGTCGAGGGGCCACGGCGATAAGGCTGGACCGGAGGACTATGGCTGAGGAGCGTGAAGTTGGATGGAACACAGGAGTCTGAAGAAGACTTCAAAGGTTTTGAGAACTCTGGGGCTAGGCGTAAGCAGCATAGGAAGGGTTCTGGGAAGGCTAGGTGGTCTGCTGAGCCACCAAGGACTGAAAGAGTACTAAGTGAACCTACCCTGGTTAACATGTTCCAAGACTTTTTGATTGGACAGCAACGTAGGGAAGCTATCCTAGTCCGTGAACTCCAGGAGTTAAAAAATGTCTGTACAAGGCCTAGCCTAGATCACTCACTCACTAACCAAAATGCTAACCGTCCTGTTGATAGTCGTTATGAACAGTCGCCCAAACCCAAACCCAGAACTCGCCCACAGCCAACTCCTAGTCCTCAAGCGTCGCCGTCCAGAGATTCCTTGACACCTGACCATCATCTCCGACAAGGCCCAAAGATGCTCCCTTTCCAGCAGGGTGAGGACATCGAAAACTTTCTTGTCCGCTTCGAGCGCATTGCTCGCACCTGGGGCTGGCCTCAGTCTGACTGGGCCTGCCGACTTGTTCCACTCTTGACCGGCAAAGCTCTGGATGCCTATTCTGCGATGGAGGAAGATGCTTCCAATGTCTATACTGACCTTAAAGAAGCCCTCCTTGCTAAGTTTGATATCTCTCCTGAGACTTATAGGCTCCAGTTCCGGTCAACCTACATTCCCCCTGATGAATCTCCCAAGGAGACTTACAACAGACTCAAAGGTCTCTACAGAAGATGGATCAAGCCAGAGCAGCGTTCCAAAGAAGACATCGCAGAGCTTTTCATTCTGGAGCAAATGCTTCGCTTGCTGCCCAACGAAATGAAGACTTGGGTCAAGGAACACGAGCCAGAAGAGGGACTTACTGCTGCTAAACTTGCAGGCCAGTACTTGAATGCTCGTAAAGGACTCCGAATGCCAAGGCAGCAGAACAACCGTGTAGCAGGCCAAGGTGCAGCCGACCTGTCACACCAAAGAGGTGTGCAGAAAGCAGGTGGTTACAGCACCTCAGGGGACAGCAGACTGTTCCCGAGACAGTCCAGTGAAGGATCTCATCTGCTACCACTGCCAACAGCCAGGGCATCGAGCCCCAGTGTGCCCCTTGCTACCATGTCACACCCCGCCTCGGGTGAAGGTAATGTCACCTTTGCAAACCAGACTTTCAAATCAAGAATGGCAAGGCACGCAGTTGGTAACAGTTTACAAACATTTATTGAAATCCCAAACAGTGTCAAAAGGTAAACAATGACAGGAAAACAAAGCACCTACAATCTCAGATGTTTGATGCATGAAGACTGAAACTCCTGCTCAGGACAGAGAACCTCCTCTGGCAGTGACCGACAGCAGACTGTTCCCGAGACAGAGTCCAGTGAAGGATCTCATCTGCTACCACTGCCAACAGCCAGGGCATCGAGCCCCAGTGTGCCCCTTGAAACAGAAGACCTGGTATTACCGGAAAGCACGTCACAGGGTGCTACAGCCAGGTCAAAAGGTCATGCTCTCGCTTCCAACTGGTTAAAGGAGTTTTGTTGAATGCTAATTGATTTTGCTAAATCTGTTTTGATTATTTAATTCTTTACTTTGACATATTTGATTATTGCCCTTTGATTATGAATACATGTATTTTGTTATAATGGATGATTTACCTTATGATTATTTAATTATTTTTAATATGCTTATTTTGATGAAATATATATAGGCCTATTTAACGCATGCAACTTTGAAATGTATTTAGAATATAAATGTACTATATACAATACTATTGCCTCTGTTTATTACCATTACAGTATGTAGGTGCTTTGTTTTCCTGTCATTGTTTACCTTTTGACACTTTTTGGGGTTTCAATAAATGTTTGTAAACTGTTACCAACTGCGTGCCTTGCCATCCTTGATTTGAAAGTCTGGTTTGCAACGGTTACATTACTTTCACCCGAGGCGGGGTGTGACAACCCACAATACTTGGAGGAGATGCAAATATAACCATTTAACATTTGCAATGTAATTTATCAAAAGTGAAACTGTTCTATGGCTGCTATTTTGCGTCTTTATTTAGCACGTGTTATGGTTTGCAGGGGAAGGTGACGGCAACAGACACTAGAGGAAGATGTAGCTCTATGTATTATATATATTAACCATATATATAATAATCAAACAATAGTAATATAACTAAGGAAATGGAGTGTGAACTAGATCCAAAAGGGAATGGGTGACAGGCTATGAAGTATTTAGCTGAGGTGTGTGTTACCAAATGTTGCCAAGAGACGAAGTCCAGGGGAGAGAGAGAAGTCTACAGGTCAGAGTCCAAAGCCAGGGAAGTCAAGGATCGAGGGAGGCAGTCAGAGTCCAGAGGGAGATCCGGGGAAAAGTGAGACGCACAGTTCACTTTCCAGGCGACGGAGGGTACTGCGTAGTGATGGGTCCGGCAACACCGATGCATCGGCGCATGCGTCGAGCTCATAGAGCGATACCCTGTGTCGGTGCGCGTATCGCTTTTAGAAAGTCACGTGACCGAACACGAGCTGTTTTGGTCACGTGACCACTCATGAGCTGTTCTGGTCACGTGACCGCTCATGAACTGTATCGCACTGACGCCTGCGCGTCAACTGTTTATTAGGAAGCGGCGCAACACCGTTAGGGCCGCTTGTTGTCACTGTCACTCAAAGTTGCATTTCAAAATTACACAGAATAAATGTGTTTATTTTGTTTAGAATTCAGATGGGTTTGATTTGGTGCGCGGCATATATTGGCTGTGCGGCGCACGGTGTGCGCGGAGGACGCTTGAGCACTGATTGCGCAGGCGCGCACCTTAGAGGGAATGTTGCTCACAGGGCACAGAGGAGGCGTCAGTGCGATACAGTTCGCGTATCGGTCACGTGACCAAAGCAGCTCATGATCGGTCACGTGACTTTCTAAAAGCGGTACGCGCACCGACACAGGGTTTCGCTCTATGAGCTCGACGCATGCGCCTATGCATCTGTGTTGCAGGACCCATCACTACTGTTACTAGAGAAGGTACAGGAATGACGGCGTGGCGAAGTTGGTAGCGTGGCCGTGCCAGCAATCGGTTACTGGGGTTCAATCCCCACCTTCTACCATCCTAGTCATGATACATGTTCACATTATTTGACTGTATCTAAAAAAGATAAAAATATATTTTTATTTAAATGAAGATATTAAATAATCCTAAATGAAATACAATGACTTGGTTTATATTATTGTATATACTAGGTCATAAAATCAGTGTCAGTTGAGTCGGTCCATAGGTTGCCTGTAGGGATTTTTAATGTCCAGCAGATGTCAGTATTTAGTGACACAGTATCGACACAGTATCAATACAGTTTTGCAATGTGTCGAAACGCTTCATGAGGCCTCATCAACCCATCACTAGTACTGCGGGGACGACACAAGAAAACACACTGAAAACACGGAGGGACAAAACACAGAGAGAGCAGGATTGCATCAAGCAGGATGATCATCGCTTACTGTACAAAAAGAAGACTATATTCCGGCGCCGGCATGCCAAGTTGTCCAGGCTTATGAAGGCAGCTCCTTCATTACAGGCAGGTGTGCCGATTGCCGGTAAATGATCGCAGCTGGCAGCAGCTGCAGGGCGGAGACGCGCACAGCACGTCCCTGGATGTGCGCCGCGGCCGTGGGCGTGTCCCGAGGTGTGCTCGTCAGGACGAACAGATGAAGGCGCGTTGGAATGCGCCCCAGCCGTGACAGCACGCATAGAAAGCATGTGTAAAACTGGTACAGTTATGCACAAATGGCTGTGAAAAAGGAGGCGATCGTGTTGCAAAGACAGACGATTGAGGGAGAATATTCTGTCTGTGTATGTGTCAACATATTTCGACTGTCAGAATATTTGACATATTGTCTATTCAGCAATATCGCTTTATAATTCTATATTTTCATTTTGTGATTCGAATTGGTGCCTGCTTGCATTTTTTTAATGGTGTTTTGTTTTTGTTTTCATATAAGAAAAATATGATTACCTATATGAAAAAACGCATGCATTTTCTTGCGTCTGGAGTCATTCTAGATGTACATTGATGCCTCTCAGAGCGCACTTTTGGTGTGATGAACATATGATTCTGTTGTCTAATATCACCCAGAAAAGGAGGTTGATATTATATTTGTCTGCTGCATATTCCACAACATAACACAGCACATGTTGGGCATTTGAGCATATGATGTCATCAATGTGGAGTGTCTCCATAGTGACAACCCGTATAGTACAAGCAAAAATCTAATTTAAATAGGGCAGTCTGCGACACTATTGCACGTGTTAACAAGTACAATTGACGCAAAATGACACTTTTTTTTATATTTGCACACGCTATTTAGTGTATCGGACTGCTGTGTGGATATATACATTAAATATAGTATTTTCTGTATACCTAGCTTGTTTACCGGTCTGGTTGAGACTTTGACTGCGTGTCTGATCTCAGCAGACGCTCGCATTGATCCTTTAATGCATCCAGTGCCCAGGGAGACAAGGAAGCGATACTCTCTGTGAAAATATTCCTCTCTTCCTTTTCGGCTCGTTTGCTAGCTGCTCAGCTCCAGAAGCAAACTAATTCAGCACTGCAGGAAAACAGGCTCTTCAAACACTATTTGCGGCTGGCCTTAAACTTAAATATGTTTGGGGACATTTGAATATGGAAGACAGGCGGAGGAGAACAGAGGCAAGCCCTCCGAGGACCGTAACTACACTCCCTGTGTTGTGCTAATAGGCAGCTTTGTTGTATAAAAAAAAAGATTTTCGGGGCGAATACGTTTCTGCCTCTCTCAGCCCTGCAGTAACACTCTAAAGGGCTAAAGTCAAGCCACCGAGGTTCAACAGACCATCTAGCAAGCGCCCTGCTGACAAATACAAGAAGAGACATGATTGTAGGAATGTGTGTTAGCAGGTGGTCTGTGTGTGTGTGTGTGTGTGTGTGTGTGTGTGTGTGTGTGTGTGTGTGTGTGTGTGTGTGTGTGTGTGTGTGTGTGTGTGTGTGTGTGTGTGTGTGTGTGTGTGTGTGTGTGTGTGTGTGTGTGTGTGTGTGTGTGTGTGTGTAAAACCAGGAGGAGCCACAAACTCTTCAGTCCATCGTGAGGCTGCCTAAGCAGGCCGAGTCCTTAACAAGGCCTGATTGCACTTACATCTCTTAGTAGACCTGCAAGTGACTGATTAGAAATGCAATTATGTGCTGTGAATTTCTTCATCGTTATTAAGTTTGTTCTGCAAAAGTTTGAGCAAATCTCCGGCAGGCGTGGCTTTCACCACATATGCTGCTAGGACTCGCTTGTGGCATCCATGGTTCCTCTCTGGTCCTCTGAGAGAAAAATTGGCACCCGAGAACTCCACCGCCGGCTCCTTGGTCCTCTTCTTTCCCGTGATCCTTACAAGCCAGAGGAAAAGGAGTACATTAATCATAATTTGAAAACAACAAAAGAACATTTTCCCTTTTTAATGCACGGCCTCTCATATAAAAATTAATTTAGTCACAGGCTACGCATGGCTCCCTGCTTTAGGTATGTTGGAATAAAACTTTAAATCAAGCCTCTACTAATAGGTTAAGTATTAATGAGGTTTTGGTCAAGTGAGCCAAATCCAATTTGGCCCCATATGACTTGTGGTCATGGTTATTAAAAGGCCAATCAGCACTGTATCCCATTGCTTAACTTCCCTGCCTTCGTGCAGAAATGTGTGTTTTTAACATCATCCATCACACACTTTGTAATAATCCTCTCCCTCTTGCTCACCTTTAAAGCCTTTTGTCTCGACGAGTAAAGACATATAACCAATTTTAGCAGAAGACAAAGACACCCAACCTGTCTCCCTGTTCTTTGATATGGGGGCATTCTACCAAATTAGTTCAAAGTGCTGTCCCATTACTAAAAAGAGGTTTAACAAAACAATTAAGTATTCAGGTATGAATTTTTACTGAGTATATATTATGATCTGTTTAAACCCAGGGCATTGACCCAATCCTGACCCCTAAATTTAAATTCATGAAAATACCACTTAACATTTTTGGGGGATTTTTTTCAATGGTGTAATTTAAAATATATTTATGATTAAGTTCAAACAGAGGCTGAAAGACCTTATTTAATTAAAAAAAAAACTGTGCTCCAAAAAATCTATTTTATGTCACTACCGAAACACAAGAGTTTTATCGGCTTGGCTGATTCCATTCTTGACCGGAAAGTCGCATTGTATTTCTGCACCCCATCGCAGCATGGTAAGTAACTTAATCCCATAGATCAGGCATACTCAACTGGCGGCCCGCGGGCCCCATCCGGCCTGCCAAAGCTTTTCATTTGGCCCGCAGAACGTCACCTAATTAGGCTTGATGAAACCATTTAAAACAGGGTCGATCATGTAAGCAGTAGTCCCGCCACCCCGCAGGGGGAAACAAAGAAGAATATGTGTCACAATGAAGCAGCAGTGAGTAAGTAGAAGTGCGAAGTGAAGTGAAGTGAATTATTTGTATATAGCGCTTTTCTCTAGTGACTCAAAGCGCTTTTACATAGTGAAACCCAATATCTAAGTTACATTTAAACCAGTGTGGGTGGCACTGGGAGTAGGTTTGTAAAGTGTCTTGTTCAAGGACACAACGGCAGTGACTAGGATGGCGCAAGCGGGGATCGAACCTGGGTCGCAAATCGCAAAAATCAAACTTTTAACAGCGACTGTACAACAAAGTATGAATGTATTGAAATTGCTGCTTTTGTGATGCATTTTGTATTTGTGGTCGTGTTGTTTTTGGCTGTTTGACTCTGGCATTCAAAATTGTTAGATACATGGAGTGCTAAATTTGACCAGTAGAGGGCGATAAAGCTACACCTTGGGTTTATTTGTGTTAAACCACATGTGTGCAATGTTTGCTGTGTGTATTAATACTAAACCTTCTATTTTATTTATCTAACACACACAATAGACATTATTTGTGTAAAATAAACAATGGACGGTATACTTTTTAAATTTATATTTTCAGTCTTACAAATCTAAATAAAATAAGATGAATAAAGAAATAAAGCTGAGAAAGAAAAATAATTCAAAAGAAGGAAGATCAATCAACAAAACTTAGCTTCTGTTTTTTCATGCTCTTAACTATCTGTGTAGCTGCACATGCTGGAAACAAGTAGCGAGGAGAGAAAAATTAATTTATTGACAGTGCAGTGGAAAAGCTGATGTGTTTACTTTGTACATTTTAGAAAGAAAAATTGCACATCAATGTTGAATCATTTTATGATGTGAAAAAAGAAAATGTGTTTAAAAAAATGTTTTTTTATGGATTTTATTGTAAAAAAAATATTAAAAAATATTTTTTAAATATCTTTACACAAAGGAAGTACTGTAAACTTAGACTTAGACAAACTATTGATCCACAAGGGAAATTGTTCAAGATATACAGATATAAGATAAACATAGTATTAACAAGTTAACATAATATGTTTTGTTCATAGTAAATATTATGTTTCGTTAGTGACAAATTTGGGAGAGGAAAAACCTTCCCAAACATTCTGAAAATACAAAATTAAAAATGACTGTTCTTTTTGTAGGAATGCGTACTTCAAATATTGTACTATATATATATATATATATATATATATATATATATATATATATATATATATATATATATATATATGTATACATATAGATGTATACACTATAATCTATCTTTGCAACTTCGGAAAAACAAAAGTTAGCACGGGTCAGACAAGACATTTGCCAGGCAGGTTGAAGGCAGAGGACAAGCGAAGTAGAAGTGACATTGTAGCGGTGGGCTGTCTCAAAGGATTAGGCATTACAGCGTTCACTGGCATGTGCTTGTGCTTGTTCCCATTATATTTGCTTGTGCCTCTTTCCAGATGACTTCTCCCCCAAACTGATCCGGCGGGCAAGATAATTGATTAATATTACTTGAGGGAACGATGGCTAACTGTTGCTGAGGCTCAAGTCAAACACTCGGGTTAAACACGGTCAAGACTGCGGATCAAAATGCAGATACACACAAATGGCTGCAGGGAACATGTAGAAAATGAGAGTGCTTAATTTAACACTACACGGTAATCTCAGGTACATGTATGTTACATGTATGTCAACATTATTATTATGTGAAACTAAACAACAACAACAAAAAATTAGATTCAGTCTGCTCACACCATCCCTGTTGACTGACACCTTCAATCTGGGCTCTTTTTCCATGCATACTGAAAAATCAAAGAGTCTGTGGGCCACTTTCATATTTTTGAAAGACAATGTTATCATAGTTACTAGCATCCACTTTTGAGCTTTTTTCTTGTTAAATTTTGCCATCTGTTTCCATTTTTGTTGGCCTTTATTTGTGTGTGACCATACTTTGCCTTAAACAGGAATTGCACTTTTTTGGGAATTTTGCATATCATTCACAATCCTTATTTAAGACAAGTAACATAAGGTTTTTTTTTGTTATGCATTCTAATTTGCAAAATACTTGTCATGTCTGTGTTGTATCAGGGTTTTGTTTGGCCATGTGCTGTTTGTTTTTTGGACGCTTTTTAGTTCCTGGTTTCACTCTCTTGTTTTGTCACCATTAGTTTCACCTGTTTCACATTTTGAGTCACGCACCTGTTTTCATTAATCATGTCACTATTATTTAAACCGATAGTTGCCAGGAAGTCAGCCTTGCGACATCACCCTCTACACACCCTTGTTATTCATGCTGATGAGCCATGCTGCTCTTTTTCATGCTCTTTTCTCATTTCAAGTAAGTTTTCTTTATTCATGCCATAGTTTGCAAGTTTTGTTTCATTAGTCAAGTTTGTTTTCCGCCTTTTGTGCGCGCCTTTTGTTTATACATTTTGGAGCTTTTTGAGTTAAAATATTAAACATGTCCTTACCTTCACGTCGTGTCCGGTCAAGTCGCTTTGCACCACGGGAAAACAAACCACACCATAGTCCTAGTCTTGACAATACTACAAGGTGGTTAACAATGCAGCTAATTGGAGTACTCTATTCCACCCTTAAAAAAACACCCATAGCCTCCAGCAATACTCCATTTACATGTTGTGACCTGCATATTAACCAAGTATTAGTGATATTGTTATATTAAGAACTACTTTTAGCGGTGCTGTGATCACAGAGATAATTTAGTAGCTTACGCAGCTATATTGACATATTGAGCCTCTGAGCTGGTGAAAGTTATTTCTAGATTATAAAACCAGCACCCCCGCGACCCCAAAAAGGGATAAGCGGTAGAAAATGGATGGATGGAAATCATACGTCTTACCTGTATAGTCAAATGTTATGGCCATAAACTGAGAAATTGGTCAACTTTAACATTCCACTTCTAACTAATGATGGCGAGAAAGATACGAAAAGACGCTTGTTTGAGGCTTTTTTTTTTTTTTTTTTAAACCTGTGTGACTATTATGATTAATTTTTAATCCAAATAACATCAGCCGCCATCCCACTGATAGCAGACATTGTACAATCATTTTATTATGTTTGAATAATACATAATGTTGGATATAGAGAACATACAAATCCTTTTTTTATTGAATCAAAGATACTGAAATTCCACGACATAGTGAATTTGCAAACAGCTAAAATTATGCACAAAGCAAACTATAACCTGCTACCCAAGAATATACAACAATTCTTCTCAAAAAAAGAGGAGAAATATAATCTTAGAGAAAAATGTAATTTAAAACATTTGTACGCACGTACAACACCTAAGACCTTCAGTATATCAGTATGTGGAATTAAATTATGGAATGGATTAAGCAAAGCAATCAAACAATGTACTAATATGATCCACTTCAAGAAACTCTTCAAACTTAAAGTGTTTACAAAGTACAAAGAAGAAGAACCATGATAAACATTCTGAATTTATTTAATTCATCCATTCTTTCACTCTCAAAATAATCTTACTTATCTCATCATATGAAATGTAACTTACTTCACCAATTATTATTTATCTATTTATTTTTATTGTGATTACTTATGGAGTACATTGTGAATAAATTGAGAACAGGAAGTGAACAAAAAAGTTTAGCAACTGTTATGTAAAAGAAAAGGGGTAGGATTAAATAAGCTCTGCTTCTTCCTACTCCTTTTCGAACATGTTGAAAAGAGAAACCGGAAACTGTGATGTATCATGTTGTATGCTTGCATGTTCGAAATAAACTCAAACTCAAACTCAAACTCAAACTCAATGTCACAATGTGACAATGTTGCGCCGTCATGCCTGTTAATAAAGAAAAATGGGAACCGGTACTTTTTTAGAGGCGGTACAGTACCTTTTATGATTCATTTGTATCACGGTACTTCACTAGTATCAGTATACCGTACAACCCTAGTTTGTAGTTTATATTTCTTGTTCATCTTGGCAATACTGCTGTATGATACGTATAGTGTTTCACTAAAGCTGGATCTGTTTAGCACACAGCTTCTAAAACTTGGAGTTCACCCTCCTTATATTCAGGTTAAAAGATACACGGTTCTCTATTATCATTTGTCTCAAAGTAATTGTTGTTGTCTCTCACAAAGTCTGCCATGATTAGTAGTGTTGTTGTTGAAGGGAAAAGCAAACGTTGTGATACGTCTATGATATTAATATGCTGCTGTATGCTTAAAAGGATCAAAATATGTAAACATTACATGCTATTATAAATGTGCCTGTTACTACATTACATACATACTTACAGCATGTATATAAAACATTGATGGAGGTTTTTGGAGGTTTTTAGAGCGTTTTATAGGCGGAATAGAGCAACTCGTATTAGCTCCATTTCGAGCTGAGTTTAAACTAACTAAAGTACATTCCGTTTTTGAGATGGTCTGTTTAATTTGTTACTGAAAAAGACACTCAGAATGTACATGAACATACAGAATGCGGTATTTACAATATTGACTATGAACAATAAAACCTTGAATATTTAAAATATATGAATGTTGTTCCTCTATTGCAGACCATCTCCTTGATCGATATCTTTTTTAATCGAGCAAGAGCTGTTACGATATAGGTGAGGTGGATCCCAAGGATGCAGAGACGAATTTGTGTATACAATTGTTCTTCCTTTTATTAGGCGGAAGCACAAGGTAGCAAAACAAAGGCTATGGTGGAAAACACAAAAACACACCATGTAAAAAACTACTAAGAGAAAAAAACACACAAAACTAAAAGCGCTAGACAAGGCTAGGAAAAAATACTTCACGAAAGAAGTTAAATAGAAAAAACAAAGTACCAAAATAAAAACGCTAGACAAGGCTAGGAAAACATACTTCATGAAAGAAGTAAATAGATTAGGTACAAAATAAAACGCTAGGCAAGGCTAGGAATAATACAGGCCAACCTGAGATGAGAGGTACGTGATGAACTAGTGAGTTCTCTTGGCACGACCAACAGGATGCAAGCAATGGCAAAGTTCCGGCGCTCACAGGTTGTCAGCAGCCAGGTTAAATAAGCTGTTTCTAATTACTGTCAGGTGTGTGCTGCTGCCTTGCGTCAGCTGCACTCCATACTGTGAACGAGAGAGAGAGTGAACATGGAGTGCAGACAACAGAAATGAGCAAGGAAATTTCAGATTACCACAGTACCTGGGAGCCAGTTTCCTAGATTCGGTGGCCAATGGTAGGTCCCGGGACGATAACCAGACCTTCTGTCCCAACTGGTAGTGTGGGGCTGGTGTGCGATGGCGGTTGGCTAAGAGTTGATTCCTGGCCGATGTTCTTCTTAACGCCGCCCTGGTGTTGCGCCAAGCCTGGTGAGCCCGATGCAGGTGTGCAGTAACTGATGGAACGTCGGCACTGGGTTGGGTAGAAGGAAAAACTGGTGGTTGGAACCCATAGGCGACGTGAAATGGAGATAGGCCGGTGGCGGAGCTAATGAGGGAATTGTGAGCGTATTCGATCCATGGGAGATTCTCAGACCAGGTCGAAGGTTGCTGATGACAAGTGCACCGGATGGCTGCCTCCAGGTCTTGGTTGGTCCGCTCGGTCTGTCCATTGCTCTGAGGGTGGTAGCCGGAGGACAGGCTAGGGGAGGCCCCCAGAGATTTGCAGAATGCCCTCCAGACGGCCGAGGAAAACTGTGGTCCTCTGTCGGATACCACATCAGTGGGGATGCCGTGCAGCCGGAAAGCGTGGAGCACTAATAATTGGGCAGTTTCAAGAGCTGACGGCAGCTTGGAGAGGGCCACGAAGTGGGCCATCTTCGAGAACCGGTCCACAATGGTCAAGACAGTGTCATTTCCCTCGGAGGGGGGCAGTCCTGTGACAAAGTCCACAGCTATGTGTGACCACGGGCGGGAGGGGATGGGTAATGGGTGTAACAGTCCTGCTGGAGCCTGGTGGGATGCCTTGTTCCGGGCGCAGATCCGACATGCTGCCACAAACGCCTTCGTATCTGCCAGAATGGATGGCCATCAAAAACGCTGGGAGAGGACAAAACTGGTTCGACGAATACCTGGATGGCAAGCGATCTTCGACCCATGTGCCCAATCCAGAATGCTGGAACGGAGCCGAGGAACCACAAACAACCGACCTGGTGGGCAGCTCCGAGGAGATGTGTGCGACTTCAGGGCCTCCAAGACTTGCCGCTCGATGTCCCACTGGAGTCCCCCAATGACGTGGGTATGGGGGACAATTGGTTCATGTGAAGAATTCTCAAAGGACGAAGAGTAGACACGGGACAGGGCATCGGGCTTCCCATTCTGAGAACCAGGTCGGAAAGTGATGATAAAGTTAAAACGGGTCAGAAATAGTTGCCACCTGGCCTGGCGGGGGTTCAGTCTCTGTGCGGTCCTTAAGTAGGACAGGTTCTTGTGGTCCGTGTAGATGATGAATGGTTGCTCCGCCCCTTCCAGCCAATGTCTCCACTCCTGAAGGGCCAAAATGACCGCCAGAAGCTCCCTGTTGCCAATGTCATAATTTCTCTCAGCAGGGGATAGGCGACGAGAGAAGAAAGCACAGGGGTGCAACTTCTGGTCGGTGGTAGATTGCTGGGAGAGTACGGCCCCTACACCTGAATCAGAAGCGTCCACCTCAACAAAAAATTGGAGAGAACGGTCAGGGCAACACAGAACAGGAGCCGAAGTAAACAATCTTTTCAGCCTCAAGAACGCGGAATTGGCTTCGGGTGTCCATTCAAACGGAACCTTAGTAGAGGTTAGCCTCGTAAGTGGCTCAGCGACGCGACTAAAATTACGAATAAATCGCCTATAAAAATTAGAGAAGCCCAAGAATCTCTGAAGGTGCTTCTTGGAAACCGGAGTGGGCCAATCTACTACTGCTTTTACCTTAGCGGGATCCGGTCTGAGTCTACCCTCCTCAATGATAAAACCTAAGAAGGGAATGGAGGATGAATGAAACTCGCATTTTTCCGCCTTGACGAACAGTTTGTTCTCGAGCAATCGTTGAAGGACTAACCGAACCTGCTGCACATGTTCGTCAAATGTTGATGAATAAATTAATATATCGTCCAAGTAAACAAAGAGAAAACGACCTGTCATGTCCCGAAAAATGTCATTAATGAAGCCCTGAAAAACGCCAGGTGCATTAGTAAGTCCAAAAGGCATGACAAGATACTCAAAATGTCCGAGAGGAGTGTTGAATGCGGTCTTCCATTCATCCCCCTCTCGGATGCGAACTAGATGGTAAGCGTTACGTAGATCGAGTTTAGTAAAAAACCTAGCTGATTGTAATGGAGTAAAAGCAGAATCAAGGAGTGGTAGAGGATACTTATTCTTGATAGTAATCTGATTAAGAGTGCGGTAGTCTATACAAGGCCGTAGGGACTTGTCCTTCTTTTCGACAAAAAAAAATCCAGCGGCTACAGGTGCGGTCGAAGGGCGAATGAGGCCGGCAGCTATAGATGTGTTTATGTATTCTTCTAGTGCTTTGAGTTCGGAGTTAGACACCTTGTACAAACGGGTCGATGGTAACGCCGCCCCGGCTAGCAAATCAATGCCACAATCGTAGGGTCGGTGGGGGGGAAGTGAGAGTGCTCTATCCTTGCTAAACACCGCCCTTAAGTCATGGTAGTGCTTGGGCACGTTTGTCAAGTCTATGTTCTCTATAACAGCGGTAGGTGGCGGTGTATGAGATCCTGCTGCGGAACGAAGACAATGTGTGTGGCAGGTTACACTCCAATTAATAATGGCCGAACGAGGCCAGTCTATGTGCGGGTTATGCTTATGTAACCAGGTTAACCCTAGAATGACGGGCGCTGACCGTGATGGCACAACAAGAAAAATTATTTTCTCACAATGATTACCAGACAAGCGCAGGTTGAGTGGGAGTGTCTGGTGGGTTATGCTGGCTAATAGGCGCCCATCAAGAGAATACACCCTCTTGGGCACATACAGTTTGACAACAGGAATCTTATGGAGTCTCATGAACTCAAAATCCAAAAAGTTATCATCTGCTCCTGAGTCAATGAGAGCGCAAATGTCTATTTGTTGGTGAGACCAAGAAAGAGTACCTTTTAGCTGCATTCTGCCTGCGGCCAACGAAGGAGAACGGCGACCTCTGGTGGACGTGTCCTCTGGCGAGTGAGGGCGCACTCGTGGCCGTGCGGCGGGGCGCGGCAGTTCTTTGCAGCGGGAGATGAGATGATCAGCGGCCCCACAGTATAGGCAGAGTTGGAGGCGAACGCGACGTTCCCTCTCGGCGGTGGTGAGTCGGCGGCCTCCCAGTTGCATCGGCTCATCTATCTGCCATGAAGGAGAGGTGTCTTCGAGTTGCTCCGTCTTGCAGATGGCAGGTCTAGCAGGCGCTGATTGGCTGCTAGGTGGGGCTTGTCTCCCTCGTCGATCCCTCCTCTCCTCCAATAGGCGGAAGTCGATTTGCACCGCCAGCTCGATGAGATCATCCAGATTCATCAGGAGTGACAGCGGGATCATCATGTGATGAATCTCGTCCGCGAGACCCAGGAAGAAAGCGTCCAACAGCGCTGAGGGACCCCAGTCACAATCGGCGGCCATGGTGCGGAACTCGATCGCGTAATCCGCGACCCGTCGTGAACCCTGTTGCAGCCGGAAAAGGGATCTCGCTGCCTCTCTACCTGGGAGTCGTCGTTGGAAGATTTGCTTCAAGGATTTGGAAAAGTTCGCGTATGTGGAGCTGGAGGTGGTCTGACGGTTCCATTCGGCAGTCGCCCAGGTGCCAGCACGGCCAGACAGGTGAGAGATAACAAACGCTACCTTAGCCTGCTCAGAGGTGAATGCGGAAGCGTTTAGCTCGAAATGAAGTTCACACTGCGTCAGGAATAGTCTTACGTCTTTCCTTTCCCCGGAAAAACGTTCGGGTCGGGATAGCCGTATGTTGCTGGTACTTGCGGGTTGTGTAGGTTGGGTGGATGCCTGGTCAGGCACAGTGGTCGAGGTGGGTATGACGGTGGCTAGCAGCATGTTGACTCGCTCCAACATGGCGTCTTGACGCTCCGACATCCCCTGTAGACCTCGGCTCAGGTGGTCAAGCTGGTCCCCCTGCTGGTTGATCCGTTGAGCATGGCCTTGAAATGCTCTTTTCCAGGAGTCTGTCTCTGCGGGTTCCATAGTATTGGCCGGAACTTTTTCTGTTACGATATAGGTGAGGTGGATCCCAAGGATGCAGAGACGAATTTGTGTATACAATTGTTCTTCCTTTTATTAGGCGGAAGCACAAGGTAGCAAAACAAAGGCTATGGTGGAAAACACAAAAACACACCATGTAAAAAACTACTAAGAGAAAAAAACACACAAAACTAAAAGCGCTAGACAAGGCTAGGAAAAATACTTCACGAAAGAAGTTAAATAGAAAAAACAAAGTACCAAAATAAAAACGCTAGACAAGGCTAGGAAAACATACTTCATGAAAGAAGTAAATAGATTAGGTACAAAATAAAACACTAGGCAAGGCTACGAATAATACAGGCCAACCTGAGATGAGAGGTACGCGATGAACTAGTGAGTTCTCTTGGCACGACCAACAGGATGCAAGCAATGGCAAAGTTCCGGCGCTCACAGGTTGTCAGCAGCCAGGTTAAATAAGCTGTTTCTAATTACTGTCAGGTGTGTGCTGCTGCCTTGGGTCAGCTGCACTCCATACTGTGAACGAGAGAGAGAGTGAACATGGAGTGCAGACAACAGAAATGAGCAAGGAAATTTCAGATTACCACAAGAGCAACAAATATGCAATAAAAACACAGCGAAAAACAAACGCAAAGGGTAAAAAACATCAAAATATTAGATATAATATGCACCTGGGGATAGGTTGATTGGCAACACTAAATTGGCCCTAGTGTGTGAATGTGAGTGTGAATGTTGTCTGTCTATCTGTGTTGGCCCTGTGATGAGGTGGCGACTTGTCCAGGGTGTACCCCGCCTTCCGCCCGAATGCAGCTGAGATAGGCTCCAGCGCCCCCCGCGACCCCGAAAGCGACAAGCGGTAGAAAATGGATGGATGGATGGATAATATCACTGTTCTGCAGAACTTTGTTGTAGAAAGTTCTGCAGAACAGTGATATTACATCGAGGTCTCAGGCTTGTTGCTGCCCCGCCCACTCTACCTCGTGCCTCGTCTGCATGAAGCAGCGCTTCCTATGGTCACCGTAGTGTGTTGTTCATAATGACCAAACTTTGTCTTGTGAACAATGAGTTTACGCTCAAACATGTATTCCTCCCTCCATGAATGCATCCAAACATGTCTTCTTCGTTACGTTTACCTGAACATCGTTATCCAGCACCATATGCTGGTCACATTGTGTATCACAGTCAGTTTAGCTGCATATCATGACGTAGAAACCGTATGTCACTCAAAAGTGCAGATTCTAACCATTTGAATAATTTCTATAGTTTGAAAATATCCAGCAGGCCACATTGAAATGTTAATTATGTTGTATTATGCCAAGGTAGGTAGCCCAGTTAGGCTGTTTTGCAAGACCCATGTCACGTGACTTCAAACTTGACACCTCATTGGCTGGTTCTGAGACAGGATCGATTGCGTCAGACCTAATTTACCGGAAGTGAATCATGCTCTTTGAAGCAGTGAATTTTCGGACACTGAATTTTTTTTACACAGAATTTTATATACTGAATTATTTTTTAATACACTGATTTTTTTTTTACACTGAATTTTGTTACACTGAATTTATTTTCAATGAAATTATCAGCATAATTTGAAAAAATTCAGTTCACAAAATTCAAACGCAAAAAATTAAGTTACAAAATTCAGTGTCAAAAATAACCTTTCATAATAAAAAGTAATATTTGTTGATTGATTAATTGACATACTGGCTCAAATAGACTCTAACCAAGGTATGATTAATAATTGAACGAATAATTTTGTGATGTATTTTTAGAAGAGTCAAAAGTATAATATAAGCATTAATATACAGCTTTCACAGTGGAACCTTGATTTACGAACGCCTCGATTTGGAACCTTACGGTTTACGAACCTTTACATCGCACCAAATATGTCTCTGTGTGCGAACGTTTCATTCATTCATTTTGTATGCTGCTTGAAGCCATCGAGGGCTGCTACTTTGATGACATCTCTTCCTGTACAAGCAGGTACGGCCATTTAAAACAATTCTGAACCAACTTATTGTACGCAGAAGATTAAGAAGAAAGAGGACAAGCGTTTTGGCTCTCGCAGTTTTACCGGATATTTTGTTTCGATGTCTGCTTGAAGATCGTGTCTGTGGACGAGCAGTCGGAGACAGGAGTAGTGGAAGATTTACGTGAGTTCCTCAAGCATATTATTTTCACCTGTTTTCTGCTGTATTTTGTAACCGTCTATTTTGGCAAACAATTTTGATCAGGTTCTGATCGAGTGTTCACATTGAGTATGCATCGCATATATAACTGATTTATATCCACATACAAAAGAGGCCTGGGTCGGATATGAAACATTTTCGAATTGCACTGTTCAGACGGACATGAAAAAATGGGGGCATAAAAACCACAATTGACCTGCAGTGTGAACAAGACCTTAGATATCATTTTATGTGATCAGAAACACTTTAAATGTTTCCAAACTCTCCCAGTCTTGCTGTATAACGTTGTGTTAACTTCGTTAGCCTCCGTCTTGCAGTACTTTCAGTTAGAGGAGTTTATCAACAAAGGGGGCTTTGTTCCGCAGCAAGTCTTTAATTGTGATGAGACCAAAAAAGATGCCAATGCAGACCTTTATTACAGCAAAGGAGAAGGCACTACTGGGACACAAGCCGATGACGAATCGCCTCACACTGCTAGTTTGTGCAAACACTAGCGGTGACTACGTGAAGCTACTGCTTGTTTGTCACTCTAAAACTCCTAGAGTGTTGAAAATCCATCCATCCATCCATTTTCTACCGCTTGTCCATTTTGGGGTAGCGGGGGGTGCTGGAGCCTATCTCAGCTGCATTCGGGCGGAAGGCAGGGTACACCCTGGACAACTCGCCACCTCATCACAGGGCCAACACAGCCACAATAATTCACAGACACAAGGTAAACAAGACTTGTGTGTGTATGTGCGTGTTGACATTTAAAGGCCTACTGAAATTATTTTTTTTTATTTAAACGGGAATAGCAGATCCATTATATGTGTCATACTTGATCATTTCGCGATATTGCCATATTTTTGCTGAAAGGATTTAGTAGAGAAAATCGACGATAAAGTTCGCAACTTTTGCTCGCTGATAAAAAAAAGCCTTGCCTGTACCGGAAGTAGCGTGACGTCACAGGAGCTAGTATTCCTCACAATTCCCCATTGTTTACAATGGAGCGAGAGAGATTCGGACCGAGAAAGTGACGATTACCCCATTAATTTGAGCGAGGATGAAAGATTCGTAGATGAGGAACGTTACAGTGAAGGACTTGAGAGGCAGTGATGGACGTATCTTTTTTCGCTCTGACCGTAACTTAGGTACAAGCTGGCTCATTGGATTCCACACTCTCCTTTTTCTATTGTGGATCACGGATTTGTATTTTAAACCACCTCGGATACTATATCCTCTTGAAAATGAGAGTCGAGAACACGAAATGGACATTCAGTGCCTTTTATCTCCACGACAATACATCGGTGAAATGCTTTAGCTACGAGCTAACGTGATAGCATCGTGCTTTAACTGCATATAGAAACAAAAAAAATAAACCCCTGACTGGAAAGATAGATAGAAAATCAACAATACTATTAAACCGTGGACATGTAAATACACGGTTAATGCTTTCCAGGCTGGCGAAGGTTAACAATGCTGTGCTAACGACGCCATTGAAGCTAACTTAGCAACTTAGCAACCGGACCGCACAGAGATATGCTAAAAACATTAGCTCTCCACCTACGCCAGCCAGCCCTCATCTGCTCATCAACACACGTGCTCACCTGCGTTCCAGCGATCGGCAGAAGGACGAAGGACTTCACCCGATGCGTTTGGCGGCCCGGAGACGTAGGAAGTCAAGGTGAGGTCGGCGACTAGCGCGTCTGCTCTCCAACAAAGGCCTCCTGGTTGTGTTGCTGTAGTCCGCTGCTAATACACCGATCCCACCTACAACTGTCTTCTTTACAGCCTTCATTGTTCATTAAACAAATTGCAAAAGATGTCCAGAATACTGTGGAATTATGAAATGAAAACAAAGCTTTTTGTATAGGATTCTACGGGGTACCATAACTTCCGTTACTCTGACTTCGTCACGTGCATACGTCATCATACCGTGACGTTTCAGACGGATATTTCCCGGGAAATTTAAAATGTCACTTTATAAGTTAACCCGGCCGTATTGGCATGTGTTGCAATGTTAAGATTTCATCATTGATATATAAACTATCAGACTGCGTGGTCGGTAGTAGTGGGTTTCAGTAGGCCTTTAAGCTTACTGTAATGTGTTTGTGTTGTTTGGATAAAAAAAGAAATTGTTGAGCCATTACCCCCTTGTTATGTTGTGTGATATATATATATATATATATATATATATATATATATATATATATATATATATATATATATATATATATATATATATATATATATATATATATATATATATACTGTATATACACACACACACACATTACAGTGTCTTCAAAGTGTGCAGGTTTTTTAGTGTCACGACTTGGACTTTGGTGTGGTTTGTTCTCCCGTGGTGCAAATGAATTGGACCAGACATGGCGTGAAGTTAAATACATGATTTAATAATAGATTATAAAAAGTATAAACAAAAGGTGTGCACATGGCGGGGAACAAACTTGGCTAATAAAACAAAACTAGCACAAAGGCAGAACTATGGAAAAAAGGAACAAACAAAAGGCGCTCACAGCGGAGGTACAAAACAGTGGCTTGAATAAACAAAAAACTTACATGGCAAGAAAAGAGCAGCATGAACTATGACCTGGACAGAGTAAGCAGCGTGTCAAGAGTGCAGAGCATGAATGTGATGTCGCCAGAAAGACCAACAGAAAATGACAGGCTTAAATATTCATGTGGTGATTGAAAACAGGTGCTTGAGTTCAAATGAATCAGGTGCGTGAGTCCAAGAAGTGAAACAGGTGACACTAATGGTTGTCAAGGTAACAAACAAACAAGGAAGTGCAACCAGGAACTAAAAAGAGTCCAAAAAACAAACAGCACATGGCCAAACAAAAACATGATCAACAGACATGACAGAGCCCCTCCCTTAAGGACAGATCCCAGATGTCCAAAAACAAAAAAACAAGGCAGGATCGAGAGTCATGGGAGGGCGACTTGGCGGTGGGTCGCCAGACCACGTGTCCCCGAATCCACCGGGGAAGAATCAGATGGCGGCGACACGTAGACCGACGCTGTACCTGACAAGGTGGGCAACCTGGGAATGGCCACATCCATGGCCGACGAGGAGGTGGGCGCACTTGGCGTGGCGGACGACCAGGTAGTGGCCACATTCGTGGCCGACGAGGAGGCAGGTGCGTCGTCATCATGGCAGGCGTGGAAGCTGCGCGCGTCGTCGTGGCAGGCGTGGAAGCAGCAGATGAAGCAGGCGTGGGTGCAGCAGACGAAGCAGGCAGCGAAGCTCGGCGTAGTGCGTCAGGCGGCGGGTCTTGGCGTGGCGGGTCTTGGCGTGGAGGGTCTTGGCGTCATGGAGCTGCAACTGGCGGCACTTGGCGGCGTGGAGCTGCGACTGGCAGCACTTGGCGGCGTGGAGCTGCGACTGGCGGCACTTGGTGGCGTGGAGCTGCGACTGGCGACACTTGGCGGCGTGGAGCTGCGACTGGCGGCATGTGGCGCCGTGGAGCTGCGACTGGCGGCACGTGGCGGCGTGGAGCTGCGACTGGCGGCACTTGGCGGCGTGGAGCTGCGACTGGCGGCACTTGGCGTGGAGCTGCGACTGGCGGCACTTGGCGTGGCGCTGCTAGGCATGTTGGTAGCCTTGGAGCAGGGCGTGGAGCAGGTGGAGGTGGCCTAGCTGGGGGTTGCGGCTTGGCAGGCCGAAAGACCGGTGGTGGTGGCCGAACCGGAGGTTGCGGCTTAGCAGGCCGAAAGACTGGTGATGGTGGTCGTGCTGGAGGCTGTGGCTTGGCGTGACGATGCTGAGCCACCCCACCGGAACAATTCCCAGCCGTAGCCCCCCCCTCAAGGAGCAGATACCAGACGCGCTCCCCGCGGTCTGGAACCGTTTTTTTGGGTGGGTGGAGGAAGGTCAGGAGGGGGGCAGAATCCTCCCCACTAAATTGTCCAACAAATATTTCTTTATCCCCCACCTGGGGTTGTGTGGGCGGAAAAAAATAAACATTTTGTGACGGGGGCAGGGCTTGAGTCTTGGGGGGCAAGGACAGTCCCGGTGAGCAGGTCTGTGAAAAAAATTTCTGGAAGTGTCTGATTCGGGCAAAATAGTCATTTGGTGGTGGCTGATAGAAAAAGTTAACAGAATTAAAAAAAAAATCTTGGTCTCTGACATCATCACCAGTGGGCGGGGTGACGTCATGACAAGGCGGTGGCGTGATGTCATCTGCGGGAAAACTTATTTGCTGGCGACATCTGTCACGACTTGGACTTTGGCGTGGTTTGTTCTCCCGTGGTGCAAATGAATTGGACCGGACAGATTATAAAAAGTATAAACAAAAGGCGCGCACAAGGCGGGGAACAAACTTGGCTAATAAAACAAAACTAGCACAAAGGCAGAACTATGGAAAAAAGGAACAAACAAAAGGCGCTCACAGCGGAGGTACAAAACAGTGGCTTGAATAAACAAAAAACTTACATGGCAAGAAAAGAGCAGCATGAACTATGACCTGGACAGAGTAAGCAGCGTGTCAAGAGTGCAGAGCATGAATGTGATGTTGCCAGAAAGACCAACAGAAAATGACAGGCTTAAATAGTCATGTGGTGATTGAAAACAGGTGCTTGAGTTCAAATGAATCAGGTGCGTGAGTCCGAGAAGTGAAACAGGTGACACTAGTGGTTGTCAAGGTAACAAACAAACAAGGAAGTGCAACCAAGAACTAAAAAGAGTCCAAAAAACAAACAGCACATGGCCAAATAAAAACATGATCAACAGACATGACAAATAGGGACTTTTTTCATGGCTCGAACCAATTATTCATGTTTACCTTGATTCTTACGAGAAACTCTGCTTCACTATACAAATGTTTCGCTCTGTGAACCATGTTCAACAACCAAATAAGTTCGTAAATCGAGGTTCCACTATAAAATATTGCATTATTTATTATTATTTGTCACAATCCACTAATGGATTGTGGAATTATTTAATAGTAAGTTAGTGAGTTCAGGGTTTCACTTGCTAACTGCCTAACAATGCTCATGGTACCATGCTACTTAGTGTGACATCATCCCAATGAAAAAAATTAAATACAGATTTTATGTATTTTTATATGTATTTGGTATTTTAAATATTGTGGTACCTCAGTTTACGAATTCTCTACCTTATGAATGTTTTGAGGTATGAGCTGTTGCTCTGCTATTTTTAGATACCAAAAAAATTTAGGCTACATACCAGCTTCAGATACCTCCCCACCACTAGTTGGCGTAACAAATGCCACAATAAACCCTGTAAAATCTGACCAACATCTGCTGTCTCATTGCTGGTATTAGAGACAATATAACTTTGGTTCAGATAGAGTGTGAAGGACAGTGCTGAGAAGAAGCTAATTATATTAATTGATTTAAAGAAACAAATAATGGAAAAAAAAAAAAGGGTGTGTGCGTAGCCGAGTTGGCAAAGCAATATGAACATGTTGCATTTCCACAACCATACTGTAGCAGGAGCTATAATTGCCAGCCAAGGATGTTAAATCATTTTTTATTATTTAGATCATTTATCCATGAAAATATGGAGAAGCAGCGGATGGTGTGTTTGATGTTGAAGCAGCTCCGAAGAGATACCATAAATCTACTATCCAAGGTAACTATTGTACATTATTTCTATTTTACTTCATAAAAGTACTGTAGTTGTTAGTAGTATCATCTATTGTATTGTTTTAATACAATATTTGTTCTTATTCAAATGGATGGATGGATGGATGGATGGATAAAAAACATGTTACATGTTAAAATGTTGGTGTTTTTAGGGGGGCCTAGAACAGATTATTTAGATTTCAATTAATTTCAATGTGGACATTGATTTGAAATACCAGTATTTTGGGTCACGAGTTAACCAATTAAACTGGTAAGCCAATGCACCACTGGACGTAGATTTCCGCCAATGATTTCACATACTGCAGGTTGATTGGCATTTTGAGAAAATAAAAATGATTCCCATTCAACAGCTAATTAAACCCCTTGCGTGTGAGAATGATCACCGGACTCTTTAAAAAGATAAATGTGAACAATAAATAAGATTACCTGCACACTCAACTAGTTTTACATCAAGGTCACTGACGACATTGTAAGGTTTTCTGTCGGTGGGCTGGGAATTACAGTACACATATTTATTGTGGGTGATAATGGGAGCTTGAATGGAACCATCTTACCATCTTAACAAGCTCTCATGTGATGCTCTTTAAAAACAATCATTATAGACCTTCCTGGAGCACTAACCTTCTCCCTGTTTATTAATCAGCTAATTACACATTGACAGTCATGGGCTTGCTGATTCCCACACTTAAATGAACAAGGCTCTTTAATGATTAAGCCTTTGTGTTTCTCTCGCTCGCTTACTCTTCCCCATTCTTTCTTTTCCCTCTGAACACACACACCAGTAGCCTACCCCCTTCCCCCCAAAAAAACAGGACATGAAATCAGACTTCTCAGCTTGAGGGTTTGCTAATAACAAATCTGTTTCCACCAACACACAATAAGACGCACAGTAAAGTACCACAATGGTCACATTGGGGGACGCTTGGTTGAAGCACTGAGCTGGTACCTGGGGCAGAAGCAGCACCATCATGAAAGTTTGGCGAGGCGATGCAGGCGTATGCCGCTAGAGACTCTGGCGGTTTTGAAGGGCGCGGGCAGGGTGCGGAGGGGAAGCCGAAGAGGACAAAATAGTGCGGTGGGCTGCATTTCTGTCAGCAGAAGTGATGGCTGAGCGCAAGCATTATTTGTCTTGTGCTGCCATACAGCCCTCACACCAGCCCGGGCATTAATGAGAGGAGGCCGGACCGCCGGGTAGGAACACGACGCGCCACCGACGCGGGTGATCTGTCACGCAGCCGTCTGGCTCAGGCAAGGAGACACATGAAGGGAAGGAGAGGCAGCGGGACCAAGCCAGGGTCTGCACGCCACACGGCAAACACGCTACTTTCCCTTGTACACAGATAACGTTCAATAGCTGACGCTGATAACTTCAGTCAAACTTAATTACTGCACTCTGGACTGGTAACTCTTTCCTGAAATGAATCAAGTCTGACTTCTTACTATCGCTCCTGCATGGCGAGGAAGATTACGAGTCATTTGAGCGCAGCCGTTAACTACTTCAACAAAACACAGGAACAGTACAAAGGCAGAACAAAACAAGCACAAAGTGGAACATATAAAGCAGGGGTGTCAAACTCATTGGAGCTCAGGGGCCGCATGGAGGACAATCTATTCCCAAGTGGGCCGTAATGGTAAAATCATGGCATGATAACTTTAAAATAAAGACAACTCCAGGTTGTTTTCTTTGTTTTACTTAGGCCAAACATACAACAAGCACATTCTGAAAACGTACAAATCACAAATAATCCTCTGGACAAAACACTACAAGTTTGTTGAAAATTCTGAGGAAATTGGTGCAGCTTCAAAAACACAATGAGCTTGGACTTCGTCTCAGTGTGTCTACAAAGCCAGGATTAAACTTTAAGTCACAGTCTTTCTGGTATTGAACAAAAAAACACAACATGTAAACTCTTCGAGGTATCAAATACCTCCTTTGTCATGTCCATGTATCAATCCAGTACTCAACAAACCATAAGAAACAAAGGTAAAAACTATTCAGAAGGGTTAAGTTCACTTTTCTTGTGTTTGATCAGGACATTTAGGGGGAATAAGGGTGCCAAATAACGGTGTGTTCAAAGCAGAAGACAAAAAACGGCAGGTTTTAAGTTTGACGTGGGTCGAGGAGGATGAGCCACAGTCACCATTTACTGTGTACCTACTGCTTGGCCTCGGTATGCCAAACAGAATTGCTATTGTGACATCCAGTGGACACATTTAGAACAGGAGTTTCTTTCATTAAAAAAAAAGCAACTCCTTTTTATACTTGGCAAACTCATCACGCGGGCTGGATAAACCTGTTCTTCTTTATGCTACAGTGTAGTCTTGAACTGTTTATGCTAATGAGCAGATTACTTGCAATCATCTGCCAACATAAGAGGGGTCAGTAGTTTCCTAAGAGGAAACAACCACAGCTAACTAACTTCCTGTTTATTCTGAAGATGGCGACTGAAGCACCATACAGATTGTTGTCAAACATTAGTCACTTTTATTGATCAGTGTGCTCTGAAACCGATCATAGTTATATTGTAACGACCTGGCAGTAATGTGGAGTTTAAAGGCCTACTGAAACCCACTACTACCGACCACGCAGTCTGATAGTTTATATATCAATGATGAAATCTTAACGTTGCAACACATGCCAATACGGCCGGGTTAACTTATAAAGTGCAATTTTAAATTTCCCGACACACTTCCGGTTGAAAACATCTAGATATGATGACGTATGCGCGTGACGTAAACGGTTGATAGAAGTATTGGTACCCCATTGAATACAATACAAAAAAGCTTTGTTTTCATTTCAAAATTCCACAGTATTCTGGACATCTGTGTTGGTGAATCTTTTGCAATTTGTTTAATAAACAATGGAGACTGCAAAGAAGACAGTTGTAGGTGGGATCGGTGTATTAGCGGCGGGCTACAGCAACACAACCAGCAGGACAGAGATGGATAGCAGACGCGCTAGCCGCCGAACTCACCTTAACTTCCTCCGTCTCGCAGACCGCATCTGTGATTGGGTGAAGTCCTTCGTCGCTGGAACGCAGGTGAGCACGGGTGTTGATGAGCAGATGAGGGCTGGCTGGCGTAGGTGGATAGCTAATGTTTTTAGCATAGCTCTGTGAGGTCCGGTTGCTAAGGTAGCTTCAATGGCGTCGTTAGCAACAGCATTGTTAACCTTCGCCAGGCTGGAAAGCATTAACCGTGTATTTACATGTCCATGGTTTAATAGTATTGTTGATCTTCTGTCTATCCTTCCAGTCAGGGATTTATTTATTTTGTTTCTATATGCAGTTAAGCACGATGCTATCACGTTAGCTCCGTAGCTAAAGTGTTTCGTCGATGTATTGTCGTGGAGATAAACGTCACTGTGAATGTCCATTTCGCGTTCTCGACTCTCATTTTCAAGAGGATATAGTATCCGAGGTGGTTTAAAATACAAATCCGTGATCCACAATAGAAAAAGGAGAGAGTGTGGAATCCAATGAGCCAGCTTGTACCTAAGTTACGGTCAGAGCGAAAAAAGATATGTCTTGCACTGCATTATAGTCCTTCACTCTAACGTTCCTCCTCATCCACGAATCTTTCATCCTCGCTTAAATTAATGGGATAATCGTCGCTTTCTCGGTCCGAATCGCTCTCGCTGCATTGAAAACAAAAGGAAAATGTGAGGAGCCTTTCAATTGATGACGTCACTCTACTTCCGGTAGGGGCAAGGCTTTTTTTTATCAGATACCAAAAGTTGCGATCTTTATCGTCATTGTTCTCTACTAAATCCTTTCAGCAAAAATATGGCAATATCGCGAAATGATCAAGTATGACACATAGAATGGATCTGCTATCCCCATTAAAATAAAAACAATTCATTTCAGTAGACCTTTAAAATGTCTGACTGTGTGGCTGTGAACGCGTCAGGGGCAGCCAGCTGCGTGTGTATTGCAGATGTTGTTTTGCCGTGGTTAAGGCCGACAGGAACCAGTTTTGCTTTTTGATTGATTGATTGCGACTTTTATTAGTAGGTTGCACAGTGAAGTACATATTCCGTACAATTGACCACTAAATGGTAACACCCGATTAAGTTTTTCAACGGGGTCAACTTAAATTGATTCATGATACAGATATATACTATCAGATATATACTATCATCATAATACAGTCATCACACAAGATAATCATCAGGGTATATACATTTAATTATTTACATTATTTACAATCCTGGGTGTGGGATGTGTAGGGGGGGGGGGGGGGGTTAGGTTTGGTTGTTATCAGCACTTCAGTCATCAACAATTGAGAACAGAGAAATGGACATTGAAACAGTGTAGGTCTGACTTGGTAGTATATGTACAGCAAGTAGTGGACATAGAGAGAGAGAGAGAGAGAGAGAGAGAGAGAGAGAGAGAGAGAGAGAGAGAGAGAGAGAGAGAGAGAGAGAGAGAGAGAGAGAGAGAGAGAGAGAGAGAGAGAGAGAGAGCTCAGAAACCATAAGAAAAAGTTACATAAAGCGGTTGTTGATCAGCCGCCTCCTCATCATCTTCATAACATCTCAGCGGACATTATGATAGTATATTAATATAACTGCTCATATTTGAGTATTACATTTTTCTTTGCTGACACGCTCCTCAATTTTCACCATCGTTTCTTTTGTTTTGGCCAACTTTTTGGTGCTTCATCACAAAGGCAAAGCAATTCTGCAATCTGTGTCAAGGACAAGGTCAGAATTTTTGGTAGGCGCACATTAAGGTCTGCTGGAGGGTTGGGAGGAGCAAGCGGGTGTTGCTTACGCTGGCACCGTGACCCTGGCACCGTGACACTGTAGTATAAAGAAGCCTTCAGGGTGAAAATCTGTTCTGCAATGCTGACCATCCTACTGTAATTTGTTCAGATTTTAAATCATTATTTTTCATAAGAAATAGGAATATATAATGAATATAATTATTTTGTTCCAGTATACATTCCATTATAGCTAATGTACCTTCCCAAGGTGTCTTCTTTTTCCCTACAAATGTGCGCTTCATTCACTAACGGTGTTGCAAAAAAGGTCAATTAGAATAATACATAATGTTGGATATTGGAGAACATACAAACCCTTTATTTTATTGAATCACAAATATTGAAATTCAACGATTTGGTGAATTTGCAAACAGCTAAAATTATGTACAAAGCAAACTATAACCTGCTACCCAAGAATGTAGAACAATTCTTCTCAACAAAAGAGGAGAAATATAACCTTAAAGGAAAATCTCATTTAAAACATGTGTAATGCTCGTACAACACTTAAAACCTTTAGCATATCCGTATGTGGAATTAAATTATGGAATGGATTAACCAAAGAAATCAAACAAAGCACCAATATGATTCAGTTTAAGAGATTGTTCAAACTACAAGTGTTCACAAAGTACAAAGAAGAACAATTATGATGAACATCTTGAACACTTTGTTTTTTTTTAAAATAAAGATTATGTATTTAATATGTGTTTACCTTACTATGGTATATTATTTATTTATTATTTATTCACTGTTCTGTTACAAACAGAGAACAAGGAAATGGGGATAAATTGCTAAGCTATGAAAAGGGGGTAGGATTAAATTAGCTCTGCTTCTTCCTACTCCTTTTCGAATGTGCTGTAATGAAACAACTGGAAATATGTGATGTATTAGTATTGTATTGTATGCATGTTCGAAATAAACTGAAACTGAACTGAACTGAACTGAAATTTTGGGCTTTGGAGTTTTGGATGTGGGTTCAGATCAGGGGATGTCGTTGTGGTTTGTGAAGCACTTCTGATTGAGGCTATACAAATAAACTAAGATTGACTTTGATTGATTGAATGTTAGTATCTAATTTATTTATTTATTTTCTATTTATTGTTAATTTTTTTTAACTTTCATTATTTTTGTTATCACTATTTCTGTGTTTGTCTTTTTAGTTTTCCTTAACACTTCACAAGCTATAATGTGTTGTATTTTCTTAAGTTCCAAAAAGCTTAGTAATGATTGTTTTTTTCTTAACACATTCCTTTCTTTAAACACAGGAAGTGAAGAAAATTTAATTGACAAAATGTACGCAAACAAAATATTGTAAGTGTAACTACTAGGAAATGTTAATGTGCACCATTTTCATATATACAGCACAAGTACACAACATAGCAATACTATCCACCAATCATGTATGATTGATAGCTAAAATGTTTTAGGCTGTACACATAGTGATAGTCTTGCAATATTAAAGTGTTAAACATCTCCCGTTAATATCAAAATATGCCATGCTTTTTTAAAGTGAGTGATATCGCTACAAACTATCATTTACGACTGACAGTAAAGGCATCTTCTTGTTATTTCTTTGAACTGGTCAGTGGAGAGCAATGTCAACTATGTGCAATGTGATTGGCTGTGATGGATTTGAGGGTCAGCGTTATGGTCAAAAGGGATGCCCTGTGTGAAGTTTATCTTCCTTCTGGGGACGCAAAATGTAAACGTTATGGTGTGAATCTAAAGAGTTATATTCATACGCCCTACCCCTCGTTAGGTCCACTACCCCTACATGCAAAGAGTCATTGGAACGTGCAAAATGTAGGGATAGGGCTAAAAAGTAGGGCGAGGAGGAGTATAGTGACTGGTCCTTACTGTCACTAAACACATTCTTATTTTATTGTAGACTTATTGCCATATATACTGAGCAGCCGGGACAGACATACTGTATGTATACCACTTACTTTACTACTATACCAATACTTTGTATTACATTTTATTTCTGATTCTTGGGTCATCTTCATGTCTTTATTATTGTTATATTATTACTGGAACCTTTTTGTGATGGCGTCACAAGAAAGAAAATACAAAAAATCCAGGTAAAAAGCAAAAAAAAAAAAAAAAGTTGTGGATTTAGTCCTTCAGATATTCATTAACTGGGCTCCTGAGTTTTGCTGACGCCTGATGTGATGCCATGTGTATCAAAGGCTCAACTCTGGATTTTTCCACCACATTTTACACTTGGCAGGGCAAGTAAAGACAGTGAAAGAGTTATAATTTATTTGACATAAAACCAAACCTTAAACTATTTGGCTTATGTCAAAAATTAGCACATTAGCAAAGGCTATGTTTTACCACGATATATGTTATATGTTATTAATAATGAACATACTAAACAAACGAATGTCTATATTTGTCACAATTAGAATTGAAAAATTAAATGAAACAAAAATGACAAATGCAATGGATGCTGCATTGATGTTGAAACGGTGAGTGAAATCATACACATTTCCAAACACTGCTTTTAAAAATGTTGTACTTTTCTCGTGTACATGTAGTCGTACCAGGAAGAGGGCTACCCTCAGGCAGCCATCTAACTATGGCATGCAACAACTTTAATGTAACAAAGGGTAGCAGTAGAGTGGAAAAACAAGTTGACTTTATATGCTTAAAGGCCTACTGAAATGATTTATTTTTATTTAAACGGGAATAGCAGATCCATTCTATGTGTCATACTTGATCATTTCGCGATATTGCCATATTTTTGCTGAAAGGATTTAGTAGAGAAAATCGACGATAAAGTTCGCAACTTTTGCTCGCTGATAAAAAAAAGCCTTGCCTGTACCGGAAGTAGCGTGACGTCACAGGAGCTAGGATTCCTCACTATTCCCCATTGTTTACAATGGAGCGAGAGAGATTCGGACCGAGAAAGTGATGATTACCCCATTAATTTGAGCGAGGATGAAAGATTCGTAGATGAGGAACGTTACAGTGAATGACTTGAGAGGCAGCAATGGACGTATATTTTTTCGCTCTGACCGTAACTTAGGTACAAGCTGGCTCATTGGATTCCACACTCTCCTTTTTCTATTGTAGATCACAGATTTGTATTTTAAACCACCTCGGATACTATATCCTCTTGAAAATGAGAGTCGAGAACGCGAAATGGACATTCAGTGCCTTTTATCTCCACGACAATACATCGGCGAAATGCTTTAGCTACGAGCTAACGTGATAGCATCTTGCTTTAACTGCATATAGAAACAAAAGAAATAAACCCCTGACTGGAAGTGTAGATAGAAAATCAACAATACTATTAAACCGTGGACATGTAAATACACGGTTAATGCTTTCCAGGCTGGCGAAGGTTAACAATGCTGTGCTAACGACGCCATTGAAGCTAACTTAGCAACCAGACTGCACAGAGCTATGCTAAAAACATTAGCTCTCCACCTATGCCAACCAGCCCTCATTTGCTCATCAACACCCGTGCTCACCTGCGTTCCAGCGATCGGCAGAAGGACGAAGGACTTCACCCGATGCGTTTGGCGGCCCGGAGACGTAGGAAGTCAAGGTGAAGTCGGCGGCTAGCGCGGCTAGCGCGGCTAGCGCGGCTAGCGCAGCTAGCGCGGCTAGCGCTCCAACAAAGTCCTCCTGGTTGTGTTGCTGTAGTCCGCTGCTAATACACTGATCCCACCTACAACTGTCTTCTTTGCAGCCTTCATTGTTCATTAAAAAAATTGCAAAAGATGTCCGGAATACTGTGGAATTATGAAATGAAAACAGAGCTTTTTGTATAGGATTCTACGGGGTACCATAACTTCCGTTACTCGGACTTCGTCACGCGCATACGTCATCATACCGCGATGTTTCAGTCGGATATTTCCCGGGAATTTTAAAATGTCACTTTATAAGTTAACCCGGCCGTATTGGCATGTGTTGCAATGTTAAGATTTCATCATTGATATATAAACTATCAGACTGCGTGGTCGGTAGTAGTGGCTTTCAGTAGGCCTTTAATTGCGCTTCTTTGTATCCATTAAACCAGACGTGGGCATTCTGCGGCCTGCAGGCCGCATCCGGCCCTTTGTGCGTCCCTGTCCGACCCGCGTGAGGCCAATTATAAATTGCAAAATAAATTTTAAAAAGTATCTATGTCGAGTGTGCAATACAACGGTGCTGCTTTTGTTTTGAAAATCGTTATTTGTATTACTTCCGTGTGGACGTATGCGTGTGCGTGATTGTGAGTGCATGTGAACAGCTGCAATCACAAATTACAAAATAAAGTTGAAAAAACATCAATGTCGTGCGCGCAATACAACTGTGCTGCTTTTATTTTGAAAAGTATTATTTATGGGCGTGTGTCCGTGTGTAACCTGCGAGTGAAGGTGCACATGCAGCGACAAGTGATGCACGGTTTACACCCGAGACGCTAAAAAGAGAAAAGTTGATGATGAATGGCGTGTTTTCAACAAGACATGGACTGCCAAGCAACGTTCCCTCTCAGGTGCGTGCCTGCGCAATTGCGCACTGCTCAAGCGTCCGCTGCGCACAGCAAATATATGCCGCGCACCAAATCAAATCCCATCTGAATTCTAAACAAAATAAACACATTTATTCTGTGTAATTTTGCAATGCAACTCTGAGTGACAGTGACAACAAGCGGCCCTAACGGTGTTCGTCAACACCGTTCAATTGAACACCGTTCAATTATTGTAACGTCTATCGAGATGCTTCGAGGACAGGAATTATATTGATCACTTTATTGAGCAAAACTGTTTATATTCGGACATAACCACACCAAAAACATGAGTAAAACACTTCTATCTCGAAAAACTAGTCATTTTCTGCCGTACAAACCAGGCCAAAACCAACGTGTCATCTGTCACCAACACGCATACCACTAAACCACTGGTGCGTTTATGGCCACACAAAAAGTCGGACAACTCAAACACCACACAAAGTTACACTATGACTCCTCAGTCATACGTGTGCTTATTTTACTGTCATTTATTATTAATGTTAATTTATTTATCAATCAATCAATCAATGTTTATTTATATAGCCCTAAATCACAAGTGTCTCAAAGGGCTGTACAAGCCACAACGACATCCTCGGTACAGAGCCCACATACGGGCAATATTATATTAGTCATGGAATGCTGTTACACACACTATGTTGACGTATTACTATTATTATTAATTATTATTATTATTATTATTATTATTATTTATCTTACGGTATATATCAAAAATAATATTGAGCAAAATGTAATTGAAATATTGTCGATGTGGCCCTCCAGCAGTGCTCGGGTTGCTCAAGCGGCCCCCGGTAAAAAAAATAATTGCCCACCCCTGCATTAAACCATATCCAAGTGTACTTACAATCTGCAAAGAATGTGAAAATACCGTCTAAACATCACAAAATGCCACAAATTCAGTTGGCCAATTTCAATATACCGCTTTGAATATCTTCAGGAAATTCCGTAGATTCTTTGTCACTGGAGGAACACTTCTGCACTCTGATCGTATTATCAAATCAGTCATACTTGAAATACGCAAAAATTGGAAGGAGATGTGCTGTTTATCATTCACAATCCTTATGTAAGACAAGAACACACATGCTTGACTCTTTTATGCATTTAAAATCGTAAATAAATAGCCAACAATTGAGTCAACAAAAAAAAGGTCCTATATTGCGCCAATTATACCCTCTAAAAACATCCAGAAACCACCAACAATACTCCATTTACAAGTAGTGACCTGAAAATTAACCAAATATGAGTCATATTGTTATTATAAGGGCTAACGCAGACGTCCTACTTTAGCGGCGCATTGACAGCAGTGAGCTAATGCTAGCTTATGCTGCTATTGTTGAAACACTAAGATGGTTCTGCTTTGTCTCAAACTTGCTAAAAATAAATTGTAGATTATAATTCATGCATCTCCCACCTGGTGGTAGACCAATGTGGCCAGTCTGGTCGACTTTGATATCCCAAGAGATGACAAAAAAGACTTGGTGCGGCAACTTTTTTTCAACCCTTCATGAGGATTGCGATTAAATCTTCATCTAAATGAGATTATGTGAGCGTATTGTCGGCATCCCAGCGCCAGTGGAAATTGTACAGTAAGTATTTGTTTTATTATGGTTTATTATGGTTTGTTTTTAAGTTTAGCAACCGAACAATACTGCTTATATTACAGTTTTACACAAAAGCTGCATACGTTTAGCACTCGGCTTCTAAAACTTGTTACTCATCCTCATTGTGTTCAGGCTTGAAAATATAAGGTTGTGGATCATAATTTTTCCCAAAGTAATTGTTGTTGGCTCTAACAAAGTCTGCTTAATTAGCACTGTTGTTGGTGGGGAAGGGATCTCTGGTTCCTAACTCTACGTCACTTTTCACGTGACTGGCTTGCTCATTAACTCTCAAAATGGCTCAGGTACTGTATTTCTGTGGCATTGGTACTATTTTGATCGTATCTATTTATTCGCAAACTTTGGAAGAGTTTTTGTTTTCATAATTCAGATATACAAACCCCGTTTCCATATGAGTTGGGAAATTATGTTGGATGTAAATATAAACGGAATACAATGATTTGCAAATCCTTTTCAACCCATAATCAATTTAATGCACTACAAAGACAAGATATTTGATGTTCAAACTCATAAACTTTTTTTTTTTTGCAAATAATAATTAACTTAGAATTTCATGGCTGCAACACGTGCCAAAGTAGTTGGGAAAGGGCATGCTCACCACTGTGTTACATGGCCTTTCCTTTTAACAACACTCAGTAAACGTTTAGGAGGAGAGCTTCTCAGTTGGAATTCTTTCCCATTCTTGCTTGATGTACAGCTTAAGTTGTTCAACAGTCCGGGGGTCTCCGTTGTGGTATTTCACGCTTCATAATTTGCACACATTTTGAATGGGAGACAGGTCTGGATTACAGGCAGGCCAGTCTAGTACCCGCACTCTTTTACTATGAAGCCACGTTGATGTAACACGTGGCTTGGCATTGTCTTGCTGAAATAAGCAGGGGCGTCCATGGTAACGTTGGTTGGATGGCAACATATGTTGCTCCAAAACCTGTATGTACCTTTCAGCATTAATGGCGCCTTCACAGATGTGTAAGTTACCCATGTCTTGGGCACTAATATGCCCCCATATCATCACAGATGCTGGCTTTTCAACTTTGCGCCTATAACAATCCGGATGGTTCTTTTCCTCTTTGGTCCGGATGACACGACGTCCACAGTTTCCAAAAACTATTTGAAATGTGGACTCGTCAGACCACAGAACACTTTTCCACTTTGTATCAGTTCATCTTAGATGAGCTCAGGCCCAGTGAAGCCGACTGCGTTTCTGGGTGTTGTTGATCAACGGTTTTCGCCTTGCATGGGAGAGTTTTAACTTGCACTTACAGATGTAGCGACCAACTGTAGTTACTGACAGTGGGTTTCTGAAGTGTTCCTGAGCCCATGTGGTGATATCCTTTACACACTGATGTCACTTGTTGATGCAGTACAGGCTGAGGGATCAAAGGTCAAGGGCTTAGCTGCTTACGTGCAGTGATTTCTCCAGATTCTCTGAACCCTTTGATGATATTACGGACCGTAGATGGTGAAATCCCTAAATTCCTTGCAATAGCTGGTTGAGAAAGGTTTTTCTTAAACTGCTCAACAATTTGCTCACGCATTTGTTGACAAAGTGGTGACCCTCGCCCCATCCTTGTTTGTGAATGACTGAGCATTCCATGGAATGTACTTTTATACCCAATCATGGCACCCACCTGTTCCCAATTTGCCTGTTCACCTGTGGGATGTTCCAAATACGTGTTTGATGAGCATTCCTCAACTTTATCAGTATTTATTGCCACCTTTCCCAACTTCTTTGTCACGTGTTGCTGGCATCAAATTTTAAAGTTAATGATTATTTGCAAAAAAAAAAAAAGTTTATCAGTTTGAACATCAAATATGTTGTCTTTGTAGCATATTCAACTGAATATGGGTTGAAAATGATTTGCAAATCATTGTATTCCATTTATATTTACATCTAACAGAATTTCCTAAGTCATATGGAAACGGGGTTTGTATATGATAACAGCTTCAGTATATAGGCAACTTGTTTTTTCACTCTAATAATCTGGGGGGTTGAGGTAACATTTATAATAACCAATATTTATACCACTTGTATAAAACTGCTACCAATGTAGACCTGAATAGCACCAGGTGAGACATGAGGGAAGGCTGGCATACTTGGTTCAACGTCTGTGAAAAGAGTTGTTGGATTGAGTTCGCTGATTGATGGTGGTGAGAAAAGTAGAAAATGACCAATTGAAGACTGCGAAACGGAGAGGTGATCTAATCCAAACAGATACCTGGCTCTTGATGTCCTTTTCTGCTGTTGTGTGTGTGGGGTTTTTTCACCAGCGCTGCTGTGGAAGTGCTAAAAGGGTAAAGACAGAAGACAAAGCAACAGCTGGGTACCATTTCAGTAATTCCCCATGGAGCCCAGGATGACACCTCAGGCTGCACACCATTTTCACTCCTGATTACAGACTTTCAAATCAAGCACTAACACAAACAACAAACCACTTCTTGGGGTCCACTCCAACAAAGATGGTGCTGTCATGTCCGCTAACAGACAACTGCTACTCCTTGTCATTAAACGCAGCAAAACATTATTTCAATGCAAACAAAAAGTCCACTTAAAACATCGTCACTCCACGGGTCATTGACTTTTTAAAGAGAGAATGGAGAAACAGCAAAATAAGAAGGTTTGTCAGCGTGCATCTCCTGGCAGTGCTGAGATTACTGAAAAGCTATGAGGAGCTTGCTGCCAAGGCGAAGATTCACACTAAGCAGACACAGCTGCAGAAACTGAAATTGGGCAGCATGATATGCTTCATAAATCACAGTGGACAACGAGCACGAGACTTACAAAATCTGCAAGACTGTCCTGGAACAATATACACATGACTTGTAACAGCCAGGAAACCACTAACTGAATTATATTTGTGTAGTTTGTTTCATACACCAGACACAGATCAAACTGCACTTTGAGGATCCTCACAGCTGTGGTAAAACATGTACAGGATGAACACATATATACCCACTCTCATAAATAGCCTTTTTACTTTTTCACAATAATAAAGACGGTATGTCGCAGTCAGCAAACAAAAGTGTGGTTTTAAATAGCCAAATGAACAGAAATGAAAGGAACATGTCCACAATGCCCCAGTTTTAGTATATCTGGTAAAGCTAGATATTGCACACAGCAAACTAATCCATTTGTTCGCCTATCAGTCTGCAAGATCTAGTGCCCAAATTAAGAATCCCATGTGTTGGTGACTCACTGTCTTGTATTTTTTTTTATTGAGTGGGAATGCAAAAAAGTCCACCTCAGGGCTAAAGACAGTGGCCAGTACGTTGACAAAGAAGTTGAGAAAAACAAAAAATAACTAGTAACAAAGTACACAGGTGGCGTCCGCTTGGCTGACCCCTTTCCAGTTATCGCCGTCTTCGGCATTGTCTTTTGCATGCGGGGCCGCTGCACCCTAAGCGCAGAACATGCACTGTGCGAAGGGCCACGCTATCTGTGGGAGTGCCAATGTTGCGTCAAGAAGCGCATGTAAAATGTAATTTAAATGACGAGGTGTTTCGTATGAAATTTTATTGTAAACCTATTCCTGGCCCCTTCCTGCTCCGTCACTGATAACAATATAATATATTTCCCCACTTATTTGCAGTGGTTCTTGTGGCGCAGAGCGTCAGTGCTTGTCTTGTAAGGTAGGAGGTAGTGGGTTCAAAGTTAGAGTTGAAGTTAAGTAAAGTTTATAAATGTAACTTGTAGAGGAGCATGGGGAACAAAAGTTGCTGAATGATATAAACATCCCATTAGTTAGCATCCCAATGATAGCAGACATTGTACAGTAAGTGACTGTTTAATTATATTCGTAATTCGTATTTCTTGTTTAGCACTTTTTATATACATACTTACAGCATGTATATAAAACTTTAATGAAGGTTTTTGGATGTTCTAAAAAGTCCTTTATAGGTTGTGTTCCGTCACATGACTTATGAACGGAATTAAACGACGTGGTGGGCCACCAAACCAACATGACTACTGTGCAGCAAACAGAGTGCGAACTATCCGAGTACGCAATATTTCCTAGATCTTACCATTAAAAGCAGATGCATGTCAACATCGTGTATGTGCTTAAAGATGAATTTATGATTGCTTCCTTGGTTAAAAGCTTAACTCTTTTAGCAAAAATGTTTTTTGAACTTCAAAATAAGATAAAATACAAATAATATCGAGATAATGCTTAAATGGGGAATACTAAACGTTAAAAATATTTAAAAGAAATATTTAACGAAGTGATCACTGAAAACTTGTGCGTTCTTCGACTCGATCTGCTCCTTAGCTTTCCTCGTCGATCTTGCACTCTATCACCCTTCTTGATTACCTCTCAATGAACTCTGAAGAAAAGTTTTATCCTTTTTACATTTCAAACGGTTCCAACAGCCTAAAACAAGGCAAGTATGGCGCGTTGTTTTTTGAGAAAGCTTAAATGCCGCCCAGAACACTGTGACAACAGACCCTCCCTGGCCCACCACATTGAGTCTCACATATTTAATGAGATGACGTGAGGTGAGTACAACCTATAAACGGAATAGACCAAATTACGCACAATGATTTCCACCTATTGCTAGCGTTTATTTACAACCGAGCTATACGGAGCGGTATAGCTCGGTTGGCAGAGTGGCCGTGCCAGCAACTTGAGGGTTCCAGGTTCGATCCCCGCTTCTGCCATCCTAGTCACAGCCGTTGTGTCCTTGGGCAAGACACTCTACCCACATGCTCCCAGTGCCACCCACACTGGTTTAAATGTAACTTAGATATTGGGTGTCACTACGTAAAAGTGTTTTGAGTCACTAGAGAAAAGCGCTATATAAATATAATTCACAATATAGAATACATAAAAAAGAGGAAGACACACTATATTTGTTCATGTCTCACATAGGAATTGTAAAAGCTAGGAAACATTCCAAAAAAAAGTGCAGTTCCCCTTTTGTGATGTTACACTAAAAACAAATACTATTGATCAATTTATTTACCATGAAAAAAGTATACAAATCATTTCACATGAATAAAAGTGTGAATATTTTGTAATGGGGCAAGGGTTCCTCCAAAGAGAATTCTGCTTAGGGCCCCAATTAAGCCTGGGGTGGTCCTGTCAGCAAGTAAAACTGTAATCACTATCTATTAAAGGACTATTGTGTTAACATGTTTGGAACAGATTAATTGGATTATTACTATAATTATATTATTATTCCTTTGGGAAAAATTGCTTCAGTTTTTGTCGAGTCATACTAAAATCAATGCACCACTATACTGTACGTTGTTTTTGCAGTAAAATCATTACCATAACTTATCCAAAGTTTACTTGTAAATGTTTATTATGTAAGATCTTTTCCTCGTTCCTACATTATCTACAAAACAGTTGGTGGCTGTTATCTGACCAGAAACTGGGGAATGCCTCTAACATTCTCATGTTGAAATGAATGTGTCATTAAGGCAGTCTTTTTCAAATAGTGGGGTGGTGCCCCCCCTGGGTGGGCGCGGTGCGATGCCAAGGGGGGCGGGGTGGGTATGGTTATGCAGAGAGTTATGGTTATAACAATTTTATAGACAAATTATACTATTCATATTCATGGTGGAGAGTGGGGGGGGCGCAAAATATTTTCTTCTTCCTAGTGGGTCGTAACAGAAAATATTTGAGAAGCACTGCATTAAGGGAAGGGGTGAGTCCTTTTTTATTCTCACACTTAGGAGGTGAAGGACAGAGTCACTGGCCGTTCCGTCAGTCAGTGCAATAAATGGATGCAATCTGTAGCCAAGTAAAGCAGGCACTCGTTTTAAATTTCACCTGTTTTATTTAAATGAATGATGCAGCTCGGTACAATGCAATGTGCAGCTATATTAATATTAATCACCGGCCTGCACCCCACACTAAATCAGGGAACGAGCAGCATGTTTTTATTCAATGGAAGTGAAGCAAGGAAGAAAAGCTGGACAAACCAATTGAGAGTTCAATCCAGCACACATACTGAACCCTCAGTCATCAGGCTAATGAAAAAAAGAAGGTATACTGGTCCAAACACACACAATTGTGTGCACAGCCGACTATACTTAAGATAAAACTACCAGATCAGATTGTTTCTGTGGGACGACCAAGACATTTAAAGTCCCTAAAATGCTACATAAAGCTCTTCCGTTGAGATGCATAAAGTTTTATATCTGCTAGTTTAATCTCCAATAATGTCTCAAGTGGGATTCAAATGTACAGCAAAGTATTCACATTGTTTCACCTTTTCCACATTTTGTCATGTTACAGCCTTATACCAAAAATTTAAAACATTCATTTTTGTCCTCAAAATTATACAGACAAATATATACTCCATAATGACAATGTGAAAAGTTTAGTAGTAGTAGCAAATTTGTGAAAAATCACTAAAACTAAATAAGTAAAAAAAAAACATGTAAATAAGTATTCACAGCCCTTGCTCAATACTTTGTTGATGCACCGTTGGCAGCAATTACAGCTTCAAGTCTTTTTGAATATGATGCCACAAGCTTGGCACACCTATCTTTAGGCAGTTTCACCCATTCCTCTTTGCAGCACCTCTCAATCTCCATCAGGTTGGATGGTTAGCATACATTTTCATCCAGAATGTCTCTTTAAATCGCTGCATTCATCGTTCCCTCTATCCTGACCAGTCTCCCAGTTCCTGCAGCTGAAAAACATCCACAGAGCATGATGCTGCACCATCATGCTTCACTGTAGGGATGGTAGCGGTGCCTGGTTTCCTCCAAACATGATGCATGGCATTCAGGCCAAAGAGTTAAACGTTTGTCTCATCAGAACAGAGCATTGTGTTTCTCATGGTCTGAGTCTTTCATGTGCATTTTGGCAAACTTTTTACTAAGACATGGTTTCCGTCTGGATTTCTGCAGAGATGGTTGTCTTTCTGGAAGGTTCTCCTCTCTCCACAGAGGAATGCTGTAGCTCTGACATTGGGTTCTTGGTCACCGCCCTGACTAGACTAAGATGAATGCAGCAATGTACAGAGACATCCTGGATGTCTACTCTTTTACTCTTTACTCTTCTCACCCAGGACACACACTATTCTCCCCTCTCCCCTCAGACAGGAAACTAGGCTCCATCCAGACCCACACCTCACGCCACCTGAACAGTTTTTTTCCCCTCGGCCATCAGGCACATGAACAATAACTCCTAACAGTAGCTCCTTCAATTCCTTGAATTCCTTCTAAGTCTATAACAAGATCTGATTGCTCAGTTACAGCTCTTTTTATTACTAAATATGTGTTATATGTGTTTTGTGTTGCACGATTGCACCAAGAAAAATTCCTAGTTTGTGAACCCGTTCTCAAACAATGGCAATAAAACTATTCTGATTCTGATTCTGATTCTGGATGAAAACCAACACTTCTCATCCAGTCTGATGCAGTTTGAGAGGTGCTGCAAAGAGGAATGGGTGAAACTGCCCAAATATAGGTGTGCCAACCTTGTGGCATCATATTCAAAAAGACTTGAGGCTGTAATTGCTCCCAACGGTGCAACAACAAAGTATTGAGCAAAGACTGTGAATACTTATGCGCATGTGCATTATTTAGAATTGTTTTATTTTTAATAAATTTGCAAAATTAAGAAAAAAACTTTTCACATTGTCATTATGGGGTATTGTCTGTTGAATTTCGAGGACAAAAATAAATGTATTACATTTTGGAATAATGCTGTAACATAAACAAAATGTGGAACAAGTGAAGTGCTATGAATACTTTCCAGATGCACAGTATCATTTCGGGGAGGGTGTTGCCTGGTGGTGTGGCAGATATTGTAGTGTCCTTCATCGCTTACCAAGATGCACAAAAGTCCCCCGTGTTAGTGTTTCTAAGAGGCGTACAAAGCACACATTTTAGTCACAGCTCAAAACTAACAATGCACACAATCTTGCATTTGCGACATGAATATTGTGTCACTTTTTTATTTTTTTTATTAAGGGATGTTTGGAGCAGAGAGAACACATTCCATGAATGGCGGTCTCGCACGTGCAGCGCTCACATTAACAAATTACACCTGCCCTACGCCTCCTGTGTCATATGTCAGGAGCCCTGAAATAGGAAAAGCCCCCCCACTGGTGTAATAGCCCTGACTTCTGAGATGTAAACGTAAGGTCAAGGTCCGTTCTATCACTGGCGGAGGTGGGTGGGTGGGGCAGGTTGCTCGGCTGTGATAGATGTTTATGTACGGGAAGAGGGGGTGGGTAAAGTAAGGGTGCGGCAGTGAAACTAAATGTTTTTATTCGCGTACAATATGCTTTATCATACAGAGACTTTTGGGGGGCAATAAAATAATCAAAATAGACAACCTGCTTGTATAAGATGACTGATCGCTGGATGACACCCACTCTCATTAACCCCTTTGGCTGGTTTGAGAGTGCACGGCAACATAAGCAGCCTCACCAGGCATGTGCTTCCATGAGGCCCCATCAGGGCAGCCTTTTAACAGGCAGCATGTTCGTTGACCTCAGTGGCCATAAATCACATGACGGGTGCACAGGCGCGGGGTGTCGGAAGCCGCGCAGGGAGGGCTCCCTTTGAGTCTCTAAGTTGTATAATCAATAGATATAAAAAGAAATGGCCTGACCGTTATTCTCTCTCTGCTACTGCGCTCTAATAAAATCCCAGTAATGCATATTTCATTTACTTTTATACTTATTGATTGCCAGTACTCCAGTTAGTAAATCACATGCCTATCGATCCCTCAATCGTACCTCTGTCGGACAGCACATAACCAGCCATTTGCACCACTGATAAAGAGCTCAGCCATTGAACTACCACAGTAAATCTTTGCAAACTAACTTTTTAATACCAAAATCGATCCTTGTTTAAACGTCCCATTAATTCACGATACACACCTGAAAGTATTAAAATAACACTCCGATGCATCTGGTCTTATTGTGCCGGGGTCCGTCCCTTTGACACTTCCTTCATTTCTCTGATGATGGCCAAGTGTGTTCAGGACTTTAAGAAGCATGCTAATCCTATATGAGAAAATTATCCACTGGTTTTTCATGTATTTCGCATAAAAATATCACATAAATGTTTGGTTGTACTGTGGACCCCTGCATATTTGCGATTAAGCATTTGCATCCGAGCACATTTGCAGATTTTTTTATCTTTTTTTTTATTTTGTAAATTTATAAATATTTGATGGTAAAGCGTGAAAAGTACAATACAGAATACTTGAACAAAGTACCAACGTGACGTCAGTTTGGCGACAGGAGCAGTAACTTGGAAAGTCAACTTTCGCATACTCCGTCCAGTCTCTAACATTACACCAAAGTGAACACAAGTTAATATATGATCATAAATCATGACTGGAATTACAACAGGAAGGGGGAAAAAAGACAAAAACAAAAAGCTGGTTACATTAACTGTTACACGGGACGACCCAACATATTTCAGAGCAGCTTTTATCGGGACAGTATAGCTCGGTTGGTAGAGCGGCCGTGCCAGCAACTGGAGGTCTCCAGGTTCGATCCCTGCTTCCGCTATCCTAGTCACTTCCGTTGTGTCCTTGGGCAAGACACTTTACCCACCTGCTCCCAGTGCCACCCACACTGGTATAAATGTAACTTAGATATTGGGTTTCACTATGTAAAGTGCTTTGAGTCACTAGAGAAAAGCGCTATATAAATATAATTCACTTTTATCCGTAGGACTCTGCATTTATGGCAAAAATCTAAATTACAATATATTGAACCTTTTTACTCCAATTTTGGTTCATGCGCGATTACTCCACTCTTAACTCAAGTTTTTTTTCCTCAATATTTTTATACTTTTGAAACAGGGAACATGCACAGATGAACAATTAAGGGGGATTTATTGAAACAATGGGATTAAAAACGCATCAGCTAGAATGACAAAGTTTTGCAAAAAAATAAAATAAAATTCTCAAAAAGGATTTAAAAAAAAAAAAGTATTGCGAAATAATTGTTTGCAAGATAAACAATGTTTATTGGTGTGTAGAAATATAGAATACATTTCACCTGACGAAAAAGGTATGTTTTACATTAAATTATTTCTACAATCCTTTCCATAACGTGTGGCATTTTTTAAATGATACCGTTCAGGACATCTGCTTTATGACGGCACGTGTTGTCGGGAGCTTATAAGTAGTCTGAGTCTCTCTTTTTGTAGTGTCATGCATTGTTCATATTCTCTAATATGATGTGGCTTTAAATGTTGGAAAATATTTGATGTGTTACCTTTGGACACAGACACGGTTTTTCGGCAGTTTGCACTTTGTTACTTATTGGTCGACGTTATCCTGATTGAAGCCAAAGTATCGGCACGCAACTGACACTAAATTCCTTTTTGGTACAAGGTTGTACTGACGGCAATGTTTGTATTTTCCTCCATGATACTTCTCTGTAGCAGACTGGCTGCGACAATGTCATTTGACATGACGACTTCTTCTGTTGCTCTTCTGGCGGTCTTCACGCTTAGTGACACCTGGTGGACAGTCATGTAACTACACAACCAGGAGTGTATCTTGAGAGGACAGTTTATCCATCCATCCCTTTTCTACCGCTTGTCCATTTGTATACAAAAAAATCGAGTCAGTTTTCACGTCGGTTTAAAGTTCTAAATTTTGATTTTGATTACGTTTCGATGAATTGCTCGGCTCTATGTTGAACGTCTGCCACAGCTAGCCGCTTTAGAGGGAGATGGCTGTGAGAAGGAGGTGACGCCATGAGAAAAAGAGGCGCAGTTGCCCGACAGCCAGGTTAAAAGCTTGATCGTTGACTCCGATTCTCATATTGATCATCTTTCATCATCATTTATTAGTGGTCAGTAGGGATGGGAAGGGAAAACCGGTGTATCAATTCCTTGGAATTGCTTTCCAATTTCTGTCAGTGGTTGGTAATGACTCCATTACGCAACATGCTTAGTGACATCAGAAAGCAACATGGCGGCACCCGGGCGAAACAAACGCGCTAGAGGTGACTACAGTTTACAAGAAATGATTGCAACAGCGCAACTTGTAATAATTGCAAGGTTGCTATTTTATGAAGAGGAGGACACCCGAGCAATATGCTGAAACATTTGAACAGACAGCATGCAACAACTATAAATGAAAGTCGCGTTTTTGAACCGCGTCAACCTAATGCCAGCAGTACCGCTACCAAGTCCATCTGCCATGAATACAACAGGTACTAACTCAAGCTGGTACCTGTTAAATTGAAATGAATGCCTTCTCATTTAGATGAGCAAGATGAGAGACAGATTGTTACTGGCTCCGAGGCGGGCAGTAAGTACTGGCTCCATTTCATGTCTGCCACCCGGCGCTATTAAGTCTCCTTTCACCCAACAGTGACAAAGTTTGTGGTTTAAAGCTCGCACCAATTTGCCACAGTGTTAGTGATTCTCACAAAGTGAATTTTCAATTGCAGTAGGAGAAAAGTTGCATATTTTTCTGCAAACACTCAGTCATTTCCATTATACAGACGAAACTCCTAAAATTAGAATATTGTGTAAAAGTCCATTCATGTCAGCAGTTTAACTTCAAATGTGGAACTAATATGTGGTATTACCTTATTACATGCAAAGTGAAGGGACGGCGTGGCGCAGTTGGGAGAGTGGCCGTGCCAGCAACCTGAGGGTTCCTGGTTCAATCCCCACCTTCTACCAACCTAGTCACATCTGTTGTGTCCTTGAGCAAGACACTTCACCCTTGCTCCTGATGGGTCGTGGTTAGGGTCTTGCATGGCAGCTCCCGCCATCAGTTTGTGAATGGGTGAATGTGGAAATAGTGTCAAAGCGCTTTGAGTACCTTGAAGGTAGAAAAGCACTATACAAGTATAACCCATTTACCATATGCCAAGCTTGTAGTTATTTTAAGTTTGATGATCATGGCTTACAGATTTGGAAAACCCCCATTTTCTGAGATTTTTAATTCAAGGTTTTCATAAACTGTAAGCCATAATCATCAAAATTAAAAATCAAAAGAAGGCTTGAAATATATTGTGTTGCATGTTATGTATATGACAATTTCATCTTGTAAATCTAAACAAACCACTCTAACATTTTGACTGTCACCAATATATTTACTAGGGAGATGACAAAAGATTTTCAAAGTTTGAAAAATGTAATATACATTTTACATTCTGGAGTAATTTCCACATGTTTTATTGTATTAAATTCTACAGAAGAATACCTTTTTGCTATGCTATGTGCCTGTTAAGACTTCACTGTCTGCTTTGTGTACTCATGTTAGCTCTAAAATAAACACAATTGATTCTAATCCACCTTTTTGTTTTCTTTTTTCCCAAATAAGAATAAATAAGAGAACCGTTAAGGAACCGAATCATTAGACAGAATGGAAAGTTGAATCGGAACCGGAAACATCTTATCAATTCCCACCCCTAGTAGTCAGTCATTACACATTCTCTAGTCTAAAATGTGTTCAATATGTGTGAAAGGGAAATATTAAGTATGTAGTCCATGCCTGCATTGTGCTTTACGCATTTAGCTTGGTCATTGTGAACAAACAATTACCGGTAAGTGTTGTTGGTCACTTATATATACACTCAATTTAATTGCAAATGTTGATCCAAAATCAGAGGAGAACGTCGTCACGTTACGCAGGGGAGTTTGAAGGGGGAAGAGCGAGCCACAGTAGCGCCTTAATGCCACAGCTAATCCAGGCTTTATTAGGGTTTCAAAAATAGGCCGTTTTTTACTTTAAGATACTGGTCTTGAAATGTAAACCCCGCAAATTGCTGCGCTTTACTGTATTTATTTGTGTAGTGTTTATTTGTTATTTAGGGAAAATGACCGGTGGTGACTGAAGGAAAGAACAAGTAGCAGGAGGCAACTGAACTACTAAATTATATCAAAGACACAAGGACACAGAGTAAAAAGTGTGCAAGATGGGTTTTTTCGGGTCATACCAGACACTTCTAAAAGGGGAAGTAGTCCCCGAGGGTGCTGACTAAAAGATCAGTGACAGTAGGTCAATTGCAATTTTGGCAGCCACATCCAAAAGCAAATATATCAATTAAAAAGAATAAATCAAAAGAGGAGCACGGTGCAGCGGTTACAAAATGGCTATCTATTTTCATCAGGGAACACTGCGCTCCAGGTGCGAGCAGGATCTCAAGATTAATAGAGCTATTCAAATGAATCAGAAAGGATTAGGGTCTCCAGGGAACATAATCAATAGCTGCAAATCAATAATCAATAGGCCACTCACACCAATATACTAACTGCTGACACAGAGATCTCACAATTAAAATGAAAACGGTTAAGGGAGTGGCTTGAGACTATGATTTATCTCACAGCGCGAGTGTCATTTAGAAATAAATAAGTCAATAGAGAGAAGGCTGCTAAGGCACTTTAAGGCGCGTGCAGCATAACAGTATTTCGGGGCGAGCCGCACTATGAGACGAGGATAAGCGGCATGCAAGCTCATCTCCGCCTTCATCGCTTAACATCAAATCTTCCATTGTCGTCGTCACCCGGCGCCAAACAGGAGATGACAGCTTTTATTAATATGTCATTTCAGCGTGGTTGCAGTACAAGATTCATTCGCACACTCGGGCCCGCAGGGTAAACACTTTCCACTCAGGCCTCCGGGGTTAGAAATCCATCATGTGGGTAAGATGTGAAAAAGAAATGAAAAAGTGAAAAGGGAGGTCATTTGAAGTTTGTTTAGAGTGGGCATTGGCCACAGTATTGTTACATAGATGGGTCGAGAGGATGGAGGAAGCCACCTCACTGGAGAGTGGATTTGTGCAGTTTAGGGAGAGGAATTCAGCCAGCAAGTCCGACGGGACACATCAGAAGCCCCTCTCGTCAATCCCTCCCTTTCCCTGGTTCATTTGGGAGTATGATTTATACTTTTTGAAGTGAAGGGTCTTGAATCGCACTATAAAGGAATTAAGAGGTCTCCCCTGAGTCTGCCATTCAAATGAGAGCATGGCAGGGATATGAGGGCTTTTTTTAATAGAGAGGAATTAGTATTCACAATGCCTCAAACTGCAATCTGAAGGAACCTTTCAGGTGGAGAAGAAAGAGTCTGTTTGGAAAAGAACGCCCTAAGAAGTTGGGGGCTTTTCATAGCAGTCGTTTATTTGCCCCTCTTCAAGGGGGGCCTTGGGAAATAACCCGATACAGTGAGGGTGTGTGTGTGTGTGTGAAACAAAATTAAGAATGCACCATAAACAGACAATGTGGAAACTAGACAATCAGGAGTCTAACAGTTCCTCAGTGAACCACACACATGCAACAGTGCCTTGGTATGACTGGGAGCCATGTGATGCTTTGACAAACACCTTCTGGACCAACCAATTTTGTTTCCAGTGTGAAGTCTGAGATTTGCACTTAAATCAACATTACTCCTATGTCAACATTCAACATATTCTATTTGGGAAGACTAACCTTGAAAACTATATTAAAGAGTCTGTGCATCCAAGTGTTGACGTCCGGCTATTACACTTTACAATGTACAACTTTTGTCCTTTTAATCCTTAAAGGGAACCTATTAGAAATGTAAATGGGTGGACAATTAGATTTGCATGGCGATACATGGGTTACGATGCCATTTAAAAATAATTCATTTATAAAACAGAACAATTCAATGCGATTTAATTTAGTGTGTGAACGACTCAATACGATTCGATTTAGTGTATGAACAATACATTAAGAGTCGATACGGTGTATGAATTATTCAATTCTATCGTTAGCATGTGTTGATGGACACATTCTTTTTTACACCACAAAAGAACAGAAGTATTTATTTATGTCCATATGCTCCTTCTCATGTTAGAGGATAAATATTGAGGACCTTGGCATCAAGCACTTAGACTTGATCTGTCCAAGTCAAGTCTATGAGCATGAACTGATGAAAACTACTCGGATGAGAGGGCAAACGTCTTCTGATCAGTTGAATGCTATTAGAGTAACAATAACCTGATGAATGAGAACACCCATAGGCACATGGGTGTAAAGTATAAAAATATATCTTCAAGTTTAAAAATAAACACGTTCTATAAAAGTGACAATAAGGTTCCAGTATTCTAACATTTTTAAAACAACATATATGCTAGGCTGACCATACGTCCTCTTTTCCCCGGACATGTCCTCTTCTGCGGGGGTGTCCGGGGTGTCCGGGCGAAGTTTCTTAAATGCCTCAAATGTACGGCATTTTGAGTTAGGGTTGCGTGTATTTTCAATGTACGTCCAGAGTTAAGAAGGGGTTAAACAAAACAAAGTGTGGAGGCGTGCGTGTAATATGGGTGGGAAATAAGCCATATTTCCTCTCATGGCATCCCCTCATATTACCTGCGCCCTTTCCACGTTTAATCTCGCGAGTTTAACGCACGCGCTCACGTGACCCACTGGAGCATATCACGTGACCCACTGCAGCCTATCGCGCTCTATATGATCCACCGTCCCAAGATGGCTGCCAGGTGCGGTGGCTAAGCCTGGGGACATCTGAAGACGGTATGTTTTAAAGTTGTCGTTTGCCTGCATATCGTAAAAACAACCGTCCAACATATTACAACTAATTGTCAATTTATAGGTGCCGACCATCAGGGCCGAGTTGCGACGAGAGAGTGTGTCGATGTTAAGATATTAAGCCGAGTTTGTAAGTGAATCTGTTTGCTAATAGTAGCTACTAGCCGTACCCATGTATTGTCTACGGGCGGTTAGCATCGGCTTTTAATCCCGTTTCCTCCAATGTTTCTGATCCCATTGAATTTATATTTATGTCGAGTCTTTATTTTGGGTACTTACATATGGTGACTGAGTGTTGTGGCGCTTTAAGGCCATCTGCACTTTTTATGCTACGGTAAAGACAATGAATGAACACTGTTACACTCGTCATAGTGACGTCACTGTTATTGTTACTGTTACACCCGTCATAGTGATGTCACTGTTATTTTCTATTGTTTGATATTGTTAATGTTACACCCGTCATAGTGATGTCACTGTTATTTTCTATTGTTTAATATTGTTCATGTTACACCCGTCATAGTGACAACACTGTGTACTGTTGTGTTTGTTATTTTGTACATACATGTGATTGTTTAATGTTAGCAGTATTATTGCTAATAATTATAATAAGTGTAACTTATTTATTGAAGGTCGAACGATAGATGACTTAATGTTGATGTTTATGTGCGCACATTGATTGAACTCCGGGTCCTGTGTTTACGTAGGCCAGGTCCCTAAGTCTTGGATGGCGAGCTGTAGATAGGCCTTGAGCCCGAGCCCAAAGATCTCCACCTCTCAACCCCTGAACTCCACCTGCTCTGGTCGGGCCGGTAGGCGGCTTATAGCCGAACCCCTTGCCTCGCACCTCATTACTCTGCGGCCCTTTGCACTACCTCGTACACACCCTGCCCATAAACTGAACTGTCACTACAAACTGCCATATCCACAACCACAACCCGTGTGGCCGTATGAACTGTGAATGCGCATATGGACTGCGATCAGTCTCATATGACTCCTATGAACTTTAAGAACTTTTGATACTACCTTGTATGAATTACCTGAACTCTTAATCAATGAACTAAACCAACATTGTTTGTTGAGATTCCTTTGTTTTTTTTCTTTTGTTTTGAATGGCCATTCCTATCAATGTCTGTCCACTATTTGTTGCACTGTACATATTTAAATAACACCAGTATCATTTAAAGCATTTAATTGTGTCTGTCCTACTCTCTCCGAGTCATAATCTAGACTTCTGATTAGCCCAATATTGAGAACTTCTACTATACTAGCTAAAGTACCTGTTACATGCGCACGCAGACACATTCGTGAGGGAGGGCAGAGACAGAGAGCAAGAGAGCTAGTGAGTGGAGAGACAGACATGAAAACAAGAAATGCTGAAACGTAAATGCAACTTCACGGATGATTTGCGGAAAAAGTATTTGTGTTTAGTCCTGGCCGTGGCACATGGGAAGAAGAATGCACTGTGTGCAAAGCAGGAACGTATATATATGTGGCAAATAAAGATCTACAAGCCCATATCGACACTACAAAGTACAAAAGATGCTGTGCAGGGCGAAAGTTCGTCTGCTAAATTGACAGAGTACTTTGTGCGACCTGGAAAAGGAGAAGACATTGTAAACGCAGAAGAGGGTGTTTTAGCATTCCACACAGTTACAGAATATAAATGTGACTTATTTTGTTATACTGTCAAGCAGTGTTGGCGTTACCGCACTTTTTGTGTCTTTTTAAGCATTGAAATCAGAAAGGACTTTTTTTCTTTTACCTACCGCCCGGCTTGCTTTTTTTATTGTCTCGATTATTGCTTTCCGCCAGTGTTTTGTTTTGTTTATATTTGCAAGGTCACATTTCCGTCCCCGTGTATTGCGTTTTTATTGGTCGTAAATGTTGATTGGCCGACAGTTTTGTCAATGACAAACACTTCCTCAGTTTGCACTGGGACAAGTTTAGCGTGAGGTGCTGTCAAAAGAAAGACTTGATGGTAAACAATAAGGTGAGTGTAAAGTCAACCTTTTTAACTTCATCCTGTGCCAAGTTTCCAGTAAATGTCTTGTTTTAGCCTTTGAGTCCATGGAAACTTCCCTTTTATCTCCCGCTGGATCCACATTGTTCCAGGATGGAGACAGGCTAGCTGTTAGCTTCAGGCTAACTAGCACCCGATCAGACTCCTCCACCCCAAAAACATACTTTTTAAAATTAGTTTTTCCATCCATCCATCCATTTTCTACTTTTTTTATTTATTTTTTTAATGAATGAAGTAACGTTTATGACAACCTTTTTCCAAAACACAATATAGAATGTGAGATATAACAGAATAATGCATCCATTTATCATTTGTTTTCAAAACGCTTACAAAAAAGTGGGACCCCAAAATTTTACTGTGGTACCCCATTTTTATTACTTGACGGAAAATTCCTAGCGCCAACGCTGCTGTCAACAGAGGAGAAAAATGCTTAATTTAAATAAATATATTATTTATAAAGCAAGTTTGAGTATCATTGGCAAATGTTCACCTAGTCCCGGCCTTGGCACGCATGTGTCCTCTTTTTGGGATTTCAGAATATGGTCAGCCTAATATATGCCCACATATGTTAAATGAATTAAAAAGGCAAACACATGTCACATGTTAAATATATTTATTTTCCACAGGTCAAGTCAATGTCGTCAGTGACGCCTACGGGTTCTAGCCAATGGCTTGACTGGGCAGAGACTTCCAGAACAAGGATGAAAAGTAGGGTTGCCAACTCCCTGAAAAAAGAAAAGGGACACCTTGCAGGGCTTGTCGACCTAATTTTTCTTTTGGTATTTTTTTCATGTGCGTGATAGGAGTCTTATACTATCCACAAAAGTTGAATGAAGGCAACTGAAATCTTATTTTAGATGTTTCAGAGTTGCTTCCATTTAACCTTTGTGGATTATATGACCTGATGACTGACAATTTACACATACACAATGGTATATTTTATACCATTTGACTCCAACCTGAATTTAATTAGACACATATGTTTTGGATTTATATAAATACAGGGGAAACAAAATGTTCAATAATATTTTTTGTGCAAAATTGCTAAATTAAGAGAAATATATTTATATACAGTACAGGCCAAAAGTTTGGACACACCTTCTCATTCAATTTATTTACATTGTAGATTGTCACTGAAGGCATCAAAACTATGAATGAAGACATGTGGAGTTATGTACTTAACAAAAAAGGTGAAATAACTGAAAACATGTTTTATAATATAGTTTCTTCAAAATAGTCACCCATTGCTCTAATTACTGCTTTGCACACTCTTGGCTTTCTCTCGATGAGCTTCAAGCACACCTGTGAAGTGAAAACCATTTCAGGAGACTACCTCTTGAAGCTTATCGAGAGAATGCCAAGGGTGTGCAAAGCAGTAATGAGCAAAGGGTGGCTATTTTGAAGAAACTAGAATATAAAACATGTTTTCAGTTATTTCACCTTTTTTTGTTAAGTACATAACTCCATATGTTCATTCATAGTTTTGATGCCACACCACTAATAGTTTAAGCCTCTCTTTGCCTATGAAAGGGTGCAAACTGGATGTGTAATATCCTCATTGAATAATGACGTGTGCTCGACCTCGGACCATCTGAACTGAGTGATGAAACAAACACGCTCACATAAGTATTGCACTTATTGCAACCATAGACAGCAGAACACTTGTATTTTAACTTGTATACACTTTAGTTATATGCTGACAAGATGCCTGCTCCGTGCGTGATGGCTACTGTAGCAAAACTGCTGTGTCAAAACTGGTGTGTGATGTCACGATTGACCGTTTTCCTCTAACTTTACAGGGCGCACCAACCCTGGAACATGAATACAAAACCATCGGCTCTGTTGGCCAATTACTTAATAAAAAAATACGGGACAAAGTGCGTCCCTTGACAGCTCATTACGGAACGCATACTTTTGTTTGTAAATACAGGACAATTCCGTTTTTCAAGGGACGTTTGGCAACCCTAATGAAAAGTGACGTGTGTTGTGGAGGGCTGCAACCGACGTAACCGAACAGACCATTTCTCGATCGGTCTCATCAATTTATCGTTAACAACCCTAGAACCTATGATGTATTTTGTTTTTCTCACTTGACTTGTACATGTTGTTACAATGTTGGATATTTATCTTAAACAATGCCAAAGTATCAGATCATAAGGTTCATGCATTTGGGCGTGAGCTTGCACGCACTTTTGGATGCCTCTGCATTGCAGTCTTTTTTTAGGATTGGCTATGTTGTGACTTCAGAGCAAGGTGCTCGTATTTACTTGGACATTAAAAGTAAAGGTACCACCCAGAGGTGTTGGAGCTCTTCCCCCAGTCTGTTACAAGCTGTGAGACTGTCAGGACTGCTCTCTGTAGCCTTGTGCATTGTTCATTTTCATTTCATGTCCTCCCATTTGCTCTGATGTATATAAAGTAAGTACGTCGGTCTTTGTCTACATTTTATACATGACTGTTCTGTCAAGGCAAGGCGGATGAAATATTATTTTCTTCTAATAGTAGGATGTGCATAATTATGTGGACGTGCGACAAGCAAGAGTGTGCAGGTGTACCTAATGTCATGACCCAGTGAATCTATAAACGGTTTATGAAGTTTATTTTCAACGGTGTTTGGAAGAAAATAGCGGTGACGTTTGTTTCTAACTTTTATCTGTATATTTAAACTGTACATTTTCAAAAATTAATTTAAATGCTTTTGGAGAGGGCTGGGCATGGAGGGTTTAAATTACAATCAAAAGGATTGCCTCCATAAAAGAACATCTTGCAGACACATGCAGAAAGTGGGCTATAAATATGACTGCTGAGCAAAATTTACACTGAAAAATATCCCATACATACTATCAAGACCAAAAGGAAGTATTATGAGTGCAAATTGAATTCAACATAATTCCTCATTTAATACAGAATTTTTATTTTTTTTTAACAACGACACAACAAATGTGTTGACTTTTATCTACACCACAGTTGCCTATTACATCGATCGCGAGCTAACAGTCGATCGTGCAGGGTGTGTCATTCGATCGCCAGCCAGGCATTAAAAAAATTGGCCAAAAAATTGGCCTAAAAATTAGCGATCATCAATCTTAACTATGACGTCACTTTCGTCACTTGATTGCATTCGTGGCACCCGAGGATCATGGGAGATGACGCTGGTTGCAGAGCTCAGTATTAAGAAATGAACCACTGACAGGAAGGCAAGAAACACTTTTTATTTCAAAAGACTCTCGCGCCGCACCTCCTGTCAAAACCCTAAAGTTCCTGTCTTCACAATAAAAGTGCTGCTCTATCCTGCCTCGGAAAACATGTGCGCACAGGCTAGAAGAGAATTTGCAGAGCTACTCAAGGGCATGGATCAAGAGCGCCAAAGAGCAGTTGGTTGTGAGTTCATTGTGAACATCCCATCAGCAAGTCATATGGGTGGAGTCTGGGAGCGTCAAATTCGGACGATTAGAAGCATTCTGACGACCATGCTTGACAAGTGGGCAAACAGACTCGACACCACAAGCTTGAAGACGCTCATGTATGAAACAATGGCCATTATCAACAGCCGACCTTTGAGTGTTGAGCATCTTCACGATCCAACAGCTCCAGAACCTCTTACACCAAACCATATTCTCACCATGAAATCTACAGTAATACTGCCACCTCCAGGCCAGTTCTGTAAAGAGGATTTGTATCTGCACAAGAGATGGAGAAAGGTGCAGTTCTTGGCGAATGAATTCTGGCAAAGATGGAAGCGAGAATATCTGCTGAACCAACAACAGCGACAGAAATGGCACAGCCCGTCAAGGAACTCAAAAGTGAACGACATTGTGATTTTAAAGGACGAGTGTACCCCAAGAAATGAATGGAAGCTTGCAAGAGTAGTCGAAGCTCAGCCTGGAAGAGATGGCATGGTGCGCAAGCTGAAACTAGTGCTCAGTGAGACTTCTGTTGACAAGGGCAAACCTCACACACGACTGATTAATCTAGAAAGACCTATTCATAAAATAGTAACATTAGTAGAAGCCAATTAAGACGCACACACATACAGATGCTTGAAACTGGTTTTGATGGGAGTGTAGCTGTTGCTGAGAGTTTGCATGCTTTAAATATGTGTCATAAATAAATAAATATTAATAAATAAGTTAATGATGCAGAGTTATAAAATATTATTAGAAAATGTGTAATTGTAAAATCTCCTGAGCAAAAGGTAAATGTATTGTGTTAATTGTGTTGCAAAGCGGAACTATTGTTTTGATGTTGCGACCCCCACGGACAGTAAATAAGGCAGAACATGCAAGAGGGGAGGGTGCTTAAGCACGTTGTCTTCAGCTCCTCAAAAGTTTTAAGTGTATTCGACGATTTGTGTAAAACTTCAAGCAAGTGATTATTAGAACCTCTTTTCGTTACAAGCAGCCAACAAGTTCTCACGGCGTTTGGCGTTTGGCGTTGGCGTGTTGGCGTGTCGGCGTGGATGGTGTATACAGCAAGAAGGAGGAGTCAATAAACGCCCGTTTTACAAAAGAGAACTTTCCTGTGTTGCCGTGTACCGAAAGGAGCTACAGATAGTCATACGTGAATGAGCTCAGCTCCTATTCTCCTTCACTTGTAAAGTGAGAAACACAGCTGATGCTCCAGAAGGATGTAACCCCAAAGATAGCAAATGGTAAAAAAGAGTGCACATTTAACTTTATAAATAACTAGAACCTTCATGATGCATTTCAGGCTAATTAGCTAACTAAGTAGCAGCATTGTTTTAGAGCGGGAATGTAACTTTTTGTCAAACACAGACCTGGTGTAAAGTGGAGCTAATACATTTTACTAAAAGCAGTGATGAATACTTACTTTTTTGAAAAAGTTTCTTATGTCCATTTTGCATCCGTTCACATTCTTGTTCTGCAGTGCTGTGTGCTAATGTGCTTCGTACACCTGCAGGACCGCAAGCAAGGTCGCAGAGAAAATGCGGACTGGATTTTGAGTGATGTGGGCATTTTTTATTTGAACAAGTCCAAGGACCGCAAGCAAGGTCCCAGAGAAAATGCGGACTGGATTTTGAGTTATGTGGGCATTTTCTATATGAACAAGTGGAATGGATTGGATACCGACACACTAAAGGGGCTCTCTACCTTACGCTATGAAGTGAGGGGAAACTGAGTGAATAATGACAGGTTATATGATTATTTATTTAAAATCATATTCGGGACACTTTATAATGAATATGTCGGCATGTATTTGTAAAAAAAATTAAAGAAAAAAAATATATATAATAAATATAACACCAAATTAATTAGGGGGGCTTAAGAATATTTTAGGGAGGCTTGAGCCCCCCTAAAATAGGCCTAACAACGCCATTGCATATATATATATATATATATATATATATATATATATATATATATATATATATATATATATATATATATATATATATATATATATATATATATATATATATATGTATGTATACATATATATAGACATACATATATACATACAAGCGGTAGAAAATGGATGGATATATATATGTATATGTATATGTATATATATTTATATATATATGTATATATGTATATATATATATATATATATATATATACATATATACATACATACATGTTCTACCGCTTGTCCCTTTTGGGGCCGTGGGGGGTGCTGGAGCCTATCTCAGCTGCATTCGGGCGGAAGGCGGGTTACACCCTGGACAAGTGGCCACCTCATCGCAGGGCCAACACAGATAGACAGACATCATTCACACTCACATTCACACACTAGGGCCAATTTAGTGTTGCCAATCAACCTATCCCCAGGTGCATGTCTTTGGAAGTGGGAGGAAGCCGGAGTACCCGGAGGGAATCCACGCAGTCACGGGGAGAACATGCAAACTCCACACAGAAAGATCACGAGCCCGGGATTGAGCTCAGGACTACTCAGGACCTTCGTATTGTGAGGCACATGCACTAACCCCTGTACCACCGTGCTGCCCTGATATATATATATATATATATATGTATGTTTATATATATATATATATATATATATATATATATATATATATATATATATATATATATATATATATATATATATATATATACTACCGTTCAAAAGTTTGGGGTCACATTGAAATGTCCTTATTTTTTAAGGAAAAGCACTCTACTTTTCAATGAAGATAACTTTAAACTAGTCTTAACTTTAAAGAAATACACTCTATACATTGCTAATGTGGTAAATGACTATTCTAGCTGCAAATGTCTGGTTTTTGGTGCAATATCTACATAGGTGTATAGAGGCCCATTTCCAGCAACTATCACTCCAGTGTTCTAATGGTACAATGTGTTTGCTCATTGGCTCAGAAGGCTAATTGATGATTAGAAAACCCTTGTGCAATCATGTTCACACATCTGAAAACAGTTTAGCTCGTTACAGAAGCTACAAAACTGACCTTCCTTTGAGCAGATTGAGTTTCTGGAGCATCACATTTGTGGGGTCAATTAAACGCTCAAAATGGCCAGAAAAAGAGAACTTTCATCTGAAACTCTACAGTCTATTTTTGTTCTTAGAAATGAAGGCTATTCCACAAAACTGTTTGGGTGACCCCAAACTTTTGAACGGTAGTGTATATATATACATATACACATACATACATATATATATATACATATACATATATGTATCTATATATATTTATAGATACATATGTATGTATACAAATACATATATATATATATATATATATATATATATATATATATATATATATATATATATATATATATATATATATATATTAGGGGTGTAACGGTACGTGTATTTGTATTGAACCGTTTCGGTACGGGGGTTTCGGTTCGGTGCGGAGGTTTACCGAAAGAGTTTAGGACATGTCCGGTTAGCAGCGATCGGCTAGGATAGACTGACCATACGTCCTCTTTTCATCGGACATGTCCTCTTTTGCGGAGCTGTCCGGGCGGAGTTTCTTAAATGCCTCAAATGTCCGGCATTTTGAGTTAGGGTTGCGTGTATTTTCAATGTACGTTCAGGGTTAAGAAGGGGTTAAAAACAAAACAAATTGTGCGCGCAGCAGCATTTGTGAGGGAGGGGCAGAGACAGAGAGAGCGAGAGAGTTAGGATAAACGCGCTTGCGTCGCCAGGCTCTGCTTTTTATCGATAGATTTATCAGATACAATGTTTTATTAGCATGGGCACATTCTAAAAATACTATTAAAATAAACAAAAATATAACAAAAGTGAAATAAAAAAGCTTAAAGGTTAAATGTAATTTAGAAAAAGTTGCAATGTTGACTAATAAAACAAAGCTGTTTTTTTTTCGTTCAAACTGTCATTGCTCAAAACATATTATTGAATCAAAATCAATATTATGAATTATTGACCTATCCAAGGTTCCGATTACTTCACATCAAATATTCCACTAAGAAAAATATTTTTGGTGGAAGATTTTGCAAATTTGGTAAGTAAATAACCAAAAAATGTATAATTTGTTGTTTTCTTACTGTACCGAAAATGAACCGAACTGTGACCTCTAAACCGAGGTATGTACCGAACCAAAATTTTTGTGTACCGTTACACCCCTAATATATACATATACACATATACATATAGTACATATATATATATATATATATATATATATATATATATATATATATATATATATATATATATATATATATATATATATATGTGCAGTATATATAAATGGTAAATGGGTTATACTTGTATAGCGCTTTTCTACCTTCAAGGTACTCAAAGCGCTTTGACACCATTTCTACATTCACCCATTCACACACACTCTCTACCAGATCTTTAAGAAATGACAATATTTGCATCTCTTTTCACCAAGTCTTCCCAAAAAGACAAAACAAAGCACAACCTCTCAGAGACGGCAGAGAGGTAGGAGAGAGGCGTCTGTCATTTCTGGAGTTCCGACTGTCTGTGTCCCAGGTGGGCAACAAGCTGGGCATGTTGGATCCTATTGCACAGTCCCCCTCAAAGAACCAGTCGCTCTGCTCATCATCACCTACAGTACACATGCACAAGGAAAACCATGTTTCTGCTACCAAATGATTGCTGCTGCTACTGATGTTGCATATATGCGACATCGAACCACAAACTCTAATATGTTTGATTTATAATTGATATAACTACCGCAGATTCTGGACTATAAGGCGCTACTTTTTCCTCTGCTTTGAACCCTGCAGCTTATAAAACCGTGCGGCTAATTTATGGATTTTTCTTCGCTAATGGCCATAATGTTTTGAATCCAACTAACTCAAATAGTTTTTAACAGGCACTGAAAAAGTGTGTTATTTTTTGTGCTATTGCGGCATCTTTTGGATGAATTTGCTCACGGCAGGTGCTGCGGGGGGGGATACCTACAGTATTTCCTTCTGTTCAGTGCTTACAACCGGAAGTACAAGTCGTTTTCTTGTCGTCTATAACATTTCTACTTGTATGGCTTCTTCATTCATCACTCCAAGCAACGGTTGTAAATGTTACAATATAAAACAATTCATACTTACTAAATTTTCCCAAGTGTGATGTCTGTAGAAGTGTTTTCATGCATATTGGTACAAGCTATCATAATGTAAACAAGTGTCATTAGCATTAGCTAATAGGCTAACACGTTTACTAGTGTCTGTGTTGGTATTTTAACTTACAATTGCATTCCTTTTGCACTGTTCCAGTTTCATAAATTAACGAAAACATCACTGTGGAGTGTTTGTCTCGGTTTAGCTGATTGGAGAGTTAGCTTCCACAGTTTTGTTTGATCAGCTGTTTTACTGCCATGTTACAGACACCGTTTGGAAAAAATTAAGGTATTTAAATAAACATTTACAAAATCTTTCTGTGTAAATAACTCATTTCACAACGTATCTGCGGCCTATAGTTAGATGCGGCTAATATTTGGGGAAAAAAAATTATTGGAAAATTTAATGGGTGTGACTCATATACCGGTACGCTCTATAGTCTGGAAAATAGGGTACTCTTTATTTTGTTCAAAGCACCTTATGTTGGGGAAAAACAATGCTTTATATACAATCCATTTCCATAGTGACTTTTCATTGACTACGTGTTAGGGAAGGTGCTGCGTTCGACCCTGCATGTTTGTAAGTACAACAGCAATGACTGCATTTGTGAGTTAATTACCCCAATAAGTAGACAGCACTAGTTTAGTCCCCAGACAGGAGGCTCCTCTCGGACCTGTCAGTCAGCAGAGCGGGAACAGGCAGCATGCCTCTCATAGTCAAGGTGTAGTGACAACTGTTAAATCAGAGGCCGACTGGCCCCACCACGGCTAATGAGATTAGCAAAGGCTTCAGCGCTCATTAACACGACATGACAACGTCTTATTAGAGTCGCCTGGTTGGCCAGCAAACAGCCCATTGGAGCAAAACTGCCTTCTTTGGGGCCGGGGGCTTCAGCTGAGCAAAGTTGAGTTCAAATTTGACAGTCTGTCAGTTGATTGGAATGACCCAAATGTCAGAAAGGAAGTTAACATCGTTGTTAATACCTTGCCTCCCTTCATCATTGGTGAAAAGGCCAGGGTCACTGCTGCAGTTACTGCTGCTTTCACTGCAAAGAGAAGAGCAAAAACATCCCACAGGGACACAGACATGTTTCATTAGTTACATTACAGGACAGTGAATTCTTCTTAAATCCCTCATTTTGAGCTGAATGAATTTTTATGTCAAACAATGGCACGGCAGCCGAAAAGGGAACAATATGAAACGAAAATGTGCATTGTGCCCTGCCATGTCAATATTTAGTATGAAGCGATCAATAATAAAATTAAAGAAGTAGTCCGCAGCTAGAGGTCGACATAAACGGAAGTGGCACAAAAAGACAGAGCGTGCCATGTGCTCCCTTTGCTGGGATAGAAAACACAAAGGCACAAGGAGCGCCTCTGATCCGAGCCACCGAGTGACATGCACAATCTAATTGAATATCCTACGCTGTCAGCTCCAATCTAATCGGGCTGCCGTTGTGGAGGATGACAGGAGAGTGAAACACATTCCCCAGGCCTGCCCCTCCCTCTGTCTGTACCCCCACACATGGAGCGGCTGCTACCACATACTGCAACTGGCCAACATCTGCTACGTCGCCTGGACCGTCCCGCCGCCACAGCTTGTCGCCGCAGCTCAGGGCGACCCTGCAACCCATGGTGTCTTTGCCAAACTCACACCTCAGCCAACTTGCTGTGAACTCCAGACACTTCAAGGTCATGGGGAATCAGGTATGCTAGTGATACAGCAAATGGATGATAAAAGAGCTTGAAGGGACTTTTCTTCCCAAAAGTGCAACTATACTTCAAGTATTCCTTACTGCACTTGCACGTTGTTTACCATCGCTGACCTTACTACCACCAGAGAATATATGTGCTGATTGCTGCCCACAGCAGCAATAGGATCAGAAAACCTTGCGCATCCTCCTGGCCAGATGGCCGTGTATCTTCTCCTCTCACATCCAGAAGAAGCAGATGTGAACGGATGCAGGCCTCTCCAGGGGAATCTGGACTATGTCAGGCCTAGCCAAGCAATTTGGGTCTTGCCCAACAACCCATTCCAGAGATGTCTATAAATGGTCTCATTCATCCAGGTCATTGTCATCTCAGGGCAATCAATCGATCGCTACTGGACTGTTGGGTTTGTCTTAGAACGTTTCGCAGCTCAACCGAGTAGGCTTCCTTAGTTCATGCTCATAGACTTAGATTGGTCAGATGTAGTCCAGAGGCTGGTGCCAGAACCCCAAATATTTAAACTCCAAAAACCAGGAGGGTGTGCCCGGGCAAGAATGGTTTCGCCCTATCGTAGTGAGAAACAAGTGAAAACTGATGAAGCCTACTGAGATGAGCAGCGAGACGTCTTCTAAGACAAACCAAGCAGTCCAGTTGTGATCAATTGAATGCCCTGAGATGACCCATAACAGACTAACTTCTCAAGCCTGGTCTCAGCTGTAGACCACCTCTGGATGGGTCTTGCTAGCAGCTTGAGTCCAGCCCAGCATAATTACTGCCACAGTTAGTGAACCTTTCCACTACAGTTTGTATGCAAAGCTACAGTATTAACAAACTAACACACAGGTGTCAAACTCAATCACATAGGGGGCCAAAATTCAAAGCACATAGGATTAATGAAACCCCCCATCACCATGAAGTGACTGTTAATCGACAATCCCCTCTTCATACTTTTAGCATCTGGGCAAAAGGTCAAATTTGTATGCAATTTACAGGAGTCTTTCGCCCAATCCAGAAATGGTGGCAAGTCTGAGCATGTGTCTGAGAAGAAAACGTTTCCCAGCGTGCCTTTTTGTCATTAAAATTATCACTTTTCACTGTTTTCATGCATCTGTGATGTGTTATTTTGTACGGACAAGATTTAATGGTTAAAGTGGTGTCGTTTTTAGTTATTTACATTCAAATAATTGCTACTTTTGGTGGTGATATGACACTTTTAGTAAGAATGGTTAGTACAATGCATCCTAGTAATACCAATGGCCACTGGTTTTATACATCACTTCACTGTTTCCATATAGTTATGTTACAGCCTTATTTCAAAATTGAATAAATTAATTTAAATTCAAATTATATAGACAATACTCCATAAATAAATGTGAAAATGTTTTTTAAAACAATTTAAAATGTATCAAAAATAAAAAAGTAAAAAAAATCAGCCACAAGTCTTTTTGAATACCGATGTAACAAGCTTGGCACACCTATTTTTGGTCAGTTTCGCCCATTTCTCTTTGCAGCACCTCTCAGGTTTGATTAAAAGTGTTGTTGGTTTTCATCAACGATGTCTCTGTACATTAATGCATTCATCTTTCTCTCTATCCTGACTAGTCTCCCAGTTCCTGTTGCTGAAAAACATCCCCGCAGCATGATGCTGTCACCACCATGCTTCACTGTAGGGATGGTATTGGCCTGGTGATGAGTGGTGCCTGGTTTCCTCCAAACATGACACCTGGCATTCACGCCAAAGAGTTCAATCTTTGTCTCATCAGACCAACTTTTTAACCAAGAAATGGCTTCCATCTGGCCACTATACCATACAGGCCTGATTGGTGGATTGCTGCAGAGATAGTTATCCTTCTGGAAGGTTATCTTCTCTCAACAGAGGAATGCTGTAGCTCTGACAGTGCTCATCGGGGTCTTGGTCACCTCTCTGACTAGACCAAGATGAATGCAGCAATGTACAGAGACATCCTGGATGAAAGCCAACGCTTCTCATCCAACCTGATGGAGCTTGAGAGGTGCTGCAAAGAGGAATGGGTAAAACTGCGCAAAGCTTATAACATTGTATTCCAAAACACTTGAGGCTGTATTTGCTGCCCGAGGTGCATCAACAAAGTATTGAGCAATACACATGTGACATTTGTTTTATAGTTTTTTTACTTTAAATACAATTTTGCAAAAATAAAAACAACTTTTCACATTGTCATTATGGGATATTGTGTATAGAATTTGAGGACAAAAATGAATGTATTCCATTTTGAAAACTGCTCTTCTTCAATTTTAACCTTTAAAACGGGCACACAATAAGTATGTATCCATATTAAAAAGCGTAATGTGACGTCACCTAAAGGGCCACGTGAGACTGCCTATATCTAGTGCCGACTAACTGATGCAATGAATAATTCACGCTCGCACCCATTTTCATAAGGCGCAATAGAAACACCTCGACTCTCGTTTGTTGACCTTTGTCATAAATGGGACTGACGAACATTTACAGATAACTTGGGCTTCATTTTATATCAAAGTCAAAAGATATCACAAATCCTGTGCTGTACCCTCTGTTGCGGATTATACCCGATATAAACACATGTGTCTTCATTAGCTATGAAAGTCTACAAAGAAATAATGGCAAGGGCAAAGAAGAAAATGCATCCCAGTGTTTTGGTGCTGAACTTAACCCCCCATGGCCCTATTGTCTCGGTACAAGGCAAAGAAGTGAAGCAAAACACAGTATCCAGATGAGCACTAATCATTAGGATATAATCCCCAGCTCCTGGGAGAGGCCGACCAGTTTGCACAGAGATTACAGGCTAGCCGCCATTTATTGAGCTAGACTCATTTTGCTGAGGAATAAAGTGGAGACACAGACGGAAGGGAACACAACGCTGATAACAATGGATCTATGGGCTCTTCAAACAAGCGATGGAAACCCAAATCCATGCCCCCTTCTATGGGTGTCTGATTATAAGGTTATCCCTCTTTCCCTGAGCTGCAGTAATTGGATTAGACTCAGAGATTTATGAAAATTAACTTGGGCAAATGGCACGCAGCTTTTCCTAAAACTCCTTGCGGAGTTTCAAAACACAAATTACCCAGCAAGAGCGAGAATGGGCGAGCAAAGCTGCATTGTTGTGCTCCTTCCTGGTGGCAGGATGGAAGCCACCACCAGCGTCATGTGGTGTCTAACCCACAGGTGAGGCCTACTCGCAGGGCCAGCCGGGGTGCCAGGTGGCCCTATGGCCCAGCAGGCTGAACGCGCTCTAATGAAGGAGCCCAAATGCCAACATCTGCTTCCCTTGCACTTGGGTGGCTGAAGGCTCCGGCTCAGTATGTGACCTTGAGCAGAAGCACGTTTCAAGAGAGCACACAACAAAGGTTAATGGAATGAACGCAGACCAACGAAATCCAAGTGCTTCAAAAGACATTTTCACAATGGCATCAGATGGAGCGTACGCAGCAGGATTATAAATACTGCTGTTGTACCACTGTCAACCCCTCATCGCTTCCAGCGTTCTTCCAAATCGTTCACCTCCGCGCGGACATACCCATTAGGACTGCTCGCCCTCACGTCAGTGTGGCAGTCTACTGAGCAGCAATCAAGCGCTTTGGCGTTGTATAAGTGAGAAATGATTGACAGCTCGCGATGGTGTTCCCATTTATTTCTTCTCCGGAGCTGTTTTCTGTCAGGACAGTTATTGATTTTTCCATAAAGTAAGAAAACAAGTACCGTTTAGGGGCTAGGGAGGTCAGCACAAACTAAACCACAAGATGTAAAGCCTTGTGCCTTGTCCCATTACTGCTTACCACAAAACACTCCGTCTTAAAATGTTATAGATGATCATCAGATAATGATGTTATCAAACAAAAGCTTTGCACGACAACATTTAAGAATTTTTTTTTTTTTCATCATATACTGTTTTTTCCAGCTAATTATTTCATGGTAGTTTAAAAACATGAATACTAGGACTGTCAACAGTAATCATGTTAATAATTAATTATTATCATTATTATTTAATTAATCCATCATCATTCTTGATCATACTTGCCAACCCTCCCGAATTTTCCGGGAGCCTCCGGAAATTCAGCGCCTCTCCCGAAAACCTCCCAGGACAAATTTTCTCCTGAAAATCTCCCGATTTTCAGCCGGAGCTGGAGGCCACGCCCCCTCCAGCTCCATGCAGACCTGAGTGAGGACAGACTGTTTTCACGTCCGCTTTCCCACAATATAAACAGCGTGCCTGCCCAATCACGTTATAACTGTAGAATGATCGAGGGCGAGTTCTTGGTTTCTTATGTGGGTTTATTGTTAGGCAGTTTCATTAACGTCCTCCCAGCGCGGTAACAACACACAACAGCAGTCACGTTTTTGTCTACCGTAAAGCAGTTCGTCTGCCGTAAACAGCAATGTTGTGACACTCTTAAACAGGGCAATACTGCCATCTACTGTACATGCATATGTGACAATAACATCTACGGCTTTTAGAGAGTGCAGTGCACAACTGCGCACACAAGGAGACGAAGCAGAAGAACGAGGAAGATACAGCCATGGCGACGCCGACGACGAGTAAGATGAAGAAATACGCTTGTAAGTTCCAAGCTGCATCTGCGATTTGACCTGGATAGCCTCCGGGAAGAAGTATTTGACTACCAAGTGCTTGGCAGTGAAAATCTTCCTCAGGAAGCAAAGATCGACCGGTTTTGGGCCATGCTAGGGAGAGATGGAAGATTCCAGACTCTAGTGCATTTGATGAAAGCACTTTTGCATCAACAGAGAGGGTGTTCAGCATGGTTAGAAAAATAGTGACAGAGAATAGAACAAGGATGGACAATTCAACCCTTAACTCAACAATGAGTAGATGAGTGTTATGTGTGTGTATATGTATAAATAAATGAACACTGAAATTTAAGTATTTATTTTATTTATATATACTATATGTATAAATATATATATATATATATATATATATACTACCGTTCAAAAGTTTGGGGTCACCCAAACAATTTTGTGGAATAGCCTTCATTTCTAAGAACAAGAATAGACTGTCAAGTTTCAGATGAAAGTTCTCTTTTTCTGGCCATTTTGAGCGTTTAATTGACCCCACAAATGTGATGCTCCAGAAACTCAATCTGCTCAAAGGAAGGTCAATTTTATAGCTTCTGTAAAGAGCTAAACTGTTTTTAGATGTGTGAACATGATTGCACAAGGGTTTTCTAATCATCAATTAGCCTTCTGAGCCAATGAGCAAACACATTGTACCATTAGAACACTGGAGTGATAGTTGCTGGAAATGGGCCTCTATACACCTATGTATAAATCGGAGGTCTCAAGGTTTGCAAGTATGTTCTTAATCAAATAAAAAAATTAAGAGAATTGTATAGAGCACAAAATGACTCAAAATGCCTAAAACATCTCTGGAAGTGGTAATGTATTTCAAACACTAGGGGCCTGATTTACTAAAGGCTTGTGTGTATTAAAACATGTAAAAATGTCATAGTGCACACAAAGCTGATCTACTAAACGTGTGCAAAGTGGATTGCATCTCTTAAGTGAGCAGAATAAGGCATGTAATCTATTTTTTGTCTCTGTCTTCATTAATATGCAAAATATATGCTGATCATCAAAAAGCCCACAATACTGGGAGGAGATGATGCAAATATAATTATTTAGCACATGCACCATGATTTATCAACACTGAACACCATTTTGCAAGCCCTATTTAGCATTTTATTTAGCACGTGTGGGAAGAACGTGCAAACTGACAGTTCCACACATAGATCAGTGCTCGCGCTGCACCCTGACAGGACTTTAAATAAAACTGTTAGTAAGTGTTGAGCAAATAAATGATGCACATTCAAGTAAAATATTTGTAAAATGTTCTTGCATGACATTCCACCAATTGCATTTCTGTCAAAATTGTGGGGTCTTTTGTAGGTTAAATCGTGAAAGCAGGTAATTTACTGTGATTAATCATAGTGTGTGAATGTGAGTGTGACTGGCCTGAATGCAGCTGGGATAGGGTCCAGAACGCCCCCCGCGACTCCAAAAGGGACAAGCGGTAGAAAATGGATCACGATTCATCCAAAATGAAAAGTGTGATTGATGTGATTAAAATGTGTTATCGTTTGACAGCACTACTAATAACACAAAAAGAGTAACAGGTCCACATTAATGTGGATAAATGTTTGTTTATAAAAACATTGTTAGCATGAACATGATGTTAAAGGTGTCATAAACCATCCATCCATTTTCTACCACTTGTCCCTCATGTTAAGTGCATATATATTCTTCTTTCTTGACTCTGTCTGCGCTTACAAAATAAAACATGATCAGTATAAATTAAAAATTATATCATTTAATCATGATTAATCAAAATTAATCAACTGCTCCCCCGTTGTTAATCTGATCAAAAACATTATCAATCAACATTACTAATTAATAGGGGTGTCCCGATACAACTTTTTATTTTCCGATACAATACCGATATTGGAGCCTTGTGTATTGGCCCATACCGACGACAGTATTCTGATATTAACATGAATCATACATACTTTTTTTGTTTTGTAGTGTTGAATGTTAGAAAATGCTTGATCAAGTCAAATTTCTCAGAAAACAATGGCAGGTATGAAAAACTGTAACTTTAGGACAAACTTACACTGTCTTTAAATTTGAAGTGGAGTGTTAATTTATTGTTTGCGACACACAGTGGTCACATCGATTCATTAAGTCAAGTTCGAGTCATGACACAGTAAATTGAATTATCTAGACATGTCTGTCAGTGGATACTTTCTGCCTTAAAACCTTTGTATGTGTAACTAATATGTAACTATATTTTTTTGCTAATTGCTTATACTGACAAATTGTGTTTTTTAGACTGCAATATTTTTCAACTAAGGAAAGTTACGTATGTCTCGCTTGTGTGCTATTGTGTGCATAGCTGTTGTGTAGCTGCTAGCTCCTAGTAGCCAGTAGCCTACCATGTTTACCTTTTGTAAATTACTTCACTAAAATACAAAATATTGGTTCGGGACACCCCTCCTAATTCATACATTAAAAAGATCTAATTTGGATAAACATTCAGATCTTTATAGTAGCAATTAAAAACAGGCCGTTAGGTGTGGATTGATCATTTTACAAGAAAGTCGACTCTCTAGTAGGAACATGTCCATCACTGCTGCCATTTGGCTTGACTACACAGGAGGCATACGACAGAGTGCATCCCGGGCCGCTGGCACAGGCACAGCTTTAATTACGCAACCTGCAAAAGGACTTCATTTCAAAACAAATCAATAGCTACCAAGTCACATATTTATTTGTGAGAATATTTCTGGATAGGAAATAATGAGATGGCAGATGCCTGGAGGCATCACTACCAAAGATCTCTCCCTGGTGATCCTTTCTGCTAAAGGAGACGAGGATGAAGAGACTCTATCATTCATTTTTAATGTCAACTCAATACTTTAAAGTAAAACGGCATGATTGTGATACATTTTTTGAGGTGATTTAGTTAAGGACAGGGTGAATATTGACAAGTGGCTGGATGCAATATGGACTCACCTTGTTTAAGTGCTTATTTCTTACTTTAGTGGTCATGTGTGTTTTGCTTCCTTGCTAACTTTGCATTTAACAGCCAAGAGTGTATTTTGTGCTGAGTACTTACTTTTAAACACCTAGTGTATATCTCCAATCTCATGTGTGGAATTTTATGTTTAACACATACAAATACAAAAAGGGGAAGAAAAAGTTATTAGAAAGTATTTTTGAAATGCAACAAAGCTTTGTGAGTTTAATAATTCTTACCCATCAGACATTTTCTCCTCTGCAGCATCTTGATGTTCCAGCGTGATCTCTCTATTCCAGCACTGCTTTCCCATCAGTCTGACACCATCAACCTTCCTGTCTTGTCTGACCCAAGCGCTGGAGTTGTTCTTCAATCTTGAGAGATGCTGTATCCTAGAAGTCCTGGGCCTCAGTTTCCTTTCTATGGCAGAAACATTTAGCTTTTGCTGCAATCTGACTCGAACATTCGGGGTCACACATTTAATCTTCCTCTTGAGTGGCCGTCCTAGATTATTCTCAGATAAGGAGTCTGACTCAGGCCATGAGGGCTGCCTGGTCCTGATCGGGCGGATCACTCGGGAGTGCCACTGGTTGGTTGCAGAATCATTATCAGAGTTGCTGCAGGGCGCCGACGTTGCCAAAGCAGGCTGAGAGTTCCGCCAGGAGTTTGGAGATGTTTTGTCTAAACTGGACTCTGATGCTTCGATCCAGTAGCGTCTTTGCTCAGGACAGGCCGAGGATTCACAACGAAGCTCGCGGCCTCTTTGACGGCGAACCTGCCGCCGCTGGTGAAGTGGGCTCAGAACTCTTTCTTCCCACAGTTTCCCGAGCTTACTTTGTTCCGAGGTGTGCTCCAGGGCAGACACCAGGTCCTGCACCAGCTCATCCATTACGACACTGAAGTCACACAATTTATGTTTCTATGTCAGAAAAACTAAAAGTCCACATTATCCCCTTCCAAGTCACCCCCCTGGTATCTAACGCACTTTCCCACCACTGAAAGCATTCTTTGAGAATGTGGCAGGACGGCGCGTGGCTTCTTCATCATCACAACGCGCTTACACACAATGTCGAGTTTCCGACAGTTCTTGACCATTGCAATTCTAGGGAAATCTCTCTGTGTGACACACAATATCAATATATTTAACCTTACAATACCATTTTTGATGTGTAACTGGGGAACACGCCTTATCAGTATCATGCTTCAAACCCAACTTTGAAAACGATCATTAACATTTACTAAACAACACTTTCAAATCGATCCAGCTTATCGTTGTAATTTTGACACGCAGTCAGATTTGGTTCAGCTGCCACTGCATACACATAACTAGTCAGCTTGGAATAATTACAAATAAAAAGCAACACCACACGAAAGTTTGTAACAGCAATTCATCGTCAAAAGTTTCAAGTGAACGTAACTTAAAGGGGAAATGCAAATCTTTTGGAATGTTGCCTATTGTTCACAATCATTATGAAAGACATGCAACAGATGTATTTTTTTTAATGTATTCGAAATAGTAAATAAATCAAGTATTTGAGCTTCTACACTGAAACTGCTGTTTAGTAAACATGGTGGCTCTTAATTGTATCTTGTACCTGTGTTACTGTGGTGTTATAACACCTCTGCTTGATGCACAGCTTGCTTTTCTCTGTTGCTACCTGAGCAAACAACAGTAAATACCTGGTAGCTTTTCCAAAAGTGTTTTGTGTACATCTTCTTTTCTTGAATGCCTTAAAGTTGATTCTTCTACTATTTGCTCATAATTATATAGGCACCACCTGTCTTGTATGTGTCTATTTGAAAAATAAACACATGACATTGTTCTGGCATGATACATTTAATTTTCTTTTCACCATGCAAAGCTTCCATCTGAATCGAATTGCATCGAATCGTAATGTTTTAAAAAGTATTGTTAGTAAATCGTGGTAGTATTGATAGTGTATCGTAACCAATATTTCAAGATTTAAATCGAGATGCACACCCCTAATATACATACATCCATAAACATACATATATATACACACATATATAAATATTAATATACATGCATATACACACATACCGTATACATACACATACCAGTGTTTCCCCCAAAAAATGTGTTAGTTAAGGTGGTGACTCTCCAGGGGGAGGGGACCGGGGAAGAGGGTGGGTGGGTGTAAGGATCGGTGTAACTCGGCCTTTAGCCATCACGTCTCCACCTCGTCGCTGCCACCACAGCCTGAAGGGGGCAATAGACTACAGACTATGGTGACGTAAGCCGGCTTCGTCGCGTGAAGAAGCTTACAACTTTTGGTTGTGTTTTCCGCTCCATTTGCTGAATGGCGACATAGGATATATTTCTCAATATTTTTTCTGTAAAGTAAAAAATAAAAACAGTCGTAGTTACCTGAGATACTAAAATAATGACTTAAAAAGTCAAATTAATGACTTACTGTAAGTAAGCGTTTGCAATAAGAGTTGAAAAAAAGAGTTAAAAGTGGGGCCACATGCTGACATATGCTCAACTCCATCCATTCATCCATTTCTACCGCTTGTCCCTTTTGGGGTTGCGGGGGGAGCTGGAGCCTATCTCAGCTGCATTCGGGCGGAAGGCGGGGTACACCCTGGACAAGTCGCTACCTCATCACAGGGCCAACACAGATAGACAGACAACATTCACATCATGCTTAATTTATTACAGCATTTGGGAAGCCTGTAGTTGGTGTTTATTATATAATTGTTATATTTTTATCAACATGTGATAGCAGGGACCCTGCTATTCAAAACTAGGCTGCTACATTACTAATGATTAATGTAACTATAGCTGAAAAAATAGTACAATAGCAATAGGAGAGACTATTCATCCCTGAACACCATGGAGTTCATGTAGGCTTTATGATGCAGTTACATTATTATAACAACTATCAGAGACAGCTTCAGGAAACTCTTCATTTAACATAATGTCCTTTTTTGCTGCTTCAACACAGCTCAATCAACACAGAAAAAGGTAAAGTGAAATAACTTAGTTGTTAACTGTAGGTCAATAATGCTTGTCTTTCTCTCAGACAGACAGGGCTTTGCTGTCCGTAACACACACACACACGCACGCACACACACCGCGCAGTGAGCTAACGTTACGCTAAAAGATAATTAGCCTTCACCTCAAGGACTGCGAGCGAGCTGAGCTGCCGCTTCTGTTTCTAGAACGTCAACGGGCTCATAGTGATGATACTAGTAGTTGACTTGGAAGTGTTAATTATAATTTGGGCAAAGTCTGCTGCCTTATGCTTACCTTTCTGCTCACTCCACCGAAGAAGCACTGACTCCATAGACATATTATAAGTAGACGCAGCATTGGCTGCTGTGACGCGAGAAATTCGGCTGCCATCTTGAAGTGGTGATGAGGAGCCGGCGAGCAGCCTAAACTGACAGTTGACAGGTAGAAAACAAAGATGGTGTTCAGCATTTTCCTGCTCAAATGAGCGGACTGTTGAAAATAGGAATCGGGGGATTACTTTTCACAAGTAAGATTTAACATTAACGTACTATTGGTTGTATTTTGTGAAAAGAATATTATCACAGAGTTGAGAAGGAGCAAAGATCTTCAGTAGTACTGAAATTGTAGCCGCTAGGAAACAAGAGTATGACCATAATAGAATTGCTTGTCAATGAAATTAATTAAATTAAAAAATGTCATACTTGAAAAACATAAAGTTAAAACCTTTGGTGGCATCATGCCTTCAGTGTGCATATTGTATATAGTTCTCTGCAAACCTACGAAATGTTCTATTTTGTCTTCATTATTTTGTCAGAATGCACCAGAATGCTTCATTTGTATGTGAAAATCACAAAGAAATATTCTGGGGGAGGATGACCCCCCTACAGGAGTTTGGTTTACAAACTTTCAGCCCCACCTAAAAAAAAATCACCAGCCGCCACTGATTATGATGCATTCTCATTTTAGGCAAAGTATAAGACAATACTTTCTTAACAGTATAATTGTAACCAGGAATAAGTATTCAAGTAAAAATATTCAAATACTAACATTGTTGGGTAAGACAGAATTTGGTTTTATTCTGAATCCAGTGAAACAGATTGGTGGTTTTAGCTGATATAAAGACTTTCAGGTGTTTATATATGTTTATGTTTAAGTATTTGGCAGACGCTTTTATCCAAAGCGACATACATAAAAAATATATATAAAACAATTACTGTAAACATGATCATTTAAGGCATCTGTGTCAAACTCTGGCCCGCGGGCCAAAATTGGCCCTTGAGGCGATATCAAATTAACACTAGAACTGGCCCGCCGATTATATACAGCGGTGGTGCCGCGGTAACAACGCATTCACCGCTAATTCTCATACTTGCCAACCCTCCCGGGAGACTCCCAGTCACATAATATGTGCGGCTTCTGCACGCACACACAAGTGAATGCAACGCATACTTGATCAACAGCGATACAGGTTACACTGAGGGTTGCGGTATAAACAACTTTAACACTGTTAGAAATATACGCCACACTGTGAACCCACACCAAACAAGAATGACAAACACATTTCGGGAGAACATCCGCACCGTAACACAACATAAACCCAACAGAACAAATACCCATAACCCTTTGCAGCACTAACTCTTCCGAGATGCTACAAAGTGTGTGTGTGTGTGTGTGGGGGGGGGGGGGGTATATTTTGTGGCGTTCCGGAAGGGATCTCTTGTGTCCATAAGGTGCTATTTTGCACATTTTCCACATTTATTTTTATTTAATTAAGTTATTGTTTTGTTTCTGCCATATTACTTTGTTTATAATTTTTGTATTGTTTTCATGTGCACATTCAATTTTTACTTGGTACAAATACAGTGTTCTCATATACAACAATGTTTTTTCTTCAAAGTGTTTTTTGTGGGGGGGGTTTCAGTACAACTTGGTTAAAATATTTCAGTGTAAGTAATTTTAGAAAATGTTGTGCACATTTAAAAATACCGCAATAATCATGATAACCGTGATAAGAAATGTTCATACTGTGACATCGCTAATACTTATTAACAGATTTGTTTTAAATGTATATTCACATTGATGTCATATCGACCACACCCCAACCGCCACAGATATTTTGGCAATTTAGGGGAAGCCCTGACATTAACAAAATAAAAGTCTTACATTACGATCATGCTTTGTCAGAGATATTCTGTAATGTTATTCTGTGATATTTGCACCTAAAGAAATATTAGAACAGAAATTTAGGATTATGAGGGCGGGTGGGGTTGTAGGGGGGTTTGCTGGCTGAAATATTGTGTAAATTATTTTATAACATGTTCTTGTCAAGTCCTCAATTACACAATGATAAGCAGGCTCAATAGTACATGTTATTATTTAATAGAGAAGGTTAAAACATTGTCATGCAGCAATATGAAGACCATTAACTTGTACAACACGTAATGTACAGAATATCAGAAGCATTTATTCAGGTAGAAATATCACAGATTACGGCCGGGAAAATGTATCTGTCTCGGGTACACTTAAAGGCCTACTGAAACCCACTACTACCGACCACGCAGTCTGATAGTTTATATATCAATGATGAAATCTTAACATTGCAACACATGCCAATAAGGCCGGGTTAACTTATAAAGTGAAATTTTAAATTTCCCGCTAAACTTCCGGTTGAAAACGTCTATGTATGATGACGTATGCGCGTGACGTCAATCGTTGAAACGGAAGTATTGGTACACCATTGAATCCAATTCAAAAAAGCTCTGTTTTTATCTCAAAATTCCACAGTATTCTGGACATCTGTGTTGGTGAATCTTTTGCAATTTGTTTAATGAACAATGTAGACTGCAAAGAAGAAAGTTGTAGGTGGGATCGGTGTATTAGCGGCTGGCTGTAGCAACACAACCAGGAGGACTTTGACTTGGATAGCAGACGCGCTAGCCGACGCTAGCCGCCGACCGCATGGATGATCGGGTGAAGTCCTTCGTCCTTCCGTCGATCGCTGGAACGCAGGTGAGCACGGGTGTTGATGAGCAGATGAGGGCTGGCTGGCGTAGGTCGAGCGCTAATGTTTTTATCATAGCTTTGTGAGGTCCCGTTGCTAAGTTAGCTTCAATGGTGTCATTAGCAACAGCATTGTTAAGCTTTGCCAAGCTGGGAATTATTAACCGTGTAGTTTCATGTCCATGGTTTAATAGTATTGTTGATCTTCAGTCTATCCTTCCAGTCAGGGGCTTATTTCTTTTGTTTCTATCTGCATTTGAGCCCGATGCTATCACGTTAGCTCAGTAGCTAAAGAGCTTCACCGATGGATTGTCGTGGAGATAAAAGTCACTGTGAATGTCCATTTCGCGTTCTCGACTCTCATTTTCAAGAGGATATAGAATCCAAGGTGGTTTAAAATACAAATCCGTGATCCACAATAGAAAAAGGAGAAAGTGTGGAATCCAATGAACCATTGTACCTAAGTTACGGTCAGAGCGAAAAAAGATATGTCCTGCACTGCACTGTAGTCCTTCCCTCTCACTTTCCTCATCCACAAATCTTTCATCCTCGCTCAAATTAATGGGATAATCATCGCTTTCTCGGTCCGAATCTCTCTCGCTGCATTGTAAACAATGGGAAAATGTGAGGAGTCCTTCCTCCGGTGACGTCACGCTACTTCCGGTATAGGCAAGGCTTTTTTTAATCAGCGACCAAAAGTTGCGACCTTTATCGTCGTTGTTCTCTACTAAATCCTTTCAGCAAAAATATGGCAATATCGCAAAATGATCAAGTATGACACATAGAATGGATCTGCTATCCATGTTTAAATAAAAAAAATTCATTTCAGTAGGCCTTTAATAATGATGAAAAATTATACCTTTCTGCAATTAATCGCAATTAATTTTGAGTTAAGTATGAACAATGCGATTAATCGCGATTCAATATTTTAATCGTTTGACAGCCCTAATAAAAACCTATGGAAAATGTTAAAAAGAAAAAACAAGACTAAAAGCACAGGCATAGCGCTGCCACCACAGTTGACATTCTTCACACAAAAGTCATACTTTTTCTCTATTTGTTGGTCCAAATCTAATGAAGAATTTGGCAAAATGAGGGTCTTTTTTTTCCGGGTCGTTCTGTATTTTCTGACTTACATTGCGACTGCGAGAGCGTGTTAGAACCAGCTGGTCACTAAACACTGCATTAATGTAGCTGCGAAGTGCATCAAATACGGCTGCAAAATGATACTTTGACAAAAAAAAAAAGGATGTTTTATTGCAAATGTATGAGTAGTGGAGTAGTTTAGAACTATATTTATACTTATTAGTTCGGTTTATTTTGTCAGAGTGACTGCAATTGCATGCATCCTAGCACAGCCGCACACATTTTGGGTAGTCAACATGGCACATGTTTAGTCGTCCATACTCTCTCTGTATACGGCTCTGACATGGAGAGATGCACCTTCCCAAAAATGCTGCACCCTGCTTTTTGCTTGCAGGCGGAACAAAAGATGAACGAATGAATGAAGCATTTGTACTAGAGTTGTATGGCATTAGTATAGTACCGCGATACTAATTAATCATATTCGGTACTATACCACCTCTGAAAAGTACCGGTCCACCATCTCCTCGCGCCCCCATCGTCATCACGTCGTGTCATTGGTGGTTCACGAGCAGACGAGCATTTTCGGTAGCACACTGTCTGGACAGAAAAGGGAAAACAGACGCATTTTGGCTTAAAAACTAACGATAAAGGTGAAGTTATAACACTGAAACGCCCACCGAAGGAGGTGCTTTATGACGAGGCTAGTTAGCTAGCGGCGAACGTCTGTTCGCAGTCGGCAGTGTTTTAGCGACTTCTAAATCACTAATCCTGGTCTCCATGGCGACAAATAAAGTATGTTTCTCACAATATCATCCCTGCGGGACGAGGAATAGCTAAACATGCTTCACTACACACCGTTGCTCACCGGCGTCAAAATGTAAACAAACGCCATTGGTGGATCTACACCTAACATCCATTGTAATGATACCAAGTACAGGAACGTATCTAGTCGATACTACTATGATTACGTCGATATTTTTTGGCATCACAACATCTTCTTTCGTTTATTTTAAATGTATATTATGTTTATAAACTCAGGAAATATGTTACTGGACACATGAGGACTTTGAATATGACCAATGTATGATTCTGTAACGACTTGGTATCGGATTGATACCTAAATTTGTGTTATTATCCATAACTAATGTAAAGTATCAAACAACAGAAGAATAAGTGATTATTACATTTTAACAGAAGTGTAGATAGAACATGTTAAAAGAGAAAGTAAGCAGATAATAACAGTAAATGAACAAGTAGATTAATAATTCATTTTCAATCACTTGTCTTTAATAATTTTGACACAATATGTTACTGCATATGTCAGCAGACTAAATTAGGAACCTTTGTTTGCTTACTTGTTACTAAAAGACAAGTTGTCATGTATGTTCACTATTTTATTTAAGGACAAACTTGCAATAAGAAACATATGATTAATGTACCCTAAGATTTTAAGTTAAAATAAAGCCAATAATGCAATTTTTTGTGGTCCCCTTTATTAAGAAAAGTATCTTAAAGTACCGAAAAGTATCGAAATAATTTTGGTACCGGAACCAAAATATTGGTATCGGGACAACACCAATTTGTATATGAAAACGTGGTTCGCACACGTAAATCGAAAAGTATATAGAAGGGTTTGTAAATCGACGTTAAAACTGGCCAAATCAGTGTTAAAAAGGCATTTTTTTCCCGAATGCATCATGCCACTAAAGTCTCACTCCTGTCATTTTCTGAAACATGGCAGCCCAGTGACTGTATGTAATAAAATAGAATAGGGAAGTAGATTAAATATTATTTTGATATTGTTAAACTGTCAATTGCACTCATCTAAAATATAAATCAAACAATTTACAGCGAATACATATGATCAGTGTAGATATTGGTATCAGCCGTTTTACTCATGGGAATCTGCAACAAAAATATCTGATGGGAACATCTTGTCACAGCGCATGCACAATCCCGCATGTCATCTGCGGCTAGCTCTGCCGGCGCCTCCGCTGGAAGCTACACGGCAAAGCTGCAGGCAATCGGTAATCTGCGCACCTGGGACTAATGAAGGCAGGCAGTATAAAGACCAGCAGACCTGAAGATCCTGTGCCGGAACGTAGTTCACTCCTCGTAGTAAGCATCCAGTCTCTGGCTTCCCTCCCTCGTACTTGCTCTCTCTCTGTGCCTTCCCTGTTCCCGTGTCTTATGTCCGTTGTGTCTCCCGCAGTACTTCCCCTGTCTTCCGTGATCGAGCCGTGTGCCTCGACTTCCCTCTGGATTCCGGACTGCCTTCCCCGATCCCCGCTTGGACACGGACCTCGTTGCTTCCCTCCAGCCCCCGACCGCTTGCCTGCCCATAGACTTCCGTCTCGCCTTGCCCCTTTGGTCTGACGAAGGATTCATCCAACACGCACATAAAACAAACTCTGGTAACATTTACATGGTTAATTCAACACATCGTTTTGCACCTATCACTTAGAGTAGCATACACATCCCACACATACATCAAGAGGTTCACTAAATCGGTAACACTTTAGTATGGGGAACATATTGACCATTAATTAGTTGCTTATTAACATGCAAATCATATTGGCTTTTAATTAGTCATTATTAAGTACTTATTAATGCCTTATTCTGCATGGCCTTATTATACAACCAGTAAGTCATTAACTAAGAGTCTTAGTTAGTCTTAACCCTAACCCTCTAACTGTAACGGAGTTAAAATACACCTTTGTTATTTATTATATTTTGTTTGTGAATTTTATCTCCAAATAGTTGTCTTTTCTGCTCACCTGTGAAAGGGCAGTTTGATATATGTTTGTCCCTCCTGAGTTCCTGTAGTACTCCTGGGTTGTGGAGCCCCTCCCTTTTCCCCTCACAGAAAAGTTTCACATGGCTGAGGGTGAGTCTCGGTCGGACGATCCCACCGACCTTTTGTTTGTTTTTCGGTAGAAATTAGGTATTTAATTAATGAATGTGTGTACCAAGAATATGAATGTTTACCTGTGTTGTCCTCTAGTTTTAAGTTCAGATTCCAGGTAACATTACATCGCTAACATTGGCGCCAAATGGCCACTCTTTGTTGTATGAGACTTGTTCAGTGTGTGCGTGCGTGCATGCGTGTGTGTGTGCCTACACGTGTAGGTAATGAGACTTGTTCAGCGTGTGTGTGCGTGCATGTGTGCCTACATGTGTAGGTAATGAGACTTGTTCAGTGTGTGCGTGTGTGTGTGTGCTTACGTGTGTAGGTAACAGTGTTATTCTGTGTGTTTATGCGTAAGCCAAAGAAAGACGGGATACCGACATTGTCTGATTGTCGCCCGCAGGTTTGTGGTTTTATTTAATTTTCTAAGGTGTTAACTATAGCAAATGTTGCATGGTTTGTTCTGCCACGGAATGGCGCTTAGAATGTACATTTCAATATTTTACAGACTGTTTGTATCTGGCTTTTTCATTGTAAATGGTTAAAGATGTATATGTGCACAGAAAAGTTTCACATGGCTGAGGGCGTAAGCCAAAGAAAGACGGGATACCGACATTGTCTGATTGTCGCCCGCAGGTTGGAAGGAAAATAAATGAAGCTGTGAACAGTGGAAAAAGCCTCGTCATTGTGCCGACCCAGAACAGTTACATAACCCTAACTCCAACCCCAACCCCTAACCTGTTAATAAGCAACTAATTAATGGTAAATATATGGTGAATATGTTCGCCATATTAAAGTGTTGCCAATAAACCTATTGAACTGATTCCTGCCGTGGTGTCATCTCCTTCCCCCGCCGTACTTAACACATCTCTACTTTTAGGTTTTTAACCGCTATAGACTTACTTTAACGCTCCTAAGTGAGGCGACCTACTATTTTACATGTCGTCCAATTTGTTTTGTTATGGGGGTTTGTGTGCAGCACGGTGGAACAGGGGTTAGTGCATGTGCCTCACAATACAAAGGTCCTTAATAGTCCTCAGTTCGCCCGGGATCTTTCTGTGTGGAGTTTGCATGTTTTCCCCGTGACTGCGTGGGTTCCCTCCGGGTACTCCGGCTTCCTCCCACCTCCAAAGACATGCACCTGGGGATAGTTTGATTGGCAACACTAAATTGGCCCTAGTGTGTGAATGTGAGTGTGAATGTTGTCTGTCTATCTGTGTTGGCCCTGTGATGAGGTGGCGACTTGTCCAGGGTGTACCCCGCCTTCCGCCCGAATGCAGCTGAGATAGGCTCCAGCACCCCCCGCGACCCCATTGATTGATTGATTGAGACTTTTATTAGTAGATTGTACAGTACAGTACATATTCCGTGCAATTGACCACTAAGTGATAATACCCGAATAAGTTTTTCAACTTGTTTAAGTCGGGGTCCACGTTAATCAATTCATGGTACCGCTACCGCTTGTCCCAGAAAATGGATGGATGGATGGGTTTGTGTGTGGCATTTGCAGCCTTTTTCTTTTGCATTTGTTTTTTGTCCAGGCCGTGTATAATATATCAGAATCAGCACACAACTGTCTTTCTTAACACAACATGGAATGACCACCTAATTAACGCCACAAAAATAACGTTTGTGGAGGAATGCATAATTGTTACAACATGTTTGCATTAATCGCCATAGACACACAGTGCAGCTACTAAGTCTTAGTTAAATGTCAGAATGGTGGTGGTGTTATGTTAGTATTGGCTATGGTGAGCAGCTGGGTAAACATCAGCGTGGAGGGAAAGCCGCTTGCGTGCTCGCCGCTGTGTTACATAGCATCCCACGCGTGAGCTACAAAGTCACCCACAAAGCGACACACGTCACCGCGCTGCCTTCCCACAAACAGGCGTTAACCTGGTTAAAAAGTAGACCCAGACGTGCGTGTAAAGAAAGACGTCAAAAGACGTTCCTGCGCTCACCGGCAGACCGCAGCTCCTCTTGTTTGCTTTGCTACACAGCTGACGGGCGCACTTTCGCATTGCCGCACAGTCAACCAGCCAATCATATCGCTCGACGTCATCCTCACGCAGATGAAAGCCACCTGCGAGGAGAGATCACGTGACTGTTATTTACTGTTTCCGTAGTAGATGCTCTGCAACATTCTAATGCAAGCTGATGCTGAATAAACATGCATAACATATCCAATCCAATCCACTCCACTTTATCTATATAGCACATTTAAACAACAAAAATGTTTCCAAAGTGCTGCACAAAAATATTAAAAACAAGATTCAAATACTTAAAGGCCTACTGAAACCCACTACTACCGTCCACGCAGTCTGATAGTTTATATATCAATGATGAAATCTTAACATTGCAACACATGCCAATACCGCCGGGTTAACTTATAAAGTGCAATTTTAAATTTCCCGGCAATTTTCTGGCTTAAAACGTTTCGATATGATGACGTTTGCGCGTGACGTCAATGGTTGAAGCGGAAGTAATGGTACACCATTGCATCCAATACAAACAGCTCTGTTTTCATCGCAAAATTCCACAGTATTCTGGACATCTGTGTTGGTGAATCTTTTGCAATTTGTTTAATGAACAATGAAGACTGCAAAGAAGAAAGCTGTAGGTGGGATCGGTATATTAGCGGCCGGCTACAGCAACACAACCAGGAGGACTTTGAGTTGGATAGCAGACGCGCTAGCCGCCGACCGCATCGATGATCGGGTGAAGTCCTTCGTCGCGCCGTCGATAGCTGGAACGCAGGTGAGCACGGGTGTTGATGAGCAGATGAGGGCTGGCGTAGGTGGAGCGCTAATGTTTTTATCTTAGCTCTGACGAGGTCCTGTAGCTAAGTTAGCTTCAATGGCGTCGTTAGCAACAGCATTGCTAGGCTTCGACAGGCGGCACAGCATTAACCGTGTAGTTACAGGTCCAGTGTTTGGTTCGGTGTCTCCTGATAGTAGTATTGTTGATCTTCTGTCTATCCTTCCAGTCAGGGGCTTATTTCTTTTGTTTCTATCTGCATTTAAGCACGATGCTATCACGTTAGCTCCGTAGCTAAAGTGCTTTGCCGATGTATTGTCGTGGAGATAAAAGTCACTGTGAATGTCCATTTCGCGTTCTCGACTCAAATTTTCAAGAGGATATAGTATCCGAGGTGGTTTAAAATACAAATCCGTGATCCACAATAGAAAAAGGAGAAAGTGTGGAATCCAATGAACCCTTGTACCTAAGTTACGGTCAGAGCGAAAAAAGATACGTCCTGCACTGCACTCTAATCCTTCACTCTCACGTACCTCATCCACGAATCTTTCATGTTCGCTCAAATTAATGGGGTAATCGTCGCTTTCTCGGTCCGAATCGCTCTCGCTGCTGGTGTAAACAATGGGGAAATGTGAGGATCCCTTCAACCTGCGACGTCATGCTACTTCCGGTACAGGCAAGGCTTTTTTTATCAGCGACCAAAAGTTGCAAACTTTATCGTCAATGTTCTCTACTAAATCCTTTCAGCAAAAATATGGCAATATTGCGAAATTATCAAGTATGACACATAGAATGGATCTGCTATCCCCGTTTGAATAAAAAAATTTCATTTCAGTAGGCCTTTAAGACTTTCAGTATATGGAATTAAATTATGGAATGGATTAAGCAAAGAAATCAAACAATGTACTAATATGATCCACTTCAAGAAACTCTTCAAACTTAAAGTGTTTACAAAGTACAAATAAGAAGAACCATGATAAACATTCTGAATGTATTTCATCCATCCATTCATTTTCAAAACAATCTTACTCATCTCACCATATGAAATAGAACTTACTTCACCGAGTATTATTTCTTTTTTTCTTTTTATTGTGATTACTTATGGAGTATATTGTGAATAAATTGAGAACAGGAAGTGGACAAAAGTTTTAGCAACTGTTATGTAAAAGAAAAGGGGTAGGATTAAATAAGCTCTGCTTCTTCCTACTCCTTTTCAAACATGTTGAATAGAGAAACTGGAAATTGTGATGCATCATGTTGTATGCATGCATGTTCGAAATTAACTCAAACTCAACTAAACTCAACTATCCTTAGCTCCACCAATGACTGAATAAAAACAAAATAAATAAATATAAAAAACAATATAAAAATAAATATGATTAAAAACGATTTTAAAGGATAAAGGCCTGCTCAGTTAACCTGACTGTCGCCCGATCCTTTTAGTTTGCTGAGTTCCACACAAGGATCTGGGACTTCTCAATAGGAGTTGTGTTTCAGAAGGCAGGGCCTTGTAAAAAAAAAATCATTGAATGTGATTGGATAAACCACTTGTCCGTTATCTTGAATGACATGCTACTTTAACCACTCACATGGAAATCAACCCGTGACGCTGATGAGAGCGACGCTGGGAAATCCAAACCAAGTCGGAAGAAGAGCCAAAACATCCTTGCCACCAATAAATGCCTTTAAAACCGTTCTCCGTTCATCTTTTAAATAATTAACATTCGATAGTCGACAAAACAGTTGCTGTAGCAGAATCAATGTCAGCACACGACGCAGCGAGGGCCATTGTTGTTTGAATCAAACAGTCGCTTCGGCACTACATCACATCTATGAAATCCCGCCCGACGATCTTGATTGGTTCATTATTTTTTGCTATCTGGAAAGAGTTTGCAATGCCTTCGAGCCCAGATCCTTGTGTGGACCTCAGCGAACTACAAGGGTCCGTCAAGTTACTGCTCAGTGGCCTTGTGATCGGTAGGTCGTGAGTTCAAACCCCCGCCGAGTCATACCAAAGACTATAAAAATGGGACCCATTACCTTAATGCTTGGCACTCAGCATCAAGGGTTGGAATTGGGGGTTAAATCACCAAATGATTCCCGGGCGCGGCCACCGCTGCTGCTCACTGCTCCCCTGTAGGGATGGGTCAAATGCTGAGGATAATTTCACCGCACCTAGTGTGTGTGTGACAATCATTGGCACTTTAACTTTAACTTCAAAACCAATTAAAACAATGAATAGAAATCTAAATTTAAAAACACAGAGGACCACACAACTCACGTAGTGTTGAAAGCCAGAGAATAAAAGTGGGTCTTAAGACGAGACTTAAGTAAGTACATTTTATTCATAAAGTGCTTTTCACAGATAAAATCACAAAGAGTGTTCCAGAGCTTAGAGACCAGACCACAGAGAAGGCCCTGTCTCCCCTGGTTTTAGGTCTCGTCTTGGGCACCACGAGCTGGAGCTGGCTCTCGGATTGTAAATTTGGATGAGGTCCGAGATATAATGAGGTGCCAGTCCATGCAAAGCTTTAAATACCAAACAGCAACATTTTAAAATCAATTCTAAAATGAACGGGGAGCCAGTGCAAAGTTTCAAGAACTGGGGTTATATGCTCGCATATATGCTTAATGTAGTATCAGAGTTAGTTCAGTTCAGTTTATTTCGAACATGCATACGATACAATGCAATGCATCACATATTTCCAGTTGTTTCATTACAGCACGTCCGAAAAGGAGTAGGAAGAAGTAGAGCTTATTTAATCCTACCCCTTTTCATACCACAGCATCCATCCATTTCTTCCGCTTATCCGAGGTCGGGTCGCGGGGGCAGCAGCCTAAGCAGGGAAACCCAGACTTCCCTCTCCCCAGCCACTTCGTCCAGCTCTTCCCGGGGGATCCCGAGGCGTTCCCAGGCCAGCCGGGAGACATAGTCTTCTCAACGCGTCCTGGGTCTTCCCCGTGGACTCCTACCGGTCGGACGTGCCCTAAACACCTCCCTAGGGAGGCGTTCGGGTGGCATCCTGACCAGATGCCCGAACCACCTCATCTGGCTCCTCTCGATGTGGAGGAGCAGCGGCTTTACTTTGAGCTCCCCCCGGATGGCAGAGCTTCTCACCCTATCTCTAAGGGAGAGCCCCGCCACCCGGCGGAGGAAACTCATTTCGGCCGCTTGTACCCGTGATCTTGTCCTTTCGGTCATAACCCAAAGCTCATGACCATAGGTGAGGATGGGAATGTAGATCGACCGGTAAATTGAGATCTTTGCCTTCCGGCTCAGCTCCTTCTTCACCACAACGGATCGATACAGCGTCCGCATTACTGAAGACGCGGCACCGATCCGCCTGTCGATCTCACGATCCACTCTTCCCTCACTCGTGAGCAAGACTCCAAGGTACTTGAACTCCTCCACTTGGGACAAGGGTCTCCTCCGCAACCCGGAGATGGCACTCCACCCTTTTCCGGGCGAGAACCATGGACTCGGACTTGGAGGTGCTGATTCTCATCCCAGTCGCTTCACACTCAGCTGCGAACCGATCCAGCGAGAGCTGAAGATCCTGGCCAGATGAAGCCATCAGGACCACATCATCTGCAAAGAGCAGAGACCTAATCCTGCAGCCACCAAACCAGATCCCCTCAACGCCTTGATTGCGCCTACAAATTCTGTCCATAAAAGTTATGAACCGAATCGGTGACAAAGGGCAGCCTTGGCGGAGTCCAACCCTCACTGGAAACGTGTCCGACTTACTGCCGGCAATGCGGACCAAACTCTGGCACTGATCATACAGGGAGCGGACCGCCACAATCAGACAGTCCGATACCCCATACTCTCTGAGCACTCCCCACAGGACTTCCCGAGGGACACGGTCGAAAGCCTTCTCCAAGTCCACAAAACACATGTAGACTGGTTGGGCAAACTCCCATGCACCCTCAAGGACCCTGCCGAGAGTATAGGGCGGGTCCACAGTTCCACGACCAGGACGAAAACCACACTGTTCCTCCTGAATCCGAGGTTCGACTATCCGGCGTAGCCTCCTCTCCAGCACACCTGAATAGACCTTACCGGGAAGGCTGAGGAGTGTGATCCCATACCACAGCAATTTTATTAAATGTCCTTGTTCTCTGTAACAGAACAGTGAATAAATAAATAATAAATACATGATATACCATAGTAAGCAAACAAATGTTAAATACATAAATAATCTTTGTCTCAATAAAAAAAAAAGGGTTCAAGATGTTCATCATAATTCTTGTTCTGTGTACTTTGTGAGCACTTGTAGTTTGAACAGTCTCTTAAACTGAATCATATTGGTGCTTTGTTGGATTTATTTGGTCAATCCATTCCACAATTTAATTTCACGTACTGATACGCTAAAGGTTTTAAGTGTTGTACGAACATAAACATGTTTTAAATTAGATCATCTTCTAAGGTTATATTTCTCCTCTTTTGTTGAGAAGAATTGTTGTACTTTATTGGGTAGCAGGTTATAGTTTGCTTTGTACACCATTTTAGCTGTTTGCAAATGCACCGAAAAGTCGAAATTCAATAATTGTGATATAATAAATAAAGGGTTTGTATTTGTGAGTGAAGAAGTAATCATGAAAAAGCAAGTATGAGGTACTGATAAAATGTAATTGGAAAAGTGATGTAATGAATGAAGAAAAAGATGGTTCATTGTAGGCAAATGTAATAGGTGTTATGTAAGCATCAAGACATTTCTAGTTAGTTTACTTTGGGCACTCTGGCATCTGCCTTGTTGAAATATAAGTTACAGTACTTGTATTCAGTGTGCGGCTACAGCATTTTACATTTACGATGCACTGAAAAGCAATCTACAGAAAGCCTTAATTGTCTGAATCAGTGGTTATCACACTTTTTTCACCAAGTACCACCTCATAAAAACAACACTTGGCTCTTAGATACCACCATAATGACCAACAGTAAAATATAGTAATGTAGCAGGACTAAGTATCCATTAAAAACAAGGCAGGTTTTATTTAACTAGTATATTTAAAGGCCTACTGAAATGAGATGTTCTTATTTAAACGTTATAGCAGATCCATTCTATGTGTCATACTTGATCATTTCGCGATATTGCCATATTTTTGCTGAAAGGATTTAGTAGAGAACATCGACGATAAAGTTCGCAACTTTTGGTCGCTGATAAAAAAGCCTTGCCTGTACTGGAAGTAGCATGACGTCACAGGTTGTGGAGCTCCTCACATCTGCACATTGTTTACAATGATGGCCACCTGCAGCGAGAGCGATTTGGACCGAGAAAGCGACGATTTCCCCATTAATTTGAGCGAGGATGAAAGTTTTGTGGATGAGGAAAGTGAGAGTGAAGGACTAGAGGGCAGTGGAAGCGATTCAGATAGGGAAGATGCTGTGAGAGGCGGGTGGGACCTGATATTCAGCTGGGAATGACTAAAACAGTAAATAAACACAAGACATATATATACTCTATTAGCCACAACACAACCAGGCTTGTATTTAATATGCCACAAATTAATTCCGCATAACAAACACCTCCCCCCTCCCGTCCATATAACCCGCCAATACAAATCAAACACTTGCACAACACACTCAATCCCACAGCCCAAAGTACCGTTCACCTCCGCAAAGTTCATACAGAACATATATTTCCCCAAAGTTACGTACGTGACATGCACATAGCGGCACGCACGTACGGGCAAGCGATCAAATGTTTGGAAGCCGCAGCTGCGTACTCACGGTAGCGCGTATCCAACTCAAAGTCCTCCTGGTAAGAGTCTCTGTTGTCCCATCTCCACAAGCTTGCGTATCCAACTCAAAGTCCTCCTGGTAAGAGTCTCTGTTGTCCCAGGCCAATAGTAAATCTTGACTGTCATCGTTCGGGAATGTAAACAATGAAACACCGGCTACGACGTAGCCGCTACGTGTTTGTGTTGCTTTAGCCGGCCGCTTCCCACCTACAGCTTTCTTCTTTGCTATCTCTATTGTTCATTAAAGGCCTACTGAAACCCACTACTACCGACCACGCAGTCTGATAGTTTATATATCAATGATGAAATCTTAACATTATAACACATGCCAATACGGCCGGGTTAACTTATAAAGTGACATTTTAAATTTGCCGCTAAACTTCCGGTTCGAAACGCCTCTGAGGATGACGTATGCGCGTGACGTAGCCCGGCGAACACGGGTATGCCTTCCACATTGAAGCCGATACGAAAAAGCTCTGTTTTCATTTCATAATTCCACAGTATTCTGGACATCTGTGTTCGTGAATCTGTTTCAATCATGTTCATTGCATTATGGAGAAGGAATCCGAGCAAGCAAAGAAGAAAGTTGTCGGTGCGAAATGGACGTATTTTTCGAACGTAGTCAGCCACAACAGTACACAGCCGGCGCTTCTTTGTTTACATTCCCGAAAGATGCAGTCAAGATGGAAGAACTCGGATAACAGAGACTCTAACCAGGAAGACTTTTGATTTGGATACACAGACGCCTGTAGAGAACTGGGACAACACAGACTCTTACCAGGATTACTTTGATTTGGATGACAAAGACGCAGACGTGCTACTGTGAGTATGCAGCTTTGGCTTTTTTTTGCGTATGTACGTAACTTTTTTAAAATATATAAGCTTTATGAACCTTGGGTTAGGTGAACGGTCTTTTGGGCTGAGTGATTGTGTGTGTTGATCATGTGTTTGAATTGTATTGGCGTGTTCTATGGAGCTAGGAGCTAGCAGAGGAGCTAGGAGCTAGCATAACACGTACCGTACCGTACGTGCGCGTCACGTACGTAACTTTTTAAAAATATATAAGCTTTATGAACCTTGGGTTAGGTGAACGGTCTTTTGGGCTGAGTGATTGTGTGTGTTGATCAGGTGTTTGAATTGTATTGGCGTGTTCTATGGAGCTAGGAGCTAGCAGAGGAGCTAGGAGCTAGCATAACAAACACGCAGGTGTTATTATGCAGGATTAATTTGTGGCATATTAAATATAAGCCTGGTTGTGTTGTGGCTAATAGAGTATATATATGTCTTGTGTTTATTTACTGTTGTAGTCATTCCCAGCTGAATATCAGGTACCGTGAGTATGCAGCCTTGGCTGCTAAACATTCGATAACTTGACCGTATGTGCGCGTCACGTACGTAACTTTTTAAAAATATATAAGCTTTATGAACCTTGGGTTAGGTAAACGGTCTTTTGGGCTGAGTGATTGTGTGTGTTGATCAGGTGTTTGAATTGTATTGGCGTGTTCTATGGAGCTAGGAGCTAGCAGAGGAGCTAGGAGCTAGCATAACAAACACGCAGGTGTTTTTATGCAGGATTAATTTGTGGCATATTAAATATAAGCCTGGTTGTGTTGTGGCTAATAGAGTATATATATGTCTTGTGTTTATTTACTGTTGTAGTCATTCCCAGCTGAATATCAGGTCACCCCCGGCTCTCACAGCATCTTCCCTATCTGAATAGCTTCAACTCCCCACTAGTCCTTCACTTGCACTTTACTCATCCACAAATCTTTCATCCTCGCTCAAATTAATGGGGAAATTGTCGCTTTCTCGGTCCGAATCTCTCTCACTTCATGCGGCCATCATTGTAAACAATAGGGAACTTTGCGTATATGTTCAACTGACTACGTCACGCTACTTCCGGTAGGTGCAAGCCTTTTTTTTATCAGATACCAAAAGTTGCAATCTTTATCGTCGTTGTTCTATACTAAATCCTTTCAGCAAAAATATGGCAATATCGCGAAATGATCAAGTATGACACATAGAATAGATCTGCTATCCCCGTTTAAATAAAAAAAATTCATTTCAGTAGGCCTTTAAACAGATTGCAAAAGATTCACCAACACAGATGTCCAGAATACTGTGGAATTTTGCGATGAAAACAGACGACTTAATAGCTGGCCACAATGGTGTCCCAAAATGTCCGCTACAATCCGTGACGTCACGCGCAAACGTCATCATACCGAGACGTTTTCAGCAGGATATTTCGCGGGAAATTTAAAATTGCACTTTACTAATCCAACCCGGCCGTATTGGCATGTGTTGCAATGTTAAGATTTCATCATTCATATATAAACTATCAGACTGCGTGGTCGGTAGTAGTGGGTTTCAGTAGGCCTTTAATAATTGTTGGACACTGTAACATTACACATGTTTAAACAGTAGAACTGTGTTTGGATATTTATTTAAGTGATTTTTGGCATACCACTAGATAGAGCTTGCATATTACCACAGTTTGAGAATCACTGGTCTAAACCACAGGTATGAAACTCAAGACCTGGGGCAGAATATGGCCCACCAGATTGTTTTAGGTGGGCCGCAAAAGGCTGGAAATAATGTGTGTCAATAAAGCCCCTAATCGTTCGGACTAAATATATTAGTTATTTCAATTTTGACAGAAAATCAGCATGTGCTGCTTGCAATTGTATGTCTTTTAAACTTTTATATCATCTGATCATGCAACAAACTATATTCATTTTTTGTTACAATCGAAGAAATGTCTGCTTAAATATCTGCTTATCACCCTTACTTGTTTTCAAAGCTATAAGTTAGCCATCAATTTGCACATACAAATATAATTGAATAATAATATGAATATACGTACATCAATAGGTAAATGCCCAAAAAGATTAAGGCAGTGCTAGATAGCAAAGGTGTTTCCACAAAATATTCACACTTTGGACACAGTATAGACACTTTTACTGTGAGGTGTGCTTACTTGTATTGCAAACTATTTACACAATAATGGCTTATGTTCTAAGGACAGTACTGTACATACTCTATACAAGTTGTACAACGAATACTCTGTGCTGAGTAAGTTTTTTTTAATTTTTATAGTATTGTCCATTAGGAAGATATTATTTAGCATTCACAGTCAACTTTCTGCAATCAAAGGAAATTGAAATCAACATTAATACCATCGAAACATGCATCACACTGAATGTAAGAAACAGCAACACCACTCCGGTCATCCTCGTGAAACTCGTTAACAGAAAATCTAAAATGGCACTGCTGAAACAGAGAAGTAAGCTGAAGGGTACAAATGTGTAGATGAATGAGCACCTCACAAAACGTAATGCTGAAATCACCAAGAAAACACGCGACTTGAGAAAGCAGGGAAAAATTCAGGGAACTTGGAGTGCCAACTGTAAAATATACATCAAACTGAATGGAGGTCCAGAAGAGTACTTGTTGTCCATGACATCAAGGACCTGGACCAATATTACAGTTGACAGTGCTTCCACAACGACGATGATAATGGAATCTGATGGAAAACAAACACCTAAATTCAACACCAAAACTACTATGTTCCAAAGGAACAAGAAGAGCTAGATTGGCATCCACCTCCACTTATTGAAATTATTGAAACAACATCAAAGATTGTTGAACAAGAAAATATGAAATTGAAAAACTTCTTCAACAAATACCATAAAAAACAAGATTTGGAGAATGAATAAGATCCACATACACATTGTTTCTCCAACATCAGTAATTATTGTTTTTATTATATAGATCAGGAGTCCCCAAACGTAAAAATGTTTTACATATTACAATTACCATATATATACTGTATATATATATAAATACATATATATATATATATATATATATATATATATATATACATATATATATATATATATATATATATATATATAAATATATATAAATAAAACGTCCTCCGCAACAGCGTTCAAACACTTCTTTACAAACTCCCCATCAGTGAATGCCTTTTCACAGCTTGCAATTAGTTTAGCTACTTTGAAGTTGGCCTGAACAGATGACAGGTTTGTCTGTGTTTGGCGTAGCATTTTACTCTGCTGGGCAGCAAATTCAAGGTTTAGCATAGCCAGCTTTTCTCCTCTCACTTTGCCCAGCATGCTCACATACTGCCCTCCGTGGTGAGTTTCATAGTGTTGCCGAATGTTAAATTCTTTAAACACCGCCACTGTCTCTTTGCAGATTAGACAAACTGCAAAAAGTCAAAACTCTACACTTGGAAACTGTTATGTTTCCCCAACCTTTTCGCTATTTTTTTCCCTTGCGCACTAATCGACTGAAAGAGCACTCATTTGACATCACGTTATCAATGGGAACATGCCTTTTTAGCAGTGGCGTGCGGTGAGGTTAATGTTTGATGAGGCACGACTGCATCATCACAGTCAGATTTACAAACATATGAACCTGCAGTGCAGGTATACCCATAGGTGGATTAATGACCGGGCCTACCGGGCCCAGGCCCAGGGGGCCAGAGGCCCCAAGGGGCCAGGCCAACTTGGCCCCGCGGCCGCGACCCAAGCAAAACTACTTTTGCAAAAATAATAATCTTAAGCCCCAAGGGGCCAGGCCAACTTGGCCCCGCGGCCATGATCCATAGAGGGTAAGAGGCCCCAAGGGGCCAGGTCAACTTGGCCCCGCGGCCGCGACCCACAGAGGGCCAGAGGCCCCAAGGGGCCAGGCCAACATGGCCCCGCGGCCATGATCAATAGACGGTCAGAGGCCCCAAGGGGCCAGGCCAACTTGGCCCCGCGGCCACGATCCATAGAGGGTCAGAGGCCCCAGGGGGCCAGGTCAACTTGGCCCCGCGGCCACGATCCATAGACGGTCAGAGGCCCCAAGGGGCCAGGCCAACTTGGCCCCGCGGCCACGACCCACAGAAGGCCAGAGGCCCCAAAGGGTCAGGCCAACTTGGCCCCGCGGCCGCGAGCCACAGAAGGCCAGAGGCCCCAAGGGGCCAGGTCAACTTGGCCCCGCGGCCACGATCCATAGAGGGTAAGAGGCCCCAAGGGGCCAGGTCAACTTGGCCCCGCGGCCGCGACCCACAGAGGGCCTGAGGTCCTAAGGGGTCAGGCCAACTTGGCCCCGCGGCCATGATCCATAGAGGGCCAGAGGCCCCGAGGGGTCAGGCCAACTTGGCCCCGATCCATAGAGGGTCAGAGGCCCCAAGGGGCCAGGCCAACTTGGCCCCGCGGCCACGACCCACAGAGGCCCCAAGGGGCCAGGCAAAATTGGCCCCGCGGCCATGATCCACAGAGGGCCAGAGGCTCTCAATCATTATTATCAAAGCTAATTCTCAAATTGGATGGATCACACAACCTCACTCACATATTCTTTATCAATTATTAAAGGTTGTTTCTGAATTTTGATCACAGAACTTAATGCAAATATTCTTGATTGATTGACAAAGCTCATTCTCAAATTTTGATTACACAACCTTACTCTGACAAATTATCATTATCAAAAAGCTCTATCTCGAATTTGGATCACAGAATCTCACTCAAGTATTCTTAGCTGTGCCCCTCCCCCATCAAGTCTTTCATAAACCGGTCTGTTCTTTTAGAATCTCCTCATTTGGTATTTTGAACTCGTGAGAGACTGCTCAAAATTTGGTTTCCTTTCCCTCAGTTCAGACTCAGAGATAATTTGAAATCATTCAACAAGAAGTTTAACGCGCGCACACACACACACACACACACTTGAGTTGAGCATTACTTGGAAATTCTTATATTTTCCATTTTGCTGTTATTATCAGCATCTTCCCATTTTGTCCTTTTCTTTCGAGAAAGTTTACAGTCTGACATTTGTCACTGCTGTCAGTTAATAACTTTTTGGTCTTTGACCCATTTTGTCATTTTCTCGATTCGATCGTCACTGACCACTCTCTCCTGTCTGGCAGACATCGTTGCTGCCATCATAGCTAGCAAGCTGCCTGCAGCGGGTCATCCCTATGTTCCCCGTCCCTATGTTACCCGGGTCCTATGTTCCCCTCTACCGGGGAACTAAGGACCCTTTTTAAAAAAAAGGGTTCTATGTTCCCCGCTGCGGGGAACGTACAACACTTTTTCCAGAAAAGGGTTCTATGTTCCCCGCTGCTTCCAATGCGCGACTAAGTAAGACGCACGCAGACACGCATGACAGAGACGCGTTTAAGTTGTCGAAGGAAGGAAGTTCGCGTTTGAGTTGCTCTATCTGCTGCCGCACGCCCTGTGACAGGTTAGGTTTAGGGATGGTTTTGGTCAGGGCACAATTTCGCCAAAAAAGTGCTCCACAACGCCCTGTGACAGGTTAGGTTTAGGGATAGTTTTGGTCAGGGCACAATTTCGCCAAAAAAAAGTGCTCCACAACGCCCTGTGACAGGTTAGGTTTAGGGATGGTTTTGGTCAGGGCACAATTTCGCAATTTCGCCAGATACAATGCAGGGAACATAGGACCCTTTTTTAGAAAAAGGGTCCTAAGTTCCCCGGTCGCATACAAAGACCCAGGAACAACCGGGGAACATAGGACCCGGGGAACATAGGACCCGGGGAACATAGGCACGCTCCCGCCTGCAGATAGCAACATTTTGGTGTCCTTTGGGAAAATATTTAGAAAGAAGACAAAAGTACACACAGTTGTACAACTATTATCTTTATGATCTTTTTTTTGTTAGTTTCTCTGTTACTGTGTGTGGCCAATTAAGCGACTTTTGGCCATACCTGGCTGGTGACATTTAGCGACTTTCTGGTTGATGTTAAGATTAATAATAGCAACAGTTCTCTTCATCTTAATGCAATTTATTGTGTCTGTCTCTCCACATTTTGCCATTAGGTACTTTGAGCTCTTGTTGGTCAGTCACTCTAAGGTACATTGTTGCTGCCATCATAGCTAGCAAGCTGCCTGCAGATAGCGACATTTTGGTGTCCTTTGAGAAATATTAAGAAAGAAGACAAAAGTACAAGACATTGTACGATTACTATCTTTTTAAAATTATTTGTTTCACTGTGTGATTGACCGACTTTGCCGCTAGATTTCGCGTCTTTTGGCCATACCTGGCTAGCGACTAAAAACATCATTTAGCGACTTTTTGGTTGTGAAGATAAGTGGTAAAAGCAGATCTTCCTGTTGGTCTTCCCACATTTTGCCATTTGGTACTTTGCACTCTTCTTGGTCACTCCAAGGCATTTGTCCCTGCCTTCAGCTAGTCACTTGGCTCTTTTGGAATATATTTCACTGTAATTGGCTCTCTCTCTCTCTTTCTCCTCAGTACAAATCAGCCTGTTCCCTTGCCATTCATCACTGACCACTCTGCTCTCCTGTCTGTCAGACATTATTGCTGCTTGCAGATAGCTTGGGGTCCTTAGAGAAAATATCAGAAGAGAAAAGTACACAATTATCTTAATTATCTTTTTTATTCAGTCAGTCCTTCAGTGAGTCCCAGTGTGTTGGCGATTAAGCAACGTTGGCATTCAATTAGCGACTTTTGGCCATACATGGCTGGCGACTCAAAAAACTAGAAAAAAAGTACAAAAAGTTGTACAATTAATATCTTTATTATCCTTAATTCCCCTGAATCCTAGAGTGTGTTGCAATTAAGCAACTTTGCTGCTAGGTTTAGCGACTCTTGTTTTGGGCATACCTGGCTAGCGACTACAAACATTATTCAGCAACTTTTTGGCTGTTAAGATTAACGTTAATAAATTAAATCATAATACAATTTATTGTGTTGGTCTCGCCATCTTGCTATTAGGTACTTTGAATTCTTGTTGGTCTCTGCTAAGGTATCTGGCTGTTGTCTTTGCCTTCAGTTAGTCACTTGGCTCTGGAATATATTTAACTGTACTTGGCTCTCTCTTTCTCCTCAGTACAAATCAGTCTGTTCCCTTGCCATTTAGACATTTTCTTGATTGGATCATCACTGACCACTCTGCTCTCCTGCTGTCTATCAGACATTGTTGCTCCCATCATAGCTAGCAAGCTGCCTTGGTGTCCTTTGTGAAAATATTTAGATAGAAGACTAAAGTGCACAAAGGTGTACAATTATTATCTTTTCAAAATATTTGTTTCACTGTCAGTGTGATTGACCGACTTTGCCGCTAGATTTCGCGTCTTTTGGCCATACCTGGCTAGCGACTGAAAACATCATTTAGCAACTTTTTGGTTGTGAAGATAAGAGGTAAAAGCAGATCTGCCTGTTGGTCTTTCCACATTTTGCCATTTGGTACTTTGCACTCTTGTTGGTCACTCCAAGGCATTTGTCCCTGCCTTCAGCTAGTCACTTGGCTCTTTTGGAATATATTTCACTGTAATTGGCTCTCTCTCTCTTTCTCCTCAGTACAAATCAGTCTGTTCCCTTGCCATTTAGACATTTTCTTGATTCGATCATCACTGACCACTCTGCTCTCCTGCTGTCTATCAGACGAATCAGTTGATTCTCTGCTCTCAATTGTCTATGCTAGTAAGCTGTTATTCTCTGCTTTGGAGTGTTGATGCTGGGTTGCTAGTTTTCTAAATCACCTCACACACTTGAAGGAAGCAGCACCGATCATAAACACACAAACAAACTCACACACACACACACACACACACACACACACACACACACACACACACACACACACACACACACACACACACATAGTTGGTTTATCTGTTGTGATAGGCAAAGAGCCAATGTGCAAAGAAAGAAGGGAAATATGGATCATAAACGTTTAAGTGGAGGAGCTAGAAAAAAAATTCAGCAAGAAAAGAAAAAAAAGGAATCAGTTTTACTTGAGAGTGTTCCAAATATCTCCAGCTTCTTCAGTACAAAGACATCTGCTGAAAGCAATTCTATAAATGCTACTGCAAATTCAGCTAAGGTTAGCAATGCACCTGAGCTAGCATGTAGCTCCCAAGATCCTGAGACCACTACAAGTGTAGACACTGAACCAAATGCTTCTGATGCTTATGATTCAACCAATTCAGCAGTAGCCAGTTGCTCGGATGAATGTGAGGTCACTGCACCTCTGGACAGCATAGAAAATGAGCTGAATCTTTCTTCAACACCATCTACAGTGACAACTCTACCTAGTGATCCCGCTAAATGGGCTGAGACCCTCACTGAGTCAATGAAGGAAGTTCTTATTCAAAGAGGTGCAAAATCATTTCACAACCGTCACAGCCATTATCCAGCTTCTGTGAGGAACAGTGGGCTAGGAGGCAAAACCCGATGCCTAAACAATGAACATTTTACTTCACACTTGCCCAATGGACAACGAGTACAAAGAGAGTGGCTGATGTACTCTCCCTCTACTGGTAATGTTTACTGCTTTGCATGCAAACTGTTTTCCCCAAAAACGCATTCTTTTGTGACAGGCTATTGTGATTGGAAACACTCAGAAAGATTTGGTGAACATGAGCGAAGTGCTGAGCACATAACCTGCATGCAAGCAGTCTTGAACCGCGCCAAAGGTGCCACAGTTGATGCAGACCTGTTCAAACAGTTTCAGGCAGAGAGCAGCTATTGGAGGCAGGTGTTACAAAGAGTTGTTGCAGTCATTAAATTCCTTGCAGAAAGGGGCCTTGCATTTAGGGGTAAAAATGAATCGTTAGGGTCTCCTCTCAATGGGAACTACCTTGGTATTCTGGAGGTCCTGGCTGAATTTGATCCCTTTCTAAAGGATCACATCAGAAAGTTTGGGCAGATGGGTCGAGGTAATACCTCATATCTGTCCTCCACCATTTGTGAGGAATTCATTGAATTGATGGGTGCAAAAACCAAACAGGCTATAGCAGATGAACTGCAAGCAAGCAAATACTACTCTATCATTGTGGATTCAACCCCAGATTTATCTCATGTGGACCAATTGACATTCATATTCCGTTTTGTTAGCAAAGAGGGCAGTGTTGTTGAACGCTTTGTGGGTTTTGAGCCCATTACTAGCCATACAGGTGAAAGTTTGGCTAACTGTGTCATGTCTGTGTTGGAAAATCTAGGGATAGAGCTGTCAAATTGCAGGGGGCAGGCTTATGATAATGCCAGCAACATGTCAGGGAGGTATAATGGGTTGCAGGCTCACTTAAAGAAAAGCAACCCATTAATACACTATATTCCATGTGCAGCTCACTCTTTGAATTTGGTGGGAGTCAACAGCATTGACAGATGTGGAAATGAAGTCTCTAAGTATTTTGACTTGATTCAGTCTATTTACAACTTCACAACTGCATCCACACACCGATGGGACAGGGTATTTGGCAATTCCAACATAGATCTCACACTTAAAGCTTTATCCAACACGCGTTGGAGTTGCCGTGCAGAATCTACCAAAGCACTGTGGCAGAACTACAGTAAAATAAAAGCAGCACTACAGGTTATTTCCACTGATGACACAGAGAAACGAGACACACGAACTGAAGCTGACAGTCTAGTGCGGAAGCTGGATTCACTTGAGATGGCCTTCATGGCAGGCTTTTGGGACACTGTTCTGTCCAGATTTCAGGCCACAAGTCTGCAACTTCAAAAAGCAGACATGGACCTTGGTACAGCAGTTAGATTGCTGGAATCTCTGCGCACCTTTGTTCTCTCCCAAAGAGATCTATTTGATCATTTTGAGCAGAAAGCCTTAAACATGTTGGGTGGCACCCCATCTTACAGGGCTGAACGGACGAGGAAACGTAAAAAGTTTGCTGATGAATCAGCATCCCCAGATGTTGTGCTTGAGGGAAGGCAACTGTTTCAAATAGAGACATTTATTGCCTCTATTGATCAACTGAGTTCAAGCCTTAATCACCGTCTGGAGGCCTACAAACATCTGAACAATTTGTTCAGTGTCCTTTTCTCTTTGGATACAGAGTCCAATGCTTCAGTCCTTCACAAGGCCAAGATTCTCACTGAATCATACCCATCTGACCTCAATGAAAGTCTTGGACAGGAGCTTATACAGTTCAAATCTTTTATACAGCTCAACAACACTGATGAGGAGAGGACCCCTTCAGGACTGCTCAAAACAATAATACATTTTGGACTACAGCCTACGTTTCCTAATACATACATTGCGCTACAGATTTTTCTCACTCTACCGGTCAGTAACTGTGAGGGAGAACGCTCATTCTCTCTTTTGTCAAGAGTAAAAAATGAGCTGCGCACAAGAATGACTCAGAAAAGATTAAATGCGTTATCTCTAATGGCAATTGAGAGTGAGCTGACAAGAGAGTTGGACTTCAATGATGTGGTGGATGATTTTGCAAAATTGAAAGCACGAAAGAAACCCCTTGCTTAAAGGTGCACTGTGTAAGATTTTTAGGTTATTTCCAGAATTCACCCATTCACTAATGTTAGGCTACCTGTTTTCATGAATACTTACCACCACCATAAAATTCTAAGTATCCATTATGACTTGGAGAATTGCACTTTTGCCATTTCTGGGAAGTGTCACCTGGATTGTGAAGATAGGATTGACTTTAGGCAGAAGCTTGGTGCTTTCTCTGGCAAACTGAACCTCAAGCTTCATTCTCTGCAGCTTTGCATTCTTGTGCAGACTTTCATCCACAAGGAACTTTTCAACTTCCCCACTATCGTGAAGGGGCCATCAAAAGATTTCAGTGTGTCCAGCATGTCTAGTCTCTTACTCTCCTTTCTTTGAGCCATCTCTTGTTTCTCATCTGCCCTACTCTCGAATTTTGCCTTCATGAATTTACTCCAGTTGAGTTCAACCTCCCTTTTTGCTTGTGCTGCTGCCTTGAAACCTCTGAAGCTCCTGGCTCTTCTGTAAAATTATTGACCTATTGACTGCGTTCAGTGTGCCCAACTTCTTCAGTTTGTAGTCCACCTTGCCACATTGTCTCTCCATCCCAATGTTGTGCACAGGGGTGCCATCAATGTTACTAGCCTGTTCACTGACAGGGTCCATTGGGAAGGTCTCCTCATCCATCCTCTGCCTGGCCAGGACAGTCTTCAGATGGGGCAGCATGAGATCTGTCAGCTGCTTCACTTCATCCAAGTATTCGGCAGCCACGTCTGACACTGAGTTCAGGACATGTCCAGTGCCTGTCCAGCCACTATAGCATTCTTGGAAATGGGCTATCTTGACCTGCATGCAGCCCTTGTACCATGAACTGGCCTACACCTTTCTTTGTGGTGCTCTCCGATGCATGTTATCATTTTACCTTTCTCCTTCTCCTCAAGCTTAACCACAAATAGATACAGACTTTGAGCCTCAATTTGCTGCACAGCTGCCGTTATGCCAATGTGTTTTCCTAAGATATTATTTTATTTTTAATGATAGAAGGGAGGAAAAGGGGGCAAAAATCATGTCCGATTTAGTTTTTTGGGTGGGTTGGGGGGTTTATTTCATGATAGCTACCAACTTCCAATACATAATATCTCTCAAATGACCCAATGCACCATCACTGAAGTGGGCGTAATCATTTTCAAAAATGTTTATTTTTAGGCCATTTATCCCCTCCCCCTGTGTCTGTGTGAAACCTGTGCTTGTCAGTGTCTGTGTGGTATACCTAATAGTGTGTGTGCAGTATGTGCACTCTTCTGTACAGTACAGTGTGCATGTCTGTTCACAGTATACAGTATTTCTTGCATAGTGCGTGCGTGTGTGTGCGCCCACACGCGCGGGGGGTTGAGGGGCCAAGACCATGTCAGGCCCAGGGGGCCAAAATTTCTTAATCCGCCCCTGGGTATACCTAATGTTGTGTCCCTGCGGTCGTTCGCGGCTCCTGCAGCGCGAACATTGTTGTTTTTGCACTTTTTGGCTTCTTGTTAAGTGACTTTTTTTGGGTGGATTCGGTCTTGCACGTGGAGGGTTTGGGTGTGGGCTTTGGTTGGTGTGGCGCTCCCGTCGGGCGGTGCATTCTGCGGTGGAGATGCTTGGCACCAGGAGGCGGGGTTATGAGACGAGCCTCTCACAGTGCGTCTTCGCAGCAGATTTATGAATGCTCAGCACTAAAAATACATTACACACATACAGTTGTTGACAAAATACACTGTACATTATATACCTCAGCTAACTAAACTATGGAAATGTATAATATAATTCATATAGCAATACAGTCTCACTGCACAGCAGGCCAGCAGTTAGCCGAGTCCGCAATCCATGGTGAGGCACAAGTGTCTCTTCTCAGTATTTGAACGGCAAATGTGAAAATAAAAATAATCTAAAACTGGTGAAGTTAAATGGAAAATAACTTTAGTATAATCACTGGATACATATAACAATTTAATTAATGTTTTTTTCTTTTTACTTTTTTTTTTCTTTCCATGATGGCAGGTGAGGCCCCGCCTCCCCTGCCTCTAGTGACTGCATGCCACTGCTTTTTAGACAATATGATTTGCCTGAGCAGTAGAAAATGGACTGATGGATGGGATAGAAAGGACAGATTAAAAAACAATAATAAAAAAAAAAAGAATGTTTTTATTTTTTTTATTTTAAATTTGGGACTTCCCGTGGGACAAATTTTGGACGCTGGTGGGCCGTCGTTTGGGGACCCCTGATATAGATGAACAATATAATAGCAACATTAAATGTGATAACAAATTGACAACAATTTATTTTATCAGCAGAAGTTTGTAAGCAAGTAAGCTTATGTGGTGACTTCAATATTGACTTATAGAACCCTAACAAAAGTCCATTGATGACTTCATTGATACAATGTACAGCAGGGGTCACCAACCTTTTTGAAACCAAGGGCTACTTCTTGGGTACTGATTAATGCGAAGGGCTACCAGTTAGATACACACTTGAATAAATTGCCAAAAGTAGCCAATTTGCTCAATTTACCTTTAACTCTGTTATTATGAATAATTAATTATATTTATCTTTGTGGAAACACTGATCATCTTAATGATTTCTCACAATAAATATATATAGAAACAGATAAATATCAATATGCAACACTTTATTTTTATATTTTCTCTAAGTGCACATTTTTCAAATTGAACATTTTCAAATGATCACTTCTAAGACAGTCTTGTGAAATCACAATATCCCATTTTAACTAGCTAGCCACTAACATTTTTTAACAAATCATGAATTACTTTGCACCATGTTTGTACAAATAATAACTCATGTAAAATACAAAAGTAAACTCTCCAATTTTTAAATCATGTCACACTTTGAACTGGACACCAAATCTGTTATCTGTTTCTTTGTCAGTTAGTGGGAAGCCTGGCATTGCATGCTGTTAACTAGTGTGTTGTACTCTGGTGTGTAACTTGACACTGCAACTCTGAGTGAGTCTTGCAGATGTGCATCAGTGAGGCGTGTTCTGTGTTTGAAAGGTTTTGTACAAAGAGTATGAATATGGGGGCCTGAAACTTCTCAACCTTGAAGCTATGTGTCTGTCTTTAAAAGCATCAATTGTTCCAAAGATGTATTTAAACATTGAGTGGTACACAAATGTCCTGTTGGACAAAAAACATGTACTGTATCAAAAGAAATTGTATCCTTTTTTACAAGTGATCCCCTCCCAGAGAGTCTGCTGGGAAACATGGTGGGGTTCATAAAGGAAACAATCCACTCATAGTGGTGTTTTCAATTTTATGTGCCAGAAAAAAGAGACAATATTTTGCAGCAGTTAATATGGATGAACTCTAATATTGTAATAGATGGAAAGCCTTTCTTTTGGAAAAATATGTTTGAAAGAGGAATCATTTTTGTCAATGATATTATCAATGAGAATGGTAAAATTATGAAGTATGATGAATTTAGAGCTATGTATGGTGATGCTTGCTCAAGCTTTTCATTTTTTCAACTAACTGGAGTAATTGGGAAAAGATGGAAACAAATAATTAATTATGGAACTACTAAATTATTAGTTTGTAAACCTCTAATAAGAAATTGTAGTTGGCAAAAAGGAACTAAAATAAATAGAAAAATATATAATTTTTATTTAATAAAGAAATCTTTGAAGGCTGCCTCATACAACACAAATGGAAAATGGGAGGACTTTTTTGACTGCCCGTTGCCATGGGATGCCATATTCAAACTAATCTATAAAACCACTATCGATGTGCAAAATCGTTATTTTCAAATTAAAATTATTTATAACTTCTTACCCACAGGGAAAATGTTAAAATTATGGAATATGACAGAGTCAGATGATTGCCGATTTTGTTGTCAGGAGCCTGAATCCACCCTGCATTTGTTTTGGTATTGTCATATTGTGTCTTTGTTTTGGGTGGAAGTTGAAAAAATGTGTTTAAGGATTGGTTTGTTTATGAAGCTTAATGTGGTTTCTGTTATTTTAGGAGAGTTCATTGACAATCATGATTTAGTCAATTTAATTATAGTACTCTGTAAAATGTTTATTTTTAAGGCCAAAAACAGATATTCACTTAGTATTACTTTCTTTAAAACATTTATTCAGTATTTTCTAACTTTAGAAAGTTACATGGTTGAAAACGATAATGATGCCAAAAAACATTAAAAAAAAGATGAGAAGTCCTCAAAGGCTTATTTTGAAAGTATAATTATGTTTATAGATTATATGATATCTGTTGTTGTGTTTCCTAATTTGAGTGACCTGGACATAATCTGGACTGTACATAAATGCTTATTTTGAAAATGTAATTTTGTTTATAAATTATATGCAATCTGTTGTGTTCCCTAATTTTTTTCTGTGTACATGAATGAAGGTGTGTGTTGCTGAGTCCGACTTGGACATTATCTGGACTGGGCCTGGTTTAAAAAACCCTTTAAACAAATCTAATTTCATTGACAACCTGGTCTGTTGAAGATAAGGCCCTTTTTTAAAAAATAAAATAAAATAAGAAATAAATAAAAAACATTTTCTTGGATAAAAAAGAAAGTAAAAAAATATAAAAATAATTACATAAAAAATAGTAATTAATGAAAATGTTAGTGGACCAGCAGCCTATGCAATCATGTGTGCTTCAGGGACTGTGTCCCTTGCAGATGTGTTGTCTATGTTGTGGGAACCAGAATATTGGTAGCAGAAAGAAATTACCCCTTTTGTGTGAGTGGATGAGTGTGCATGGGGGAGGTTGTTTGGGTTGATGCACTGATTGAAAGTGTATCTTGTGTTTTTTCTATGTAGGTTTAATTTAAAAAAAAAAAAAAATAATAATTTTTTTTTTTTTTTTTTTTTTTTTTTTAGAACAGGCCCGCGGGCGACTCATCTGGTCCTTACGGGCGACCTGGTGCCCGCGGGCACCGCGTTGGTGACCCCTGATTACAGCATCAGTTTATATCCTAAATTCACAAAGCCAAGTAGAATCACAGGACAGTGTGCCAGGCTTATTGATAATATTTTTACCAATGATTTTGATAATAACACTACAAGTGTTACTATAAGTGCGACATTAGTGATCATCCGCCAGTTTTCACTATATTTTTATTTTTTTCTCCAAGATGGCGCCGCTGTAGTGGCAGCTGTTGGCAGGAGCTCTGTGCTTTTGTGTCGTCCTTTTGTGTTTCCCTCTTGTTTTCATGTGTTATTATCAGTGTTGGGACTAACGTGTTACTAAGTAACGCGTTACTGTAACGCCGTTAGTTTCGGCGGTAACTAGTAATCTAACGCATTATTTTTTATATGCAGTAACTCAGTTACCGTTACTGCATGATGCGTTACTACATAAAAATAACGTAAAATAACGCAGTATCGGCTAGAAACAGAAGATCTGAGTGTGTTTTATTGGAGCGCTCCGGTGGAAAATAAGAGGCGTGCTTTCTCCCCCACCCACAGAAAGCACGCCTCCCCGCAGGGGAGACGTTCCTCCAGAGCCGTACTTCGGGGCTAACAACCTTCACTTTACCCGGAAGAGGGTCTTTACAGCTGAGGGTGAATGACGAGACCGGCGGTTTGTTGCAACTTTGTGACTTTATTGGACGCAGCCATCCACCAAGCTAGAACACCTGTACGCACTCACTGTCGCCGCTCCCTCACCTCTCTCGCCCACTCACTCACTGACGTCACTCACCTCACATGTTGTCATATCTTAAAGGGCCACACACACACACACATACGCTACTCTCATAACAACTAACAAGACATCATGGTGACGCCAGAAGTCGAGTTTTTTAACATGGAGACATTCTCAATACTTTTCTTTTGTCGAGCACAAAGAAAATAACATTTTAGTTAAATGTAAGTTGTGTCTTGGATCAAAGATCCTATCTACTTAGAGTTAAAGTTAAAGTGCCATTATGTTGCAGCTATTTAAAATAGTTTTGTCAATTTTTTCTGGCCTGAAATAAATTGGCCCTTTGAAACATATCTTTGTCTTTGTGTGTTGTATGTAGACCACATTGTTTGTGTGTTGTATGTAGACCACATTGTTTGTGTGTTGTATGTAGACCACATTGCTTTCTGAGTTCAGTGATGCAAATGCATGTCAAGTTGATCAACAGATGGTATTATTCTCCAGTGCAATAACAGTACTGAAATGAAGGCTAAAAGGGCATTAATGGGAGCCTTAAAAAAAGGGGGGGGAAAAGAATTAACTAAATAGTTACTTTTCACAGTAACGCATTACTTTTTGGTGTAAGTAACTGAGTTAGTAACTGAGTTACTTTTGAAATAAAGTAACTAGTAATTGTAACTAGTTACTGGTTTTCAGTAACTAACCCAACACTGGTTATTATATATATATATATTTGCCTTTTGGTTCAGGATCCTTTGGGACTGTGTGACAAGGGGTGGCACTTCCGTGACTTCTGCGGTGCTTTTTTGTGGGCTTCTGGATCTGCCTCCCGGGAGCCTTTTGGCCATGGAGACCAGCTGCTGGGCCTCTGCCACACCAGAGTCCATTTGGAGAGACTGGAGGAGATGATGAAGAGACAGGGCTGCGGAGCTAGCACTGAGCGCCGGGACGGACAAGATTCACAGTGTCTTGGCTGAATGAGCAGGTATCGGACACCTCAGTCTCCTTGTACGTATCCTCGCTCATCCATGCGGACTGGACACTTGCCGAGTTAGTGGGCGGCCGAGAGTGGAGTCGGCTCTCTTGGTTGCTTTGTTGGGTCTGCTCCTGTCTCTGGCCATGCTCCCCCCACCCCAGCAGACGATGGCGTGGAACACCGCAGAGGCCACCACAGTGTATATGTTTCTTTTACTTTTTATTCATAGCTGTATGTAGAAGTGGCTGGTTGCATCAGCTCTGCTCTTTTAATGTTTTTAATGTCCTTTGTGTTCTTTGATGTTTGATGTTTCCCTCTTACACACATGTAAGAGGGATGTGTGCTATGGCTATGAGTTGTTTTTCCCTTGGCCTCAGTCTGGACCCCCTCTCCAGGGGCCCAGGCTTAGACCGATTTTTTTATTGTTTTAATTTTTTTTCTTACCCCCCCACACCCCTCCATTCTTTTTTGTAAGGGGCCCCGGAAGTTGGCAGAACCGTCAGCGATCCTGTTCTGTCTCCCTGTAATGTTTGTCTGATCTTGAATGGGATTGTGCTGAAATTTTTAATTTCCCCTGGGGGATTAATAAAGTATTTCTGATTCTGATTCTGATTCTGATATGATGGAAACTACAAGAAGAGGAACATGGACGACAAAAATAAATTTCGAAGACGATGCACAGAGAAGAGTATGATTGTTTTAAAAAATGAGCTAGGAAAACAAAATTGGGACAAAGTGTACAATGAAAATGAAGTGGATGAAGCTTATACTACATTTATAAACACTTGTATAATGCTTTATGACAAACATTGTCAATGGAAATAACTCCGTACAAGGCAGAAAAAGATCTCAGGACCATTAATGTATATCAGTAACCTATCATTTCAAACAGGCACATTCCCAAACAAAACGAAAATAGCTAAAGTTGTACCAATTTATAAGACTGGAGACAAACACCAAATTTACAAACTGCAGACTTGTTTATTTACTTCCACAATTTTCTTAAGTCATTGAAAAACTGTTCAATAACAGATTGGACTATTTCATAAACAAATGTAGAATATTCGCTGAGAACCAATATGGATACAGAACTAATATTTCAACATCAATGGCTTTAATCGAAATAACAGAGAAAATTACCAATGCAATAGATGGTAAACAGTGTGCAGCAGCAGTGTTTATGGATTTAACAAAAACATTTGACAGAATTAATGACAATATTTTAATAAAAAAATTACACCAGTATGGCATCAGTGGGTTGGTCTTAAACTGGGTCAGAAGCTACTTAACCAACAGGAAGCAATACGTAAAGCTAAGTGAACACAATTCTACAATACTAAATACATCCTGTGGCGTACCTCCGGGATCAATACTGGGACCAAAATTGTTCTATCTTTATATAAATTACATTTGTAAAATTACAAAAGACTAAAAGTTAGTATTTTTTGTGGACGATATCACTGTGCTTTTTTCAGAAAAGAACACACAGAAGCTAATAAAAATAATAACAGAAGAAATGTATAAATTAAAAAGATGGTTTGAAAAACACTGACTATCTTTTAATCTCAGTAAAACTAAAATAATGCTATTTCATAACAGCAGAAGAGAAGGTCAAACCCAAATACAAATAGACTGAAAATAAATTGAAAGAGTAAATGAAATCAAATTGCTAGATGTAATGATTGATGATTAAATGAACTGGAAATCTCATATAAAAAATATACAACATAAAGTAGCAAGAAACACGTCAATAATGAATAAAGCTAAAAAGGCATTGGACCAAAAATCACTTCATATTTTCTACTGCTCGCTAGTGTTGCTATATCTGTTATTGTGCAGAAATATTGGGAAATAACTACAAAAGTCACTTCAGTCACTAACGGTGTTACAAAAAAGATCAATTAGAATAATACCTAATGTTGGATATAGAGAACATTCAAACCCTTTAATAATTGAATCGAAAATATTGAAATTCCACAATATAGTGAGTTTGCAAACAGCTAAAATTATTCACAAAGCAAATTATAACCTGCTACCCAAGAATATACAATTATTCTCCATAAAAGAGGAGAAATATAACCTTAGAGAAAAATGTAATTTAGAACATGTGTATGCACATACAACACTTAAAACCTTTAGTATATCAGTATGTGAAATTAAATTATGGAATGAATTAAGCAAAGAAATCAAACAGTGTACTAATATGATCTACTTGAAGAAACTGTTCAAAGTGTTTACAAAGTACAAAGAAGAAAAAGGATTAAATATGTTCTGCTTCTTCCTACTCCTTTTCAAACATGTTGAAAAGAGAAACTGGAAATTGTGATGTATCATGTTGTAATATGCATGCTCGAAACAAACACAAAACCAAAGCAAACTTTTGTGAGAAGTGTATGTATCTAAATGCCAAAAGCAGTGCCTAAGAGGGTACAACCCCAGCAGCAAACCACTGTGTTGTATTTGTTTTCACACGAGGTTGAGTACACTGTGGAAAAATAATTCAGAGACCCATCAGTACAGTTTCAGTTATTCTTCCGTCTCCAAGTTTTTGAAGAATAAGCCCAAAAGATTGAGGTGCTGCTGTCCCAAACTCATCCAAAATCTTCTTGCCTGAACAAAGCTTAGCTACAAAGAAACATCCAACAATGTATGCGTGGTTTAATGAAATGGCAAGTCACACTGGTTCATGTTACATTTAGTTCATGCACCACCAGGAAGGCAAGTACTTTTAATACATATTTAACACAATCCCCAACCATGTAAAGTGTGTCATTAGTTGTAGATAAGAGTGAAGTAATTCTGGAGCCTCAGCACGTTTTAAAACAATGTAAGACTCGTGTATAACATCTTTCAGCAATGGTTCATTGCCTCGCCAGGCTAGTGTGTTGATGAATGACAAAAAAGTCATTTACCACTTTCCCATCTCTCTGATGAAGAGCAGCCAAATAGTATCAAAAGAAAAGTCTGTGAAAATGAGTAGAAAAGCCCTTTAATCTCTTTCATCTGCCTCTTAATAACTGCAAATTTCCCCTTGGGCCCCTGGGAGAGCGCTTCAGTGTGCTGCTGCCACCTTATCTAGCGCCGCCATATTTCAGTGGGCTGAGCAGCTCCCTCAGTACACAGCCACGGGCCTTCTCTCCTCGGCCCTGCGGGGTAGACGGGCTCCAGGGCCCTCCATTGTTCTGGCCTGGGAGGCAGTCCGCAGAGAGTTCTGAAAGCCAGCAAGTAGAAGTATTAAAATAATTAAAAAAGAAACTTGAGCCACTGCTTCATTAAGTAACCGCCTTTCACAAGCAAACATATCAGAAGCCGAGCCCTTTTAGAAGCAGTAATTAGCAATTTGGAAAGCTTTCCCCCTCAGGATATACACTTTCAATTTAGTCAGCAGCTTTAGATTCGGAGGCACTTAATATTCATTGTTTCTGCCATCTTCCCAATTTCTCAATGTACATTGTCTCGTTTTTCACTGGTGATAAAGTGCTTTATCTTTCGTGTAATTCCTCATTTCAATGAGCCCTTTGCATTTCAGAAGGGCTTTGCACAGAGTTTGAGGTGTAACTTTGGGCTCGCATACTCATTTCTGGCTATGGGGACATTTCAGCAAGTTCATGAATGAGGATACTTTACATAAGTTACAATATATTCACATGAATACCATGTCAGCATTAACATAAGAGTTCTAAAATGTGACAATTAAGAATTGTAAATACTGCACGCTTGTGTAAAATTCCAAATAGAATTGAAAATGTCTCCCAAATTCAAATTCAATTCAAATTTATGGAATTGCATTTCAAATTAATGAAATTCCAATTAATAATTTTGGTGTAGTCTAGAATCATGTTTATTTCATACGTGACATTTTTACATATTTTATATAAATATCATTACTATAACTTCACGCACTGCACATATTATGTGTTCAGTGTTTTATTTTTAGACACGTTGAAGGTATAATAGATGGAGGTTTTAATTTACATGCCTCTACACATATTTTAATGAGGGTTGTTGTTATGATTTGTCATACCAGGTTAGATTCTGTGTTTGTGTTAAGTATTATCCTCTTTAGTTTAGTGGCCTGTTATGTTTTTAATGCTCGTTTGCTCCCTTGGTTACGCTTTCTTGTTGCTAGGTGGCAAATTAGCCACACCTGCTTTCTGGTTATTGATTAGCGTCTCCACCTGCCCCTAATCACTTCCCTTTATATTCTGGTGTTTTCCCTATCATAAGCCTGGAATATACTCTTGCGTCACCACCCACCCACCCCCTCCCCTCCATCTGCGTCTTCTTTTTTTTTTTTTTTTTTTTTTTTTTTTTTTTTTTTTTTATAATGTCCTGCCCAGCTTCTCGGGCAAATCATATAGCAGATGTAGATGCCCATATCGGCTGTTCAGATTTACTTTACAAAAGAGAAGTGTAGGATACTTCTCTTGTTGCCTTACTTGTATTTTGACTTTATTAAATGTATTTATATTATCATTTGGTGCAGCCGGGCCGGAGCAGGAGGGGATAGAAAGAGAGAAAAAGGAAGACAGAGGGGGGAATTGTGGGGACAAGAGGGGGATTAGACAGAGAGACAAAAACAACAACAGCAAACACAACAACAACAACAACAGAGCAACATCAGCAAATACGACATGTACAAATATGATGGTAAAAGTAATAGCAAATAAGCAGTTAGCGAAAATTTAAAAAAAAAAAAATACAGAAATGACAATGAGCATTATTACACTAAAAATGGAGCAATATGAATACCAATAGAAATAGTGCTATTGATAATAAACAATACCAGTACTTTACCTTTATTATCAACAATACAATTGTTCAAATGCAACAATACATATACGTAATGATAACTTGAGATACGAAAGAATGCAGAAAAATGGAGGGGAAGAAAGAGAAGCAACCTTAACCTTGTAGATTGTTATAGTAACAATAGGTTAAGCTTTGTCAGTGTGCCATGTGTTATACCCAGTTTACCCTAGGGCAACAACGTTAATATATGTTTGATGAAACGTGATTATGTGCATATGTACTTGTATATGTACAGTATGTGTATGTGTGCTTGTACAGTGAATGTATATGTACAGTATGTGTATATGTGTGTACAGCGAATTTATATGTACAGAATGTGTATACAGTATGTGTGTTTGAACAGTGAATGTATATGTACAGTATGTGTAAATGTGTGTTTGTACAGTGAATGTATATGTACAGTATATGTATGTGTGTGTTTGTACAGTGAATGTATGTGTAGTATGTGTGTGTTTGTACAGTGAATGTATATGTACAGTATGTGTATATGTATGTTTTTACAGTGAATGTATATGTACAGTATGTGTATACAGTATGTTTGTATAATGAATGTGCGTGTGGATGTACGAACTTTGAGTGTGTAAATATGTACTGTATTTATTTGTATATGTATGTGGGAGCGTAGGTACCTATGTATGTCTGTATGTATGTGTGTGAGTATATGTGAATTTGCATGTACAATACATTTGACTCCCAGTGTGTGCGGGAGCCAGAGTACGGCCCCAGCCTCCCCGAGAACCCATCTCACAAACAGTAGGTGTGGTGCCCAGGGAACCAGGGGCCACCGCCCCCACGCAGCCAAGACGGACAGCGACAGGAACCCCAGAGCCTGGCCCACCGTGCCGCCCACAAGGGCCAGCAGCAGGCCGCAGACAGACGCACCCGGCAGAGGACAAGGCACGAGAAAAACAGGGGGAAGCCAGACCCCAAGCCAGCGAGAGACCACACCCCACACGGACAGAAAGGCGGGACGCCCCGCCCGAGGGGCCCGGAGACCCCCCGCAACCGGACGGGAAGACCGCCCCCGCCCCACCGGCAACAGGGCCCCCACGAGCCCCCCCCCCCCACCCCCGGAGAGCGCGGCGAGGCCAGCCCACGGCCACCCCACCCAAGCCGGCCGCCACAGGACCACCCAGCACGGGGCCACAGGAACCACCCACCCCACCCGCAGGGACCCCAACGATGGAGATGGAACAACCAGCAACCGCCCCGCCGAGTCCCCCCCCCCCCGAGGTAGGGGAATAAATAAATAAAATAAATAAATACATAATAATAATAATAATAATATTAATAAAATATATTTTTTTTAAAAAGGGGGAAAAAAATAAATAAATAAATAATTAAATCTATTTATAAAAAAAAAAAAAAAAAAAAAAAAAAAAATCTGCGTCTTCTTTGATTTATAGTTCTTCTGTGGGGGGTGGCGCCAAACCTGTAATTGTCTTCTAAAACACTAGGGGGCAGTGTCTCCAGATGTGGAAACTGCAGCTGTTGTTGACTAGATACTGTATTTCCTTCCTGTGAAGTGACAACATTGACATAAGTGTCTACATTCAATCATTCACAATCAGATTACTTTTAATGGACGTTTTACTTGTAAACCAGAGGAAAATACCTTCGTGAAGATTTACTGTGCAACCTCTGAATGAGTCGCGCAGAGGACGTTATTATTTGCAACATTATTTGACCGTTCGAGACATGGAACTAAAGAGCTATCATGTAAAAAAAAAACAACCTAATAACTATTTTAAGTAAACGACATGCTGGTGTTAATGTGTATGGTAATGATGATGTTCAGAGTTCACGTTTTTGTAAATATACTCTGCCTGAAGTGCAGGACAATGATTATTAATGGAGACTGAGAAGTGTTTTGTGTGTGAGGGAAAAATATGAGGGGCCGTTAGGGACATTATTCAGAATTACCTCTTACATACACTACTGAAATGCTCTCACATAAACAACTGAAATGTTTTTCTCTCACACACCCTACTGAAACACTCTTATACACACTACTGAAATGCTCTTACATACACTACTAAAATGCTCTTACATACACTACTGAAACACTCTTATAAACACTACTGAAATGCTCTTACATACACTACTGAAATGCTCTTACATACACTACTAAAATGCTCTTACATACACTACTGAAATGCTCTTACATACACTACTAAAATGCTCTTACATACACTACTGAAACACTCTTATAAACACTACTGAAACACTCTTATAAACACTACTGAAACACTCTTACATACACTACTGAAACACTCTTATAAACACTACTGAAACACTCTTACATACACTACTGAAATGCTCTCACATAAACAACTAAAATGTTTTTCTCACACACACCCTACTGAAACACTCTCATAAACACTACTAAAATATAAGTGTTTCTCTTAAGCACACACACACACACCTGGAATTCTTTTTCACTCGTATGTATTAACGGATTTCACCTGTGTGTGTGTGCATTTTACACATGCGTGTGAGAGACAACAATTTCAGTAGTATGTGTGAAAAGATTTCTGTTATGTGTATGAGCGCAACTTACCATTGTGTATGCGAGCATTTTACTAGTGTGTGTGAGCGATGTTGCATTCCGGTTCCGGTTACCAATAATCCCCGCCCCTTTTCAGACAAGTTTTTTAAAAAATTTTTTAAAGCCAAGTTGTGAACAAAATGTCTGCCTAACTGCCGACAAGTAGCTTAACCGAGGTGGGAGCTCCACTTCATAATTTGAGGGCTTCAGCTGAGAATATAAGAACACTTTCAATGCAACAAGAGTCGGGCTGCCGCCGTCGGTTGCCCCTGCAGGACGCCATCACAGCGGCGCCTTTCTCCTCCCGACAGCCAAGCAGCCTGGAGCACTGGTTCCATTGCGAGTTTACACCGCAGCATTATCAAGTGCAACGTTCCAGTTCATGGACATCAAAGCAAGAGGAGGAGAAGGTCATTAGACATTATTTATTTCTAAATGATTGTTGAATCACACGAAATGTAAGGCAACATGGCATCGTAGTGAGCTAAACGGTTAGCCTTAGTCTGCCTCCACTACAAACAAGTTAGCAACTAGTGTTTACGCGGCTCCTAAGGGTCTGACATCTATTGCAAACTTGCCGTTTGTCTCGGAGGAAGCGGACAAAAGTACACAGTCAAATCAGCTAGTAATGTTTGCAGCGTTGTTGCTATGGTAACATGTCGAAATGTGAGTCACGTCGTGGTACGTCAGTAGCTAATCATATACTAATAATAATGGATTACATTTATTTAGCCCTTTTCTATTGACTAGATAAGGGGTCCCCAAACTACGGCCCGTGGGCCGGTTACGGCGCGCCAGCGTCCAAAATCCGGCCCGTGGGGGAAAAATATATATATATTATTTTAAATCTGACTTTTCTAATCCATTTTTTGGTGTCTCCTAGCCGCTCCGGCAGTCTAAAAATGCATTTCCCTGTATGACTTATATTGTCTTAGCTGTTTTCATGTGATCTGATTATTACATTCTTATTTCAGAGTCACCACACAGCTGCATGACCATTTCAACAACGACGGAACAAATAACCTCTGGATTGTGTTCTTCGACTAATTCCAAAGCATGATGCAATTATTTGCCATGATGTAGCGATGGACACACAGTGAGAAATGTGGTCAGTGGCTATACTGGATCTGGGCCGCCCTGGGTGGCCAGTCAAGTGTGTTGGAGGTGCCAAATTTGGCTCTCTGTCTGGCCTCATGTTCATGCAGCACATTGCGAAAACATCTATACAATGATCCTAGAAGGTTCCGGACATCCGCATCATCACACACACCAAGAAATGCAGATACAGTTTGAGTTTGCTCATTAAGCTCTCGATAAAGCCTCTCCTGATGGAAGTTATCACAGTCCTCTTTTTGCAGCCTCTCAATGCAGTGCAGAACACTAGTAAAAAAAGCAGAAACCATCCTCTTCATTGCGTCTCACTTCAAAAAATATAGCTGGAATCTGAAAAATGAAGAATATCATATGAACATACCTTGTGGATGAAGCAAGAAGTGCTTGTCACCATATTCCATCATTACCGGAATACACGATCAGTCCATGCGTGCACGAAGACAACGTCACTTCCGTCAAATTGTTTTACGCAATTATGATCATGCCCGTCATACCAGTTATCATGGTTTTCGCTTTTGTAATCATTATTTGAATAACAATAACGTATAAAAGATTACATACAAAACAAATGTTACTTAAGAATACAGTATTTATTTTGAAACCGTACAGCAGCCTTAAATAGCAAATAAATAGTTTTGACTATTACATTAAACACATCAAATCACAATACTGATCATTTAAAAGTCTAGTTTTTGTTAAACCACAGATAGATTTTTGTTAAAATGCGTTGTTTAAAAAGAACTATGCGATGAATTAGTGGTGCCCCTGTGTGTCATTTATTGCGATGACAGAAAAGTAAAAGTGGTTGAAAATGTGGCGATAATACTCCCTTTTTTAAATGTACATTCTGTCAATTTTTATATTATTGTTCCCTTTTACTCCTTGGTAAGCTATAAAAAATAAACAATAAAATAACACAGAACATGATGTAGCAGACTCCGTCGTAAAATGTTCAAGTTCCGGAAGTGACGTTGTCTACACGCATGCGTGGACAGATTGTGTTTTCTGTAATCAATGGAGTAGTGTGCTGCAAACTTAGCAAAAGGATACAGGTATGTACTTCACTGTTTGGAGGAAAACAAAAGGCCATCAAACAGCAATGACTAGAATGGTGCATTTTTCTTTAAAGCTATTTCCATAACAAAGATATTTGACATTAAACATTTTCAAATTAAGTATTTACAAATTATTTTCATCATAATTTTCAATCATTTAACAATATATTTAAACAACAAAAAACAAGAAATGTAAAAAATAACAGTTAAAAGTATAAAACAAAAATCAAATAAAAGCATCATATTACACATTACATATTGTTTTTTCTTAGGTAGGAAATGGATGGATGGATAATACAATGGAAAACTAAACATAACATTGTATTTATGAATAAGAACCCGAACGGGACAAGCGGTAGAAAATGGATGGATGGAATATGGAATACTCTGAGTAGACACAGCAGTTTGACGGCATACTCAAGTTTTTATGACATTTACCTTGTAAGAACAGAACCCTTTCTTTGAACTCAAACAGTATATTGTAAGTACTAAACAGTATATTGTAAGTACTAAACAGTATAACAGAAAGTTCAGTCCAGAATAATTGTGAGATTGGACATTCATGGTTAATTGACTCTTTTACAATGGGACAAAAAAATAGCGTTCTAAAGAAACAGCCTGAATTAATTTAGACAGAAGATATTTACAAGGTAACATTTGTGACATGATTGTAACTTTATTTTAAATGTGTTATGTTTAGTCCAATTTTTTTCAAAATGAATAAGAGGTAAGAAGTTTCTCTGGGACACAACCGTTTTTGGTGGACAAGTTCTTTTAGAATGAATTGTGTTCCTTGTGTTATTGTTAAATTTACTAACTAATATGTTTATTTTAGCAATCATTTAGCTTGGAGAAACTTACTCCAGCTGTTCTTCCCGTAGAGAAGACTTTAAGAGCTGAAGAAGCTGGACTGAAATGCCATTTATCAGTCTTTTATAATCAATAGGATTCATGTCAATAATATATTTTTCAACAAATTATTATGTTTGAATGAAAGTCCATTTCTGTCAAAAAAAGAGGAGGAATTAGTTTTCTTTTTAAATGTTCTTGTAGTCAGACAATATTTTCAGTATATTAAATGTAATTTTTACCTGATATTGGATAGGCTCCAGCACCCCCCGCAACCTCGAAAGGGACAAGAGGTAGAAAATGGATGGATGGATGTTTCGACTGTCATTTGCAGTATTCTTCAGAAGGGTCACATGACCACTTTGACGTGTTGCCTATTAGCTCCTCCCCCATTGACCATCAAGTAGTCTGCCTGGTTGTCCAGGCCTATAAGAAGAGCTGATAGGCAACACATCACAGCAGTCAGGTGTCCCTTCTGAAGATTCCCTCTAATATACTGAAAAGATTGTCTGACTACAAGAACATTTGAAAAGTATATGAATAATACGACATAAGGAGTCTTTTTTGAGCAAAAAAAAAAAGGCTATTTAGTATGTTTCTATGTGAAATATATTGAATATTCCAAACAATATATTTGTGTGGAGAGAAGTTGTTTGGAAGCCAAATTCCATGAATCCAGAGGTTGTTTATTCCGTCCTTGTTGAAATGGTCATGCAGCTGTGTGGTGACTCTGAAATAAGAATGTAACAATCAGATCACATGAAAACAGCTAAGACAATATAAGTCATACAAGGAAATGCATTTTTAGACAATATGATTTGCCTGAGCAGCTAGGAGACACCAAAAAATGGATTAGAAAGGTCAGATTTAAAATAATATATATATTTTTTCCCCCACGGGCCGGATTTTGGATGCTGGCCGTAGTTTGGGGACCCCTTATCTAGTCGATAAAAAAGGGCTAAATAAATGTAATCCATTATTATTAGTATATGACAGGCAAGGTCGCAGAGAAAATGCGGACTGGGGATTGAGTGATGTGGGCATTTTCTATATGACCTAGTGGAATGGATTGGATACCGACGCACTAAAGGGGCTCTCTACCCTACACTATGAAGTGAGGGGAAACTGAGTGAATAATGACAGGTTATATGATTATTTATTTAAACTCATATTCGGGCCACTTTATAATGAATATGTCGGCATGTATTTGTAAAAAAAAATAAATAAATAACACCAAATTATTTAGGGGGGCTTAAGAACATTTTAGGGGGGGCTTGAGCCCCCCTAAAATAGGCCTAACAACGCCAATGCTCCAAATCACAAAGGCATTGTAGGAGGAAACATCAATGATGTTGTGGAAGACGACCAGCGGCCAGCGGGCAGTCATCCTTCTGCAGCTGTATGTTCCAATCACCTTATCTAGGTTGTCCACACCTACCTTGTTGCGGTTGTATCCTGTCCTCACGATCGCTAACGTCACCATCTGTGTGCAGTGTGCTCAGAAGAACTACATTGTCCCAGACCTCTCTTATGGCTGCAAGTTTGTCTGTCACACGTCTTGCTGGGTTTGGCTCACGGTCATCAAATTGTAGCAGTCTTGAGTAGGTGTGAAAGAGTTGGCCTTCCACTCTATGCATCCCATAGACTAGTTGCAGCCTCACCTCGGGACCTGTATACACCGGCTAAGATTAGCAGCCCTAAGTAGGCCTGCAGGTCAGTCTCATCCATCTTTTTCCAGCTGTCTCCATATTTGCGAAAACCCTCCAAATTTGTCATCTCCAGGGTTATTTTTTCAATTGCTGGTGTGATAAACGTAAATGTAGAGACAATGTCATGGGCATGAGAAACGGTATAACTTGTGGGTCCTGGGGTCATCTTTATGTTTTGTTCTGCATGCCTGCCTTGATGGTCATACGGTGCTGAAGGAAAGTCTCTCTTTCAACGTTAGGGTTTTCTTCTTTTTCTGAAGATGATTCATCATGCTCTGGGTTGTATTCCTCCCCATCTTCTTCATCTGATACATCCTCCACTTCCTCTTCTGAATCAGAGTTGTCTTGCTGCACATCTGAAAAAATCAGCTCTAGAGCCTCTTCAGCGGTATAACGCACACTCATGGCTTCAGCACAGACATAATTCGGGGCCCTGTGATCAGCAGCACCTTTATAATCTCTGGAAATCCACAGAAAAAGACCTCTGCTACTGTTGGACTATAACAACTAAAAAATTGTAGCATTCTGTGATGTATAATTAACTCTGTGACTTTGATTTCAACACTTTGTGACTCACGGGTCATTTTGACCCGAAGACCACCTTTGTAAAAAAATGTGTACAGCTTACATGGAAATGTGAATAAAAGCAACATTTCACTTTTTCTACTGTTGATGCCAAGCTAGGAGAAGTCATAAAATTTCAAGTTAAAAAAATATCGTTATGGGGATTTTTGTTTGGTTTTTAACACAGTGGAGGGTCAAAATGACCCGAGGACAACAGGAGGGTTAACAAAAAAAGGTGAAATAACTGAAAACACATTTTATATTCTAGTTCTAGTTTCTTCAAAATAGCCACCCTTTGCGCTGATTAGTTTTTCGCACACTCTTGGCATTCTCTCGATGAGCTTCAAGAGGTAGTCACCTGAAATGGTTTTCACTTCACAGGTGTGCTTGAAACTCGTTATTTTTTTATTATTATCCATGATGGCCACTGTGGTCCGTGCCTGCATGGGAGCATAGTTGAAATGTAGTCTTTTGGGGAAGTATTAGTGTACAGTAGGGCAGCACAGTGGCACAGGGGTTAAAGTTCAAGTAAAAGTACCAATGATTGTCACACACACATTAGGTGTGGAGAGATTATCCTCTGCATTTGAACCATCACCCTCACACCCTGGGAGGTGAGGGGAGCATTGAGCAGCAGCGGGGGCTGCGCCTGGGAATCATTTTGGTGATTTAACCCCCAATTCCAACCCTTGATGCTGAGTGCCCAGCTGGGAGGTAATGTGTCCCATTTTTATAGTCTCTGGTATGACTCGGCTTGAACTCACGACCTACCGATCTCAGGGCGGACACTTTAACCACAAGGCCACTGAGCAGGCACATGTGCCTCACAATACAAAGGTCCTAGGTTCGATCCTGGGCTCGGGATCTTTCTGTGTGGAGTTTGCATGTTCTCTCCGTGACTGCGTGGGTTCCCTCCGGATACTCCGGCTTCCTCCCACCTCCAAAGACATGGATAAAGACAAAGGATAGGTTGATTGGCAACACTAAATTGGTCCTAGCGTGTGAATGTGAGTGTGAATGTTGTCTGTCTATCTGTGTTGGCCCTGCGATGAGGTGGCGACTACCTACCACCCGAATGCAGCTGGGATAGGCTCCAGCAACAGGACAAGAAAATGGATGAATGGGTAGTGTACAGTACAGTGAAAGACAGTGAAAGACCTCATATTGTCCTAGTAAAACAAATGGAACATCACTGACAATAACTTGTTGGAAGCACAGTGAACACACAACACAATGTGTGTGCATAACTTGTTGCACTGTGGAAATATGTCATTTTGTCATTATTAGAAAAAAATATCTACTAATAAAAGGACACAAGAAACACACCGTACAAAAAAAAATGAACCAGCCTGTGTACTGTATAAATTCACATGTAATTCATATTCGTGGTAAAGCTGTTCATTTGAACATTAAAATAGCTACTTGTCAAACTCATTAATTTACTCACCATTGTGTTTGAACAGCATCATGTGTTCAAGTTCTCACATAGGGTATCCATCGCCACATCACAAAGGGCTTGATAGGCATCTGACAGCCACCTCTTCTTTCTTTGCGCAACAACTGACAGATCCCTGTGGTAGCATTTGTAGACTGCCATTTTCCTTCCAGCAATGGATCCAACGGATATGGTAAATGATTGACTTCTGCCATCACTGCAACTCTTGACAACATTCAACCATAAGCAAAATAAATTTTAGCATTTCTATTACTTTGAATATGACTTACACATTTCTAAAATAGAAACATCACTGCATGTCACAAATAAATGACAGTAAGATGAGCTTTTCAAACATCACAGCAGAAGGGAGGTCTTGACAATAACACTTCACACTGTTATGTGATCGCCACAAGTGTGATCGCCACATATGCTTATTCTCATACATCAATTACGTTCTGTTGCAATTAGAAAGGATTTTGGGTACCAATTGGAAACCTGGTATATAAAAAGAGCTGATATATGGTCCTTGCTTATTTTGTTGAGGACAAACACCATGGCAGAAGCCTCTGATGAAGACAACATCAGATTTAGCCTGCGTTGTTTACGTCACTGGCGTAAAGAGCAGGAGGAGGGCAAGCTAGTAGAAGAAGGGACAGCAGTAGTGAGGCAGTTAGCAGTAGGGCTGAACCATTTTAATAAAACTTCTAATTGCCAAAAATTGCAATAGCTATTCGATTTGTGAATTTTAAAATTGTATTAATTTTTAAATGCATAGAATTGCTAAGATGAGTGAAGGAAGTCATGTTACTTTTGGGCTGTCAATCAACATATTTTTGTCTCATGTTGCCACACATTAGAACAATATCCAACAGGCCCGGCCCTAAACAATCTGGCGCCCTAGGCAAGATTTTAGGTGGCGCCCCCCCACATCGGCAGTGAAGTGTATATACTCACAAAAAACCGAATAGCTTTGTCTTTGACATTTTTTTGTACTTAAAGAAAGCAAATTAACAATCAGAATAGTTAACAAGATTAAAAAAAATATGAATAAATAAATGAATACAAAAAATAAAAAATGAATATCTAACAATCAATTTATTGTCATCATTACAGTGAAATGCTGAATAGCAGAATGCAAAGTAACAGTATAAAATATTATATGAGAATGTTATGTTATGATTATCTTTAACCGAATCACAGCAGTGCTCAAATTAAAAAACAGCATTCCCTCTCATGTAATATTGCTTAATTAACATTACTGATGTGCACTTTAACAACTAGACTTACAACTATACCTAATATATAAAGGGGTGGAAAAGTGACTATTACCTGCAGGGCAAACATTAGCTAACCAGAAGGCAATAACAATGTAAACAAAAAACACCTGCTTAAAAGATCTAATACAAATGTCTCTGAGGAATGTAAGGTGGGAGTACTGTAATTACCTAACGTTACATTATTATTTTCCATAAAAATTTAGCCCCCTCCACAATGTTAACCCGACGTTAAAACAGAACTAGCTATTTATTGATTAGCAATTGCCGAATCATGCAACATTAGCTTAATGCTAAAAAGCCAGTTTACTATCACATTCTGTAACAGACAAATAATTTCATGTAGGCTAACGTTACCTACCTGCTACCTCTGTCTTTTTCTCGTTTCTCCTCCTCTTCTTTTCTATTTTTCATTCCCTGGGCACCTGACAGTTTTGGCCGTTTTGACATCTTGTGTTGTTTTTTTGATGAGGTGACGTCCAAAAAGAGTCATGATACGGGAAGGGAGGTGGGGGCGTAATGTTGTAACAAATAATATTTCTATTACATAGGCTTTACTTTGCATTTTAATTAACGTGGGATTATTTTTTGTATTTAGAAATAATAGTACCAACTTTTATTTATTTATTTTTTTTCTCCAACATTTGTGGCACTGGCGTGGCGCCCCCTGATGGACGGCGCCCTTAGCATTTGCCTATACGGCCTATGCCACGGGCCGGCCCTGATATCCAATAATTAATTTTCAAAAATATTTGGGTTTATGTATACAACATTCATGTTTGCTTACATCCTCCTTGCCGTAGTCTCATTGTCGTCCACCTGTTTTGAACTAAGTTGACAGGCCTCGCACTGCTTTCACCGGAGAATTTCCTTCAGCCATTTTATACTGTCACCATTATTTTTTTCCCCCCAGATACTGAACAGTAAAACAACACAAGTGGTGTTTGTGATTGTATTGTTTAATTGTATTTAGTGACGCAACTTTTTCTGACCTGCTTACTTTCGGTGAACGAAGTGGTGGTCCACCAAACCAACATGGCTATTGTGCAGAAAACAGAGTGCAAGCTATATTATGCAAGGGGCCAAGATCTTACCGCTAAAAGCAGATACGAGCAAAAAATTTAAAGGCCTACTGAAATGAAATTTTTTTATTTAAACGGGGATAGCAGATCTATTCTATGTGTCATACTTGATCATTTCGCGATATTGCCATATTTTTGCTGAAAGGATTTAGTATAGAACAACGACGATAAAGATCGCAACTTTTGGTATCTGATTAAAAAAAAGGCTTGCCTCTACCGGAAGTAGCGTGACGTAGTCGGGTGAACATATCCGCAAAGTTCCCTATTGTTTACAATGATGGTCGCCAGAAGTGAGAGAGATTCGGACCGAGAAAGCGACGATTTCCCCATTAATGAGGATGAAAGATTTGTGGATGAGGAAAGTGCAAGTGAAGGACTAGTGGGGAGTGGAAGCGATTCAGATAGGGAAGATGCTGTGAGAGCCGTGGGTGACCTGATATTCAGCTGGGAATGACTACAACAGTAAATAAACACAAGACGGGTTACCCACATATGCGGTCCTCTCCAAGGTTTCTCATAGTCATTCACATTGACGTCCCACTGGGGTGAGTTTTCCTTGCCCGTATGTGGGCTCTGTACCGAGGATGTCGTTGTGGCTTGTACAGCCCTTTGAGACACATGTGATTTAGGGCTATATAAATAAACATTGATTGATTGATTGATATACTCTATTAGCCACAACACAACCAGGCTTATATTTAATATGCCACAAATTAATCCCGCATAAAAACACCTAGGTGTTTGTTATGCTAGCTCCTAGCTCCTAGCTACTAGCTCGAGCTAGTTATAGCTCAAGCGGGTTATATGGACGGGATCCCGTCCATATAACCCGCCAATACAAGTCAAACACCTGCACAACACACACACTCACTCAGCCCAAAGGACCGTTCACCTAACCCAAGGTTCATAAAGCTTATATATTTAACCAAAGTTACGTACGTGACACGCACGTACGGGCAAGCGATCAAATGTTTGGAAGCGCGCGGGTGGGACCTGATATTCAGCTGGGAATGACTACAGCAGTAAATAAACACAAGACATATATATACTCTATTAGCCACAACACAACCATGCTTATATTTAATATGCCACAAATTAATCCCGCATAAAAACACCTAGGTATTTGTTATGCTAGCTCCTAGCTCCTAGCTTTAGCTAGGAGCTAGGAGCTACCTGTCCATATAACCCGCCAATACAATTCAAACACCTGCACAACACACACAATCACTCAGCCCAAAGGACCGTTCACCTAACCCAAGGTTCATAAAGCTTATATATTTAACCAAAGTTACGTACGTGACACGCACGTACGGGCAAGCGATCAAATGTTTGGAAGCGCAGCTGCGTACTCACGGTACCGCGTCTGCGTCTGTGTATCCAAATCAAAGTAATCCTGGTAAGAGTCTGTTGTCCCAGTTCTCTACAGGCGTCTGTGTTTCGAAGTCAAAGTCCTCCTGGTAAGAGTCTCTGTTGTCCGAGTTCTTTGATCTTGACTGCATCTTTCGGGAATGTAAACAAACACCGGCTGTGTTGTGTTGCTGACTTCCCTCGCAAAATACTCCGCTTCGCACCGACAACTTTCTTCTTTGCTTGCTCAGCTTCTTTCTTCATAATGCAATGAACAAATTGCAACAGATTCACCAACACAGATGTCCAAAATACTGTGGAATAATGAGATGAAAACAGAGCTATTTCGTATTGGCCTCAATGGGGGAGCCATACCTCTGTTCTACTGGCTACGTCACACGCATACGTCATATCCAAAGGAGTTTTTCAACCGGAAGTTTAGCGGGAAATTTAAAATTGCACTTTATAAGTTAACCCGGCCGTATTGGCATGTGTTGCAATGTTAAGATTTCATCATTGATATATAAACTATCAGACTGTGTGGTCGGTAGTAGTGGGTTTCAGTAGGCCTTTAACTATGCCGTAGAAACGATCCCATACTTTGTCAAAAAAAGATTTGTCAAGTGATCTCCAGAATTATCCGTCAATTCGTGTTCCCAGACATGTCGAAATATCTGGTGCTCCAGACGTTATTCTACACTGTAAAACAGATGAAAGCTTTGACAAACATGGAGGCCTACAACTTCTCTGAATTGGTAGCAAGACTGTCCCGGATAAATTGTGCAACATTTTTGCTTGGGTAAGGTTGCGTTTCATGATATAACTTTGCGTCTTGTGAGAACGTGTCCTTGTAAACAAACTGCGGGTAGGAAGGAAGGAACTTTGTCATTGCACAAGTACAACAAAATTTCATTTTCAGCACAAACTCGTCAAGAGAAGACATATATTGTACAGGGAGACAGAACAGGAACGCTCCTAGGTTGCTACGTAGGGCGCCCCGTAAAAGGTAGGAAAAAGGTGAACGCTGAGGGCAAGGGGGAGGGAGATAACTACTTCGCCTAGAGCCAAGAGAGAAAAATGTAGCACTCAATCGTCTTGATTCACTGTTTTTCATTTTCCCATTATGTTAACCACTCATAACGATAATTTGGTGACATCAATGAAGACCTGGCTGCTTGTGAAAGAAGATAGAGCAGTGATCACAGCTCGCTGCAACTGCATGGCCGTGTACATTTTGGCCATGTTGCCTTGTTGTTGTTGTTGTTGTACGCGTCGTTACGAATATGCATGGTTTTACCCCATCTTTATGAAAATACAACTATATCTCAACGTTGTGCATGTGCTGAAAGCTTAATTTATGTTTGCTTCATTTCGTAAAAGCTTAACTAGTTTAGGTATGTTGCTTTCTTTTATTTAGACTCACTGAGTTAGTGGTTTACAAAACACTCATAGCAAAAATTTGTTTTTTTTGTTTTTTTGTCCTGTCCACCGACTCAGGCAAATCATATTGTTGATGCACAGTAGATGCCCATATCTGCTGTAGATATTTACTTTACAAAAGAGAAGTGTGGGATACTTCTCTTGTTGCCTTATTTGTATTTGACATTATTAAATTGATTTATATTAATGTTTGCCGCAGCTGGACCCAAGCAGGAGGGGATAGAAAGAACAAAAAAGGAAGACAGAGGGAGAAATTGCTGGGACAAGAGGGGGATAAGACGGAGCGACAACAACAACAACAGAACAACATCAGCAAATACGATATGTACAAATATGATACAAAAAGTGATAGCGAAGGAGCATTTAGTGAAGTAAATATTAATAACACAGAAATGACAATGAACATTATTACACTACAAATGGAGCAATACAAATACCAAAAGAAATAGCATTATTGATAATGAATAATAATAATTACCTCTATTATCAACAATACATATATGTAATGATACATTGAATTACAAAAGAAAGCAGATAAATGGACGAGAAAAAAGAGAAGCAAACTATATTAACCTTGTAGCTGTATCAGTGTGCCATGTTTTACAGAGTTTCCCCAAGGGAAACAACATTAATATATGTTTGATGAAAAGTGATTATATGCATGCCTGTGTGTGTGCATATGTGCTTATACATGTACAGTATGTGTATATGTATGTCTGTACAGTGAATGTGCGTGTGGATGTATGTACCGTGATTGTGTATGTATGTACTGTATTTGTGTATGTATGTGGAAGCGTATGTACTTATGTATGTGGGTAAGTACCAATGTGTGCACATACATATGTCCAAATGAATGTACATATGTATGTACTGTATAAATGTATGAATAATTATGTGTATGTGCGTATATATGTATGTTTGCATGTTTGTATGAACAATATATTTGTCTCCCAGTGTGTGCGGGTGTACAGCCCCAGCCACCCATAGAGCCCAACCCCAAACAGGAGGTGCCCAGGAAACAAGGGACCACCAGCCCCATGCAGTCAGGCTGGCCAGCGACAGGACCCCCAAAGCCGGGCCCACCATGCCGCTCAGCAGGCCAGCAGCAGACCATAGACAGACGCACCCAGCAGAGGACAAGGCATGGGAGAAGCAGGCGTCAGCCAGCCCCCAGGCCGGCGAGAGACCACATCCAATGCGGGAAGAAAAACAGCAACCAGCAACTGGGCCCCCACTAGCCCAAACCCCCCAGGAGAGCATAGCGGAGCCCGCCCCAGGTACTCCACCCAAGTCGGCTGCCGCAGGACCGCCCAGCACGGGGCCACGGGAACCACCCACACCACTGCAGGGACCCCAACAATGGAAATGGAACATCCAGCTACTGCCCTAGCAGATCCTCCCCCTGAGGGAGGAGGAAGAAAAAGGAAAGAAAAAAAAAAAAAAAAGAGATCACAGACAAGCTGACACCCAAGGTCACTACCCCAGCAGCTGGCCGCCTTGCAGCATTGCTGAATACTCTGCAGCGCACCAAGCTGCCACGATAGACGCCGGGACTAGACCCAGCAGGCCCCAACCAAGACGGGCATCCGGAAGGGGTGGACTGCAGGCCCCAGGGGCCCCAGACATGCAGCCTAGCTGCAGTAACCCAATAACGCCCAGGAAAATACACTGTATATACTGTATATGTATACATATACACGTTCATATATACACATACATACATACACATACACACACATATATATATATATATATATATATATATATATATATATATATAAAATAATTACATACACACACACACACACACACACATATATAAACAAACAAATCCATACACAAGCTATCCCGGAACCCACCATCCACCGAGAACCAACTACCGTATTTTTCGGATTATAAATCGCTCCGGAGTATAAATCGCACCGGCTGACACCAAGAATAGACATTTGAAATGCATTTTAAAATAAATAAAGAATAGTGAACAACAGGCTGGAATAAGTACGTTATATGACGCATAAATAACAAACTGAGAACGTGCCTTGTAAGAGTCATTCAAATAACTATAACATATAGAACATGCTATACGTTTACCAAACAATCTGTCACTCCTAATCGCTAAATCCGATGAAATCTTCTTCCTCTGTGTTAATAATTTCACACATAAATCGCTCCAGAGTATAAATCGCACCCCCGGCCAAACTATGAAAAAAACTGCGATTTATAATCCGAAAAATACGGTAATCATTTTCCCCCCTCCCACAGGTCTAGGCCCAATTCCCTGGTGGGGGACACTCAAATAAACACAACAAAAACAAAGATCAAAACGGCCAAACATAATTATGTGTATGTGCGTATATATGTATGTTTGCGTGTTTGTATGAACAATATATTTGTCTCCCAGTGTGTGCGGGTGTACACCACGGTCATCACCATCACCGCGGTATCGCTCAATGCACCCAAAAAGCACCCATCCACAAACCAAACTGCACCTTTCCCAACAGCCAAAACAGCTACACAACACACTATACTGGCAGAGGAAACACCAAACACCCTCCCAAAAATGTGTTTTAAGAACTACTAAATAATAAAATACAAAAATATCAGTATAATACTTAAATGGGAAATACAAAACGTTAGAAGTATATCAAACAAACCTTTAACAAAGTGATCACTGCAAACTTGTGTGTTTCTCCTCGTCGTTCCTTAAAATTCTTCATGCTTTCGCCCTTCTTGATTACCTCTCGAGGAACTCTGAAGAAAATGTTTCCTTTTTGCGATTTGAACGGTTCCAACGGTTCTTTGAATTTTTGTTATTTTTTTATTTTTTTATTTTTTAAATATATATATATATTTTTTAAATATATAATTATTACTATTATTATTATTATTATTATTATTTATTTATTTATTTCTTGATTGATTGATTGATTTTTAAATATATTTTTTAAAAATATATATTTTATTAATATTCTTTTTTTTTTCCCCTCCCTCAGGGGGGGTACCTCGACAGGGCGGTTGCTGGTTGTTCCATCTCCATCGTTGGGGTCCCTGCGGGTGGGGTGGCCGGGGGCTGGCCGCGCCGTGCTCTCCGGGGGTGGGGGGTGGGCTCGTGGGGGCCCGGTTGCTGGTGGGGCGGGGGCGGTCTTCCCATCCGGTTGCGGGGAGTCTCTGGGCCCCCCGGGCGGGGCGTCCCGCCTTTCTGCCCGTGTGGGGTGTGGTCTCCCTCGCTGGCTTGAGGTCTGGCTGTCCCCTGCTTCTCTCGTGCCTTGCCCTCTGCCGGGTGCGTCTGTCTGCGGCCTGCTGCTGGCTCTTACTGGCGGCGCGGTGAGGCCTGGCTCTGGGGTTCCTGTCGCTGGCCGGCTTGGCTACATGGGGCCGGTGGTCCCTGGTTCCCTGGGCACCACACCTGCTGTTTGTGGGTTTGGCTGTCTGGGTGGCTGGGGCCGTACTCTGGCTCCCACACACACTGGGAGTCAAATATATTGTACATACAAATACACATATATATATATACACATACATACCGTTATTCATACATACATACATAGGTACCTACGCTCCCACATACAGACACAGATACAGTACATACCTACATACTCAAAGTTCGTACATCCACACGCACATTCACTGTACAAACATACATATACACATACTGTACATATACATTTACTGTACAAACATACACATACAGTACATATACATTCACTGTACAAACATACATATACACATGCTGTACATATACATTCACTGTACAAACATACATATACACATTCTGTACATATACAAGTACATATACACACATACACTCATGCACATAATCACGTTTCATCAAACATATATTAACGTTGTTGCTCTAGGGCAGGGGTCACCAAACTTTTTGAAACCAAGGGCTACTTCTTGGGTACTGATTAATGCGAAGGGCTACCAGTTAGATACACACTTAAATAAATTGCCAGAAGTAGCCAATTTGCTCAATTTACCTTTAACTCTGTTATTATTAATAATTAATGATATTTATCTTTGTGGAAACACTGATCATCTTAATGGTTTCTCACAATAAATATATATAGAAACAGATAAATATCAATATGCAACACTTTATTTTTATATTTTCTCTAAGTGCACATTTTTCAAATTGAACATTTTCAAATGATCACTTCTAAGACAGTCTTGTGAAATCACAATATCCCATTTTAACTAGCTAGCCACTAACATTTTTTAACAAATCATGAATTACTTTGCACCATGTTTGTACAAATAATAACTCATGTAAAATACAAAAGTAAACTCTCAAATTTTTACATGATGTCACACTTTGAACTGGACACCAAATCTGTTATCTGTTTCTTTGTCAGTTAGTGGGAAGCCTGGCATTGCATGCTGTTAACTAGTGTGTTGTACTCTGGTGTGTAACTTGACACTGCAACTCTGAGTGAGTCTTGCAGATGTGCATCAGTGAGGCATGTTCTGTGTTTGTTCTTGATGAAGTTCATGTCAGAAAAGGCTGATTCACAAAGATAAGATGTTTCCTCATTGTTTGCGGAACCTTCTTAATCTTTTGGACATATTTTCACAGCAATCTGGCTTTAAGCTTAATTATGATAAATGTAAAATGTTAAGGATCGGAAATCTAAAGGGAACGTCCTTTCGAATGGAATGCAAAGTGCCTGTTTTGTGGACAGATGGACCAGTTAATATACTTGGTGTTGTTGTCCCAGAAAATCTGGAAGATCTAGGCTCAGTAAATTATGATAATCGACTAAGAAAGCTGGACAAAATTATGCAATTATGGAAAGGGAAATCCCTAACCTTGTATGGTAAAATGTCTATTGCCAACTCGTTAATTATTCCTCAATTTATTTATTTGTTTTTGTTATTACCAGCTCCATCACAAAACTTTTTTAAGATTGATGAGCGGAGGGTCTTCGATTTTGTCTGGAACGGCAAACCACAAAAGATTAAAAGAAAGGTTTTGTACAAAGAGTATGAATATGGGGGCCTGAAACTTCTCAACCTTGAAGCTATGTGTCTGTCTTTAAAAGCATCAATTGTTCCAAAGATGTATTTAAACATTGAGTGGTACACAAATGTCCTGTTGGACAACAAACATGTACTGTATCAAAAGAAATTGTATCATTTTTTACAAGTGATCCCCTCCCAGAGAGTCTGCTGGGAAACATAAAGGAAACAATCCACTCATAGTGGTGTTTTCAATTTTATGTGCCAGAAAAAAGAGACGATATTTTGCAGCAGTTAATATGGATGAACTCTAATATTGTAATAGATGGAAAGCCTTTCTTTTGGAAAAATATGTTTGAAAGAGGAATCATTTTTGTCAATGGTATTATCAATGAGAATGGTAAAATTATGAAGTATGATGAATTTAGAGCTATGTATGGTGATGCTTGCTCAAGCTTTTCATTTTATCAACTAACTGGAGTAATTGGGAAAAGATGGAAACAAATAATTAATTATGGAACTACTAAATTATTAGTTTGTAAACCTCTAATAAGAAATTCTAGTTGGCAAAAAGGAACTAAAATAAATAGAAAAATAATTTTTATTTAATAAAGAAATCTTTGAAGGCTGCCTCATACAACACAAATGGAAAATGGGAGGACTTTTTTGACTGCCCGTTGCCATGGGATGCCATATTCAAACTAATCTATAAAACCACTATCGATGTGCAAAATCGTTATTTTCAAATTAAAATTATTTATAACTTTTTACCCACAGGGAAAATGTTAAAATTATGGAATATGACAGAGTCAGATGATTACCGATTTTGTTGTCAGGAGCCTGAATCCACCCCGCATTTGTTTTGGTATTGTCATATTGTGTCTTTGTTTTGGGTGGAAGTTGAAAAAATGTGTTTAAGGATTGGTTTGTTTATGAAGCTTAATGTGGTTTCTGTTATTTTAGGAGAGTTCATTGACAATCATGATTTAGTCAATTTAATTATAGTATTCGGTAAAATGTTTATTTTTAAGGCCAAAAACAGATATTCACTTAGTATTACTTTCTTTAAAACATGTATTCAGTATTTTCTAACTTTAGAAAGTTACATGGTTGAAAACGATAATGATGCCAAAAAACATTAAAAAAAAAGATGAGAAGTCCTCAAAGGCTTATTTTGAAAGTATAATTATGTTTATAGATTATATGATATCTGTTGTTGTGTTTCCTAATTTGAGTGACCTGGACATAATCTGGACTGTACATAAATGCTTATTTTGAAAATGTAATTTTGTTTATAAATTATATGCAATCTGTTGTGTTCCCTAATTTTTTTCTGTGTACATGAATGAAGGTGTGTGTTGCTGAGTCCGACTTGGACATTATCTGGACTGGGCCTGGTTTAAAAAACCCTTTAAACAAATCTAATTTCATTGACAACCTGGTCTGTTGAAGATAAGACCCTTTTTTAAAAAATAAAATAAGATAAATAAATAAAAAACATTTTCTTGGATAAAAAAGAAAGTAAAACAATATAAAAATAATTACATAAAAAATAGTAATTAATGAAAATGTTAGTGGACCAGCAGCCTATACAATCATGTGTGCTTCAGGGACTGTGTCCCTTGCAGATGTGTTGTCTATGTTGTGGGAACCAGAATATTGGTAGCAGAAAGAAATAACCCCTTTTGTGTGAGTGGGTGTGGATGAGTGTGCATGGGGGAGGTTGTTTGGGTTGATGCACTGATTGAAAGTGTATCTTGTGTTTTTTCTATGTAGATTTAATTAAAAAAAATAAAAATAAAAAAATAAAAATGTTTTTTTTAATTTTTTTTTTTTTTTTTTTTAGAACAGGCCCGCGGGCGACTCATCTGGTCCTTACGGGCGACCTGGTGCCCGCGGGCACCGCGTTGGTGACCCCTGCTCTAGGGGAAACTGGGTAACACATGGCACACTGACAAAGCTTAACCTACTGTTACTATAACAATCTACAAGGTTAATATAGGTTGCTTCTCTTTCTTCCCCTCCATTTTTCTGCATCCTTTTGTATCTCTAGTTATCATTATGTATATGTATTGTTGCATTTGAACAACTGTATTGTCGATAATAGAGGTAAATTATTGGTATTGTTCATTATCAATAGCGCTATTGATCTTGCATATTTAATGAGCTGGACGTGATGTCAGGTGAATGCAACTTATTAGCACAGTGACTGCATTGGCTGCAACGCAGACAGCGCTGTTTCCCCACTCTTAAACGGTCAGCATATGGAAATACAATAATACTTCCATATCGGCAGGCCAAAGATGCAAGGCTCAACAATTCTGATTTAACTGGAAGATGGAGTGGACAGAAAATTAAGAAACCTCAGCCTGTTGCGATTGATAATTGCAGTAATTAAACTTCGATTTTGATTTGGTGTCAACCTAGTTGGCAGCCCATGTAAGCGTATCTTTTTTTTTTTTTTTTTTTTTTTTTTTATAATGTCCTGGCCTGCTTCTCGGGCAAATCATATAGCAGATGTAGATGCCCATATCGGCTGTTCAGGTTTACTTTACAAAAGAGAAGTGTAGGATACTTCTCTTGTTGCCTTACTTGTATTTTGACTTTATTAAATGTATTTATATGATCATTTGGTGCAGCCGGGCCGGAGCAGGAGGGGATAGAAAGAGAGAAAAAGGGAGACAGAGGGGGGAATTAGACAGAGAGACAAAAACAACAACAGCAAACACAACAACAACAACAACAACAACAGAGCAACATCAGCAAATACGACATGTACAAATATGATGGTAAAAGTAATAGCAAATAAGCAGTTAGCGAAAATTTTAAAAAAAATACAGAAATGACAATGAGCATTATTACACTAAAAATGGAGCAATATGAATACCAATAGAAATAGTGCTATTGATAATAAACAATACCAGTACTTTACCTTTATTATCAACAATACAATTGTTCAAATGCAACAATACATATACGTAATGATAACTTGAGATACGAAAGAATGCAGAAAAATGGAGGGGAAGAAAGAGAAGCAACCTACATTAACCTTGTAGATTGTTATAGTAACAATAGGTTAAGCTTTGTCAGTGTGCCATGTGTTATACCCAGTTTACCCTAGGGCAACAACGTTAATATATGTTTGATGAAACGTGATTATGTGCATGAGTGTATGTGTGCATATGTACTTGTATATGTACAGTATGTGTATATGTGTGCTTGTACAGTGAATGTATATGTACAGTATGTGTATATGTGTGTACAGCGAATGTATATGTACAGTATGTGTATGTGTGCTTGTACAGTGAATGTATATGTACAGTATGTGTATATGTGTGTACAGCGAATGTATATGTACAGTATGTGTATATGTGTGTTTGAACAGTGAATGTATATGTACAGTATGTGTATATGTGTGTTTGTACAGTGAATGTATATGTACAGTATATGTATGTGTGTGTTTGTACAGTGAATGTAGGTGTAGTATGTGTATGTGTGTGTTTGTACAGTGAGTGTATATGTACAGTATGTGTATATGTATGTTTTTACAGTGAATGTATATGTACAGTATGTGTATACAGTATGTTTGTATAATGAATGTGCGTGTGGATGTACGAACTTTGAGAGTGTAAATATGTACTGTATTTTTTTGTATATGTATGTAGGAGTGTAGGTACCTATGTATGTCTGTATGTATGTGTGTGAGTATATGTGAATTTGCATGTACAATACATTTGACTCCCAGTGTGTGCGGGAGCCAGAGTACGGCCCCAGCCTCCCTGAGAACCCATCCCACAAACAGTAGGTGTGGTGCCCAGGGAACCAGGGGCCACCGCCCCCACGCAGCCAAGCCGGACAGCGACAGGAACCCCAGAGCCTGGCCCACCGTGCCGCCCACAAGGGCCAGCAGCAGGCCGCAGACAGACGCACCCGGCAGAGGACAAGGCACGAGAAAAACGGGGGGCAGCCAGACCCCAAGCCAGCGAGAGACCACACCCCACACGGACAGAAAGGCGGGACGCCCCGCCCGAGGGGCCCGGAGACCCCCCGCAACCGGACGGGAAGACCGCCCCCCGCCCCACCGGCAACAGGGCCCCCACGAGCCCCCCCCCCCCCCCCCCACCCACGGAGAGCGCGGCGAGGCCAGCCCACGGCCCACCCCACCCAAGCCGGCCGCCACAGGACCACCCAGCCCACCCGCAGGGACCCCAACGATGGAGATGGAACAACCAGCAACCGCCCCGCCGAGTCCCCCCCCTGAGGTAGGGGAATAAATAAATAAAATAAATAAATACATAATAATAATAATAATAATAATAATAATAATAATAATAATAATAATATTAATAAAAAAAATTTTTTTTTTTTTTAAAAAGGAAAAAAAATAAATAAATAATTAAATCTATTTATAAAAAATAAAAAAAAATAAAAAAATTTTTTAAAAAAAAGAATTAAAAGAAGATCACAGACATGCTGACACACAAGGTCGCTACCCCAACAACTGGCCGACTCGCAGCACCTCGGAATACCCTGCAGCACCAAGCCACCACAGTAGACGCAGGGACCAGACCCAGCAGGCCCCAACCAAGACGGGCACCCGGAAGGGATGGACGGCGGGACCCAGGAGCTCCAGACACGCAGTCCGGATGCAGTAGCCTGAGGCGCCAACCCCCACCCGACAGGCAGGCCCAGAACGTACCCCCAGAAATATACATACATATATATATACATACACATAAACATACACATGTACACATACACACACATACACATGCATACACATACACATATATATACATACATACATACATACATACATACATACATACATACATACATACACACACACACATACACATACATATACACAGTTTGTCAGCCCCGACAACCACCACGCGCGCGCGCTGCCACCAGTCACAACATCAGCCACCCCCCTGCACCAGACCCAGCAGCCACGGGCGCCCACACCACAAACAAACGGCAGCAGAAACAGCAATCAAAGCGATCAAAAAAAAAAACGCGACCGGCAACCACAACGCCAACAGGATCACAGATACCAGCCAGCGCCAGCCCGCCAGCAAGCCCAAACGCCAACACGCAAACAAGAGACACCAACACCCCCCCCCCACCCCCCCACCCCCCCACCAAAAGACCCCACCACCCCAACCCAAACCCGCACAAACACACCACCGCCCAAACAACCGAGACACAGTATCCAGACCAGACACGGGCGCCGCGCCGCCACCACATCAAGTCGCCAACAGAGACCCCACAGCGCAAGGTCGGGCCACACGGGCACGGACCCCACCCAACAGGAAGCGAGACCCGCGCGACGCCACACACAAATAAATAATAAGATTAAACAAAAATAACAATAATTTAAAAAAATAATAATAATAATAATAAAATGAAATACAAATTAAATTAAAAATAACAACTACAAATAATTAAATAAAATAAAGTAAGTAAATAATACAATTTTTTTTTTTTTTAAATAAAATAAAAAATAAATAAATAAATATATATATGTACATATATATATATATATATATATATATATATATATATATATATATATATATACATAAATATACACATACACATACATACATACACACATACACACACATATATATATATATATATATATATATATATATATATATATATACATACACATATATACACACACATACACACATATATATACACATAAAAAATAATAATAATAATAATAATAATAATAAATTAATAAAAGCCTGGCAGGCCACCAGAACGCAGTCCCCGGAATCCGCGCCGGCCGACGAGGCAATGAGGGGTGCGCCGAACCCCAACCCCCCCCCCACATGCATGTGTACAAGGCCCCCAGAGTGTCTACTGTGTAGTTAAAATTAGGAGGTCAGCCATTACAGCCGACCTCCAGTCCCTATTGATGCGTGTACTGTAGCGTGAGTGAGATATGTATGCTTGTGGGAACTAATAATGCGATTAAAATTGGGGGACATCAAGGTCTTGGTGGGTCCCAACCAAGCCGAGCCCTCCAAATCCTAAGTGTCTAATATGCAGCTAAGATTGAGGGATGGACGAGCAGGGGACAAGACAGGAGGACCGGAGCCCCATAGGAGGCATCCTCAACCCCCCGCCATGCCTCCCCGCAGGACAATCCCCCAATGTCCTATATTTGTGTGACTGTGTGTGCTATAAGTAGGAGGAGTAGAGGGCCCGGACATCCCCCCCAGTCCATGCGGCCGACAACCAGGAACTACGGCCAGGAAGCCCCCCCCCCCCCCCCCCACGGCCCGTGACCCACACCAGACCACATTAGCGTGACATCACGCGAGCCCACCCCCCGCAAAACAAAGCCAGCCCCCGCCCGCCCCAACCCAACCCCGCAGAGCCCATACCAGCAACCAAACGCAGAAAAACTGCACAGCCCCATGCCCAATGCAAACACCGCATCCCGGCCATCCACACAGCAACCGTACCCATACGAGTTCCGGCCAGGGGATGGTGCCCCCCAACCGGGGAAGAAGCCAATGCACCCCGTCCGCACGCCATCCCCCAAACCAGCCGGCAAGCCAACGCCAGCCAGCCCCCACAACCCCACAAGCGCACAGATACCAGCCACAGACCCCCAACCACTCCAACCCAACACAGCGACGCCAACAGCCGGCAGTACCACAGCAACCATCACCACCACCGCCCGACCGCAGTACAAACACCCGCGGCCGCCGAAACCTGAAACAAAAAAAAAAGCGACCTACCCCGTAAACCACAACAACGCACACCCCCAGCTACCACAGAGGCCGCCAACCCACCTACCCCAACTCATCCACATACAGGCCAATCGATCCACCGGACATCCACACCCATACACACACCTACACATACATACACACATACATACACACATACACATATACACACATATGTGTATATACACATACATACACATACACACATGCATGCATATACACATACACACACACACACACATATATACACCTACATACATATACATATGCACACATATACACACACATACATACACCAAAACAAAACAAAAACAAAAACAAAAAATATAAAAAATTAAAATTAAAATTAAAATAATAATAATAATAATAATAAATAAAATAAAATAAACCCTTTAAATAAAATAAAATAAAAATAAACATGAGGCCTGGTTGCCAACAGTGTCCAGCGCCACCAAACCCCGCAGCCATACCCGCACGTCCAGGCCCCCCCGCCCACCACCCACCAGGCACCCCATCCGGCAAAAAGCCATAAGGGCCCAGCCCCGCACCCACAGCCGGCATGCCATGGCATCTCTGCAGGCCTGGTGCCGCGATCAGCAATGCACACCGGGGCAGCGACACACACACATGTACCTACATACATACACACAGATTCCACCATACATACATACAAACGTACACACACACACACACACACACACACACACACACACACACACACACACACACACACACGCACCTATATATACATATATATAATTTAACAGAATAAATAAAATTTATTAAATAGATAATTAAAAAAAAATATATATATAAGTATATATATAAATAAAATTAATAAATAAATAAGGGCGGAGTAAAACACAGGAGGGAGACCCCCGCAGGGCAGTCGGGCAGCACCGCCGGGGCCCCAACAAGGGAGGAAAGCATCCCCCCCAACCCGGCACCAGGCGGGCCCGCACAGCCGCAGCGTAGGGCGACCCCGGGCAGACCCCGCCCCATGCGCCCCAGGGGAAGGAGGAAGCCCACGGACACCCGAAGCCAGAGGGGCACGAGCCGACCCCCGCCCGACAGCGGCAAGGCCCCGGCCCACGGGCGCAACCCCCCGCCCAACCACCCACGAGAGGGGCAGTCCCCCACCCAACCCAAGGCGGCCACCCCCAACAGCTCCACCCGCACCCCAACCCCCGCCCAGGCACCCCCATCCACCCCCAGCCCGCAGACCACTCACGGATCGGCCCGCCATGCCGGCACCAGGGAACACACCCCAGGCCCACCCGACCCCGCGGCACACGGCCCCCCCGGCACCCACGACCCCCCACCCACGGAGCAAGACCCCCGGGACAGAGCCCCAGCCCCGGCCCCCATGGGAATCAGGTCAGGAAATCAATTAGCGGTGCCCAAAGAGATCTGAATTCTGTCAGTTGTTGTTTTGATTCAGCAGACATTCTTTCCATAACTACATAATCTAATAAAATGTTTTTGTAAAGGTTTATACATAAATTATTTTTTGATTTCCAATTCATGAGAATAGTTTTCTTGGCGATGCCTATTGCATTTATAAGGAGGTATGTTTTGTTTATATCAAAGTCAGTTGCGGAGAGATCACCCAACAGGCAGAGTGCGGGGGAGATGGGAATAGGAATCTCTAACGCTAATGATAGGTTCTCGCACACTCCAAGCCAAAAGTTACTCACGGGAGCACAGGACCACATTGAGTGTAAGTAGTTATCTACCTTATTATCTGAGCAGTGTACACAAATGTTAGAGTCGGCTAAACCCATTTTATACATTCTTAGACCGGTGTAATGTATTCTGTAAAGTATTTTGAGCTGAATCAGTCGTAAATTCGGATTCTTAATCAAACGAGAAGTATTGAGGCATATTTGTTTCCAGAATTCTGGGTCAAGGCTTGTGGATACGTCTGAGTGCCATTTGGAAGTTGGGATACTTATTGTGTTATCTATTTTTGATAAGAGAGCATATAATTTGGATAAAGCTTTGGGGGCAGATGTTTTGAAGAATTTAACGGTCGTATGATTACTTTCCCATGTTGTTTTGTTGAATCTTGCGCTAATTACAGATTTGATTTGTATATATTCTAAGAATTTATTAGGATTGATTGCATATTGTGTTATTAAACTTTTAAAAGAGATAAAACTGTTTGCATTGATGATATCCCCAAGACATCTGACTCCTTTATCATACCATGTTGGAAAGTTCAATGGCTTCTTGTTTAAAAGAAAATCAGGATTATTCCAAATAGGCGTAAATTGACAGGGAGTAAGCGGGGATCCAGTTATTTTCAAAAACTCCCACCAAGCTGTTAAGGTAGTGTGTATATTAATACTTTTGAAGCAGTTGTGTTTTCGGAGAATTTGGCTAATAAAGGGCAAGTTAGAAATTGGGATCTCCTGGCTAAGTGATTGTTCAATCTCTAACCATAAACTATCTAATAAAGTGGGATTGGTCCATTTTAGTATATATTGTAGTTTATTTGCAAGGAAGTAATATAAAAAGTTTGGGAGTTCTAGACCCCCGTATTCTTTTGGTTTTTGTAAAGTTTTAAGGCTGATTCGTGCTGGTTTACTCTTCCAAAGAAACTGATTGATGTGTGAGTCTAGTGATTTAAACCAGATTTGAGAAGGTTTGGTTGGAATCATTGAAAAGAGATAATTAACCCTAGGCTAGACCATCATTTTCACGGTAGAAACCCTTCCCATAAGTGAGATTGGCAGTGCTTTCCAATGCGCCAGATCATCCTCAATCAATTTTAAGATTGGGGAGTAATTCAAGCGATTCAGATCTGACAATGTGGAGGAAATATTGATTCCCAGGTATTTAATGTTCCCTTTATGCAGTGGAATCGATGAGGTGCTCTGGAAGTCAAAATTTATTGGTAACACAGTAGATTTGGACCAGTTGATTGAGTAATCTGAAATAGAACTGAATTTATTGATAAGTGAGATTGTATCTTGAAAAGAAGAATGTGGATTTTGTAAGAAAAGTAATACATCATCAGCATAAAGGCTTATTTTATGATGAACGGTTGCGGTATGGATGCCTTTAATATTTGCATGCTGTCGAATTGCGGTTGCAAGAGGTTCAATAAATATAGCAAACAGTGACGGAGAAAGTGGACACCCTTGCCTTGTGCCCCTCATAAGATTAAACCTTGGGGAGATTTGGCTATTCGTTCTAACCGAGGCTGTAGGGAAACTATATAGGACCTTGATCCATTCTATAAATGAGTCTCCAAATCCAAATTTCTGTAGAGTAGCTAAAAGAAAATTCCAATTCACTCTATCAAATGCTTTTTCAGCATCTAATGAAACAACAGCTGTTTTTAAATTATGAATAACAGAATAGTCTATCACATTGAGTAGACGGCGAACATTGTTGGACGATTGTCTCTCTTTGATGAAACCTGTTTGATCACGATGTACTATATATGGAGTGACTTTTTCTAATCTTTGAGCTAATACTTTGCAGATAATTTTAAGATCAGCATTAATCAGGGAGATTGACCGGTAACTGGATGGAAGTGTTGGGTCTTTATCAGGTTTTAGCAAGAGACTGATTGTGGCAGAGTTCATATTTGGAGGAAGGAATGAGTTTTCTTTCATCTCTAAAGCCATTTTCATGTACATGTACATGTAAGCGTATCTAATTGTGATGTCATCGTATCAGGTGGTCAGATATGTTATGTGTCTGACCACGATGGGGCTTTTTTTTCTAGTTAATCCAGATAAACTCAATTAGGCACCATATTTGGTTGTTGTGATACGACTAGATGCGATCAGCGCAACAGAAGATTCATTGTGTTGAGCATAACAACTTTTTTAACCGTCCAAAGTTTTTCAACGATTTCCACAACGGCCACGTCTCATGTCAAATTTTAGATGAGATGTAATACGCTCAATGTTAATCGTGGTCCTAATTGTGAAAATGGACAACGTTTTGTTTCATCTGACCACAGAACTTTGCTCCAGAAGGTCTTATCTTTGTCCATGTGATGTCAATGAAACAAAAATGTAGCTGTTTGGCCACAATACCTAGCGATGTGTTTGGAGGAGAAAAGGTGAGGCCTTTAATCCCAGGAACACCATCCCTACCATCAAGCATGGTAGGGATTATGCTCTGGGCCGGTTTTGTTGCCAATGGAACTGGTGCTTTACAGAGACTAAATGGGACAATGAAAAAAGAGGATTACCTCTAAATTCTTCAGGACAACCTAAAATCTTCAGCCCGGAGGTTGGGTCTTGGGCGCAGTTGGGTGTTCCAACAGGACAATGACTTCAAACACACGTCAAAAGTGGTAAAGGAATGGCTAAATCAGGCTAGAATTAAGGTTTTAGAAGGCCTTCCCAAAGTTCTGACTTAAACGTGTGGACAATGCTGAAGAAACAAGTCCATGTCAGAAAACCAACATATTCAGCTGAACTCACCAATTTTGTCAAGAAGAGTGGTCAAATATTCAACCAGAAGCTTGCCAAAAGCTTGTGAATGGCTACCAAAAGCGCCTTATTGCAGTGAAACTTGCCAAGGGACATGTAACCAAATATTAACATTGCTGTATGTATACTTTTGACCCAGCAGATTTGTTCTCATTTTCTGTAGACCCATAATAAATTCATAAAAGAACAAAACTTCATGAATGTTTTTTGTGACAAACAAGTATGTGCTCCAATCACTCGATCACAAAAAAATAAGAGTTGTAGAAATTATTGGAAACTCAAGACAGCCATGACATTATGTTCTTAACAAGTGTATGTAAACTTTTGACCACGACTGTACTTCAATGTATTTTCTTGTATAGTCTGTTATGTACCTCTTTGTCTCCCATTGATGAGCAACATCATCATCACATGTGATTAGTAATGCTCTTCACCCAAGGACCAAGGTCGCCGCAGTCCCTGTGATTTGATGCTGCAACCAATTTCTTCTTTATCCCTAAAGTAAAAGGGTACAGGACACATTTTAATAGATCATGAAACTATACAAAAGGGAAAAAATAAACCAATTGGAAGCACAACGTCATATAAAAGTGACAGAATGAAGTTGAGGACCTTGTTTGTGGCCCTTTATGTGTTGTCTGTGGTGTTATCAGCTGCAAAGTGAATAGGTTGCCCTTTACTACAGGGTTTTTTTTTTATAGCCATTAAATGCGGTACACCGGCAAACACCTGAAGCACCCTCTACTAAATCTTGTGGGACTTCATCGACATCAGCCTTATCGATACATAACAGAACAATGAATTACACGTACTGCATACATGAGGGCGATGTTTTTACAAATCACTTCATAAATGATTATTCAATAAACAAAGCACTCAATGGCATATAAAAGCAATTATAGCCTACTGCCATATCGTAAAATTAAGGACAGGGGGCGTGGTTAATAGGGGAGGAGTATATTTATAGCTAGAATTCAACAAAAGTCAAGTATTTCATATACAGTATATCCATCCATCCATTTTCTACCGCTTATTCCCTTCGGGGTCGCGGGGGGGCAATATATAGATATAGATATATATACATATATACAGTATATATATATAAGAAATACTTGACTTTCAGTGAATTCTAGCTATACATATATTTATCTTATTATATATACATATATAAATAAAAGAAATACTTGAATTTCAGTGTTAATTTATTTACACGTATACACACACATAACACTCATCTACTCATTGTTGTACTTGAAAGTGCAATGCTTTGCAGCCAGAAGCACAGCCTTATATACTACATACATACTAAATACACAGTAATGAAAACACAGTTGTTCTACTAACTGTACTGTGCTTGCTGCTTACTTACTAAAAAAAAACAAAAAAAAACACCTTTCACTATTTGATTAGCCTTTGTTCTGCCATTTGCGAACTGGCGAGCGATCTCTGAATCCGGGAACATATCCTTCACGCATACTTGCCAACCTTGAGACCTCCGAATTTGGGAGATGGGGGTGGGGGTGGGGGGCGTGGTCGGTGGTGGGGCGGGGGGCGTGGTTGGGGACGTGGTTAAGAGGGGAGGAGTATATCTACAGCTAGAATTCACCAAAAGTCGAGAATTTCATATATATATATATATATATATATATATATATATATATATATATATAGAGAGAGAGAGAGAGAGAGAGAGAGAGAGAGAGAGAGAGAGAAATATATATATATATATATATATATATATATATATATATATATATATATATATATATATATATATATATATATATATATATATATATATATATATATATATATATAAATATATATATATATATATATAAATAAAAGAAATAAATCAAATCAAATCAAGTCAAATCAACTTTATTTATAAAGCACACTTAAAATTTACCACAGGGGTAGCCAAAGTGCTGTACAATGGGCAGGTTAAAAATAATACGAGAACCGAGCAAACACAACACAACACAAACAGAACACGATAAAAAATAAATAAATAAAATATAAAAACATAAAAACATAAAAACAGGTTCACAGCAGGTGTATTATGGGGCGCCATTGCAGGATGGATATCACTCAGTGTTAAAAGCCATGGAATAAAAGTATGTTTTTAAGAGAGATTTAAAAACAGGAAGAGAGGAGGCTTGTCTAACACTCAGAGGTAGGTCGTTCCAGAGCTTGGGAGCAGCAGCAGCGAAAGCTCTGTCACCTCTAAGCTTCAGCCTTGTGTCCGGGACCGTCAGTAGCAGCTGATCGGCTGATCTTAGGGATCGGGTGGGGCAGTAAGGCTGAAGGAGGTCGGAGAGATATGTTGGCGCGAGGTTGTTTAGACATTTAAAAACAAATAAAAGGAGTTTAAAATTGATTCTGTAACGCACAGGGAGCCAGTGAAGGGACGCTAATATAGGGGTGATGTGCTCACGTCTGCGGGTCTGTGTTAGCAGACGAGCAGCAGAGTTCTGCACGAGCTGCAGGCGGGCGAGGGAGGCCTGGCTAATGCCTACATACAGGGCATTGCAGTAGTCTAAACGAGTCGAGATAAAGGCATGGATTAATTTCTCGAGATCATGTCCTGATAGAAGCGGTTTCACTTTCGCTATTTGGCGTAATTGATAAAAGCTTTTTTGTACAACGCTGCTGATTTGTTTTTCGAATTTAAAATCTGAGTCGAACTTTACCCCCAGGTTTGTGACACAGTCGCTGAGATATGGGGTCAGAGTGCCGAGGTCAACGTTGGGGGAGGGGGAGCGACTTGGACCGAACAACATAACTTCTGTTTTGTCTTCATTTAGGCTCAGGAAGTTAGCTGAAAGCCAGGCTTTGATGTCGTGCAGGCAGTCAATAAGACGTTGAACCGTGTTATTTTGTGCCATGGGAAAATAAATCTGGCAATCATCGGCATAAAAATGAAATGCAATATCGTACTTCCTAAAAATAGAACCAAGGGGGAGAAGGTAAAGCGCAAATAAGATTGGGGCAAGGATTGAGCCCTGGGGAACCCCATGTGGTAAAGGAGCTGTGGAAGACAAAAAACTGTCTATTTTTACACAAAAACTCCTGTCGGTTAGGTACGACCGGAACCAGTTGAGGGCGGCGCCCTTAATGCCCACATAGTTCTCAAGACGAGTGATTAAGGTGGCGTGGTCGACGGTGTCGAAAGCAGCAGACAGATCTAAAAGTACCAGGACAACATATTTACCAGAATCAGTTGACAGGAGGATATCGTTAAAAACTTTTAGAAGCGCTGACTCTGTGCTGTGGAGGGCTTTAAAACCGGACTGGAACAACTCAGTGATACCATTATCCTCTAAGAAGGGCAACAATTGACTGTAGACAACCTTCTCTAATATTTTAGAAATGTATGGAAGATTAGAGATAGGTCTAAGGTTAGAGAGGAGAGAGGGGTCGAGGCTTGGTTTTTTAAGTAGAGGTCGTACCACTGCATGTTTAAACTCTACTGGAACTATTCCAGAAGAGAGGCTACTTTTGATAATGTTAAGGACACTTGATCCAATAGTAGCAAGTACCTCCTTAAACAGGCGAGGTGGGAGGGAGTCTGCAGGAGAACCAGAGGGCTTCATATGACTAACTGTGTCATTTAAAAAAGAAAAGGACACCGGCTCAAACTGATGGAAAACAGAAGAGAAATTCAGTGGAACAGAAGGGTCATATGAAGGCTGAGATAAACTGGCTCTAGTTGACACAATTTTGTCAGTGAAAAAATGGAGACAATTTTCACAGAATTCAAAAGAAGCATCAAAACCAACAGATTTGGGAGCATCAATGACAGTGTTAATAGTTTTAAACAGAACTCTGGGGTTGTTATAGTTAGAAGATATAATCTGAGATAGATATATATTCATCTCTGCCTTTACAGTCATCTGAAAGGAAAACAGGCTTTCTTTAAAAATGGCAAAGGACACATGCAGCCTGTCTTTTTTCCATTTTCTCTCTGCCATCCTACATTTGCGCCTGGCAGCCCGAGTGACGTCATTCAACCAGGGCTGAGGCGTGGCTTTAGAGCGGCGGCACTTGAAAGGAGCGATCGTGTCCAGTGTTTGTAAACAAATAGAGTTGAACCCAGAAACCAACTCTTCAGTATTCAAACATACAGAGGCTGCAGAATTATCCTCACAAAGAATCGAAAAAATTGAGGAGAACAGAGCAGGAGACGAAGAATTAAACATGCGAGAGCGTTGAGGCGGAGCGCACAATTTAACCGGACACTGAGTGGGAATATCAAACAGGATCGGCATATGATCAGAGAACACAGCGTCGCAAATGTCCAAATTAAAAACACACAAACCATACGAGAGCACTAAATCGAGTGTATGCCCGCGTTCATGTGTGGAACCACATACAGATTGTATGAAGTTAAAAGAGTCAATTCAGGAAGCTCCTGGGAAGCGACTCGTCTGGACAGCAGGTGTGAATATTAAAATCACTCACAATAAGGACACGATCATATTTGGGCAGGATTTCAGCTAGAAATTCAGAAAAGTCAGTTATAAAGTCTTTGTGGTACTTGGGTGGTCGATAAACGACGGCACACAGGACGACATCAGAAAGACCCAGTTCAAACATGCACAGTTCGAAGCTTGAATATACATACTTGAATTTCAGTGTTCATTTATTTACACGTATACACACACACAACACTCATCTACTCATTGTTGTACTTGAAAGTGCAATGCTTTGCAGCCAGAAGCACAGCCTTATATACTACATACATACTAAATACACAGTAATGAAAACACAGTTGCTCTACTAACTGTACTGTGCTTGTTGCTTACTTACTAAAAAAAAAAAAAACCAACACTTTGTTCTGCCATTTGAGTACTGGCGAGCGATCTCTGAATCCGGGAACATATCCTTCAAGTATTTGTTGAAGACATCCGCAAATGAGAACGGGATGTTGCTTCCAGCTATCAGCATAGCCATCTTTGTCTCGGCATAAGTTACACCCTCGGGTCTCCATTTAGCGAGGTGGCCCATACTGGGCTGTGACCGGTGCTGCGCTGCCGCCACCTTGTGCTTCACTGACCGTTCATGAGTGACTATATCCGTTCGGCCACCGTGTTCAATGGAGAAGTCTGTTCTACAAAATTTACAGGCAACATACCCCTTCCCCTTCGAACTGCCCTGGATATTCTGTCTTGCCTCTGGTGAGGGCGGTCGCATTTTTCTCCGCTCCCTCCTTCCCTGCTTGCTCTCTTTGTTTTTGTCTTGTCTGAACTATTTTGAAGCCTCTTTTCTTGAGCTGTCCTCAAATCTAAACATCAAAATGAATTTGATCAACTGGACTCTCGACGCAATTGACACAGTCTTTTCGACAAGGAAAAGAGGCTCGGGGGAGCCTGGCTGCCCTGATGGAACCATTGCTGCGGGGTACGTGAGAGATTCCTGGAATACTTGGAGAATCATGTGCCTCTCAGTCCTTTCCATCGAGGACGTGGAAGACATCTACCTATTTGGAGCTGTGATCGCAGGGCATTTGCTGATTGGGCTGGGCATTGCTCTGGTGTATCGTCAAATTCGGAAGACGATGGCAGCCACTCAAGGGGCCAACAGGCTGTTCAACGCAATGGAAGGATTGGGTCGTGCTGTGGGATCACAGACTGGAGCGATTGCTGATTTGAATCGCAAGGTAGATTCCATCTTGATGATGTTACAGAAAGAATAAATTGGAATTGTCAGAGCCAGCATACAGAGCAGGAATGTCATTGTTTTGACTGCTCGAAGAAAAACAACATCTTAATCTACGATTTGACTCCCTCGAATGGCCTTGAGGAACAGGCTGTTTGAAAACACTCCCCTGAGGACTCCTCAAAGATGGACGCTTTTGACCTTTCCCTTTTTTTCAAAAGCACCTGGGTCGGACTCTTGAACTCTTGAACTCTTGGGGCCGGCCTCGGCCCATAAAGACAATCCAACATCTCACCCAAGTTAATTGGGCATACATGCACGCACACACCCCTCCCCAAATCAACGCCTTCACCACTGCTTGATTCCTCCGGGGTTGTGGGGGCTGAGCAGCGCTCAACAGCAGCTGCCGGCCTCCAAAGTCCTGTTGGATGACTCTGTTGCGAGTTGTTGTGATTAAATGTACCATGTTTATGTGTGCCATGCTATGTGAGGTTTTTTTCCTCGGACTCAGTCTGGACCATTCCTGAGGGTCCAGCCTCAGACTGATATTTTTTTTTACTTCCCCCCTTCCCCAATGTCACCTTTTTCCCACCTTTTTAAGGAGCGCCTAAGTGAGGCTGATCCGTTGGCGGTCCCGTCTTGTCTCCCTGTAACGTATGTCTGCTCTTAGCGGGATTGTGCCGAAAATGTAATTTCAGTTCTTATGTGTCTTGTACATGTAAGAATGGACAATAAAGCTGATTGATTGATTGATTGAAACTGACATTCTTGTTTCCATTCGTTTTGGAACTTACAAGCGTATTTCTTCATCTTACTCATCGTCGGCGTCGCCATTGCCATTGCTGTATCTTCCTCGTCCGCATTTTCTCCCGATTTCCAACCGGAGCTGGAGGCCACGCCCCCTCCAGCTCCGGTTGGAAATCGGGAGAAAATCGGGAGAAAATTTGTCCCGGGAGGTTTTCGGGAGAGGCGCTGAATTTCGGGAGTCTCCCGGGAAAATCGGGAGGGTTGGCAAGTATGCAGGAGCGAAACTATAGGGGGGAATGGAGGTGCGGGTGTTCTCTGGGACGAAGCGGGGCCCTAAATGGCGGCGCCCCTCCATCGGCTATAGGCTGGGGAGGGCGGGACTCGAGGCAGAGCCCATAGGAGCTCTGATTGGTGGTGTAAAATATTGACTAAAATGTTGTGCTGTTATAACTGGCTTTATTTTCACTCTCACATTTTCACTTTACAACATGCAAATATATATATATTTTTTTTTTCGAAGTGAATCGCCTACGACAATATTGTCAATATTTACCCAGAATACACTTGAAGTCCAAGTGTTTTTTATCTTCATCAACTGTCCACCATGTGACTTATGAGTCACTTGGAAACAGAGAGACGGTGGTGTGACGGACGGTGAGCGTTTACTGGAAGTTAACGTGAGTGGGATTACTTATAGTGGACATCAACGCGGTGCAGTAAAGCGCAATAAAAAAAGAGAACAAGGAAAAGCCAAATTACAAAAACTGGACACATATTTTGTTCGTCCTCATGGAAATGAACCCGATGTGGTTGTTGGCAGCGATTCAGGTCCGCCAAATGCGCCTATACTACCAGCATCAGGGAGCCACATTCCCAGATAACAATTCGGTTTAAAAAACAATGTATGTTAAAGGGGCATTATAATGATTTTGAACGATAGAGAAAATTCCAAAAAAAGTGCAGTTCCCCTTTAAATTGACTCAGCTTATTTATAATGCATCTAAAGGAAGCAAATATCATTCTACAATGTGTCTTTTTCTGAAATGTTTAAATCAGTCATCCATTACCTAACACATGCATCATTTGCATTCCTAGTATGATGCTCATTTTTTATTCCATAAAACCTTTTAAAAAAATGTTTTAAATTGTATCCTATTTAAACAGTTACCCTCCAGATTGTGGCTATTATAAGGCCTATTTTCGGAGGATATGCATTTTACAGCATGTTTAAAGAGATAACATTAAGAAAATGACTTTTGGGTATATAATATTGATCAACTAATTCTTATTTAGAGGGCATTGTGAGCGGAATAGAGGCGCTCCCATTGTTAGAATTAGAATAGTTGGTATTTTGCTAAGGTTTATTTACGACTTGCATAAAAAAACATGTCTGTTCTTGTTTTACTTAAGGATTGTGAATGATAGGCAAAATAAAAGGGAAAAAAAGTTCAGATGCCCTTTAATAATTTTCTATATCCTATGTGAGAAAATGAATACATGTCGGGAAAATGGGAAACTACACATTTCAGCAAAAGTGGCAGGCTGGCTAACTTTTTAAAACCTAGTTAAAGCTTTTCGATGGTAAACCCAGAGAGGTATGTGTATGTTGTAAAATGATGTTAGATTCAGCATAATTATTATTTGGGTTTAGGGACCCCGTCATGGGGCCCGCCCCTGGCCCATCTCTGACTTGTTCCACCACTGGTGCTTGGCCTTAACCAGGGGACCATGTGAGAGACTCCCTCTCACTCCAAGCAGACAATAACATTACTGAGTGCTAAACATCCAGTAGTGAAACACTAAGCCATTGTCCTAGCATTAGCAACTGGCACTATTGTTATTCAACAACAGCAACTTAGACTTAGACAAACTTTAATGATCCACAAGGGAAATCGTTCACAAAATAACTTACAATTTCCGCTCTCAGAATGCCCACTGAAGGGATGGCTGTATCATTTAGCACTTATACTCCCAGTTGAGCGAGTACACTCAGAATAGTCCCCAGGTACAAAATATTGAGAACTTTCGAGTGATGTCGCCCGGTCCAATTTGGGAGCCAATATCCACTGCTTCAGTTGTACCAGTGGAATTTCAAAGTTGACCTACTTTTCTTTTCATGGCTACAACCTTCTACTATACACATGTGAGGCATGATTTATAATCAAGCCATAACTTTTACAAATTTAAAAGTGATAAAGTGAATAACGCAGGAACTAGCTTTCACGGCATTAGCAGAAGCACTGTGAATGTCTCTGTGGGCAAGGAAATGTATTACTAAGCAAGAAAAGTAGTTCCCCGGCTTAAGTTGTTATAATAACAATGTCGCCACAGCTTGGTTTATATGCGGTAACGGCATGTAAATGAAGTGTTTTAGTCACATTTTGGAGTTTTTTTAAGAGAGCTTTATAGACAGAATAAACGACTCCCACAAGCGTAGCTGCATTGTTAGCTGCATTTTGTGAACGTTTATTAAATGATAGTGAATACATATGTGCTCTTGTCTATCATAAGGATTGTGAATGATGGGCCAAATTCCAAAGAAGTACAGTTCCCCTTAAAATGTAGTATCAGTTGCCAACTGGTTGCAGGTGTTCTGCTCCAACTCCGCCCAGCAACACCAAACAAGGACCACTGAATCAGAAAAAGATAGCAGCAGCAAAAGCAGCAGTCTGCACACATAACACATATTATACAAAACTACTTGTTCAATCAATCAATCAATGTTTACTTATATAGCCCTAAATCACGAGTGTCTCAAAGGGCTGCACAAGCCACAACGACATCCTCGGCTCAGATCCCACATCAGGGCAAGAAAAAACTCAACCCAATGGGATAACAATGAAAAACCTTGGAGGGGACCGCAGATGTGGGGACCCCCCCCCCCCTGATCGACCACTGCAATGGACGTCGAGTGGATCTAGCATAATATTGTGAGAGTCCAGTCCATAGTGGATCTTTCATAATAGTGAGAGTCCAGTCCATACTGGATCTAATATAATAGTGTGAGAGTCCAGTCCATAGTGGGGCCAGCAGGAGATCGTCTTGAGCGGAGACAGGTCAGCAGCGCAGAGACGTCCCCAACTGATGCACAGATGAGTGGTCCACCCTGAGTCCCGAGTTTGGACAGCTAGCGCCTCATCTGTGGTCACCGAATCTATGCCCCCCCCCCCCCCCCCTCCCTCCATGAAGGAGAGGGGGGCAGAGCAGAAAAGAAACGGCAGATCAACTGGTCTAAAAGGGGGGTCTATATAAAGGCTAGAGCAGGGGTGTCAAACTCAAATACAGAGTGGGCCAAAATTTTAAACTGAACAAAGCCGCGGGCCAATGTTGAACACATTAACCTTTTAATAGGGACCCAAACAAGTTTTGCATTGAATATTGAACAAGCCAGGCTTATATAACTTTATAGTGACATGCAAAATCGAGTTTTAAATAATAATAATAATAATTAAAAAATATCAATGGAATATCAAATACAATTTAAATACAAATTGAATGCCCCTTTTCTATTTGCAGCCTTTTCAGGTAAATATCAACATTAACTTTTTCCACAGGCTAATAAATTTGAAAATAAAATAACAATGAATAAACCAACCATTCAGGACTTTAAACTGCTCAGTTTGCAACACACTGATCTAATCTGATGTGCCCAAGCCAGATACCTGGCATCTTTTCTTGGATGCTAGTTCATTAATGTTGGGGCTCAGGCTTTGAGCTGAGGCAACCTTCATTATCGAACGAAGGTGTTCATCAGTCATTATATCTCGTAGTCCACCCAGACCACAGTCTTGGGGGCGTGCCTTAAAGGCACTGCCTTTAACGCCCTCTACGAGCTGTCGTCACGTCCGCTTTTCATCCATTCTAACAACGTGCCGGCCCAGTCACAAGATATGTGCGGCTTCTGTACGCACACACACGTGAATGCAACGCACACTTGATCAACAGCGATACACGTTGCACTGAGGGTGACCGTATAAACAACTTTAACACTGTTAGAAATATACACCACACTGTGAATCCACACCAAACAAGAATGACAAACACATTTTGGGAGAACATCCGCACCGTAACACAACATAAACACAACAGAACAAATACCCAGAACCCTTTGCAGTACTAACTCTTCCGGGATGCTACAAAATACACCCCCGCTACCACCAAACCCCCCACACACACACACACACACACCTTGTAGCGTCCCGGAAGAGTTAGTGCTGCAAAGGATTCTGGGTATTTGTTTCTGTTGTGTTTATGTTGTGTTACGGTGCGGATGTTCTCCCAAAATGTGTTTGTCATTCTTGTTTGGTGTGGATTCACAGTGTGGCGTATATTTCTAACAGTGTTAAAGTTGTTTATACGGCCACCCTTAGTGTAACCTGTATTGCTATTGATCAAGTATGTGTTGCATTCACTTGTGTGTGCGTGCAGAACCGGCACATATTATGTGACTGGGCCATCACTCATTAGACTGGATGAAAAGCGGACGTGACGATCTTCGGGAGGGGCACCGAAATTTGGGAGTCTCCCGGGAGGGTTGGCAAGTATGAGAATTAGCGGTGAATGCGGTGTTACCGCGGCACCGCCACTGTATATAATCGGCGGGCCAGCTCTAGTGTTAATTTGATATCGCCTCAAGGGCCAAGCGAAATTACACGGCGGGCCAAATTTGGCCTGCGGGCCAGAGTTTGACACCCATGGGCTAGAGTATACAAATGACTTTTAAGATGGCACTTAAACGCTTCTACTGAGGTAGCATCTCTAACTGTTACTGGGAGGGCATCCCATAGTACTGGAGCCCGAATAGAAAACGCTCTATAGCCCGCAGACTTTTTTTGGGCTCTGGGAATCACTAATAAACCAGAGTTCTTTGAACGCAGATTTCTTGCCAAGACATATGGTACAATACAATCGGCAAGATAGGATCAGAGGTGGGTAGAGTAGCCATCAATTGTACTCAAGTAAGAGTACTGTTACTTTAGAGATGTATTACTCAAGTAAAAGTAAGGAGTAGTCACCCAAATATTTACTTGAGTAAAAGTAAAAAGTATGTTGTGAAAAAACTACTCAAGTACTGAGTAACTGATGAGTAACCTGTTCGTTTAATGATGACGGCAACAAATAATGCACAAAAACATAAAAATAGCAATGAGCAAATTCAGAGCCAGGAATATCTCTCAAGCAACTAAAACTTAGACTTAGACTTCCTTTTTATTGTCATTCAAATTTGAACTTTGCAGTACAGATAAGAATGAAATTTTGTTGCATTAGCTCATGGTAGTGCAGGATAAAAAAGCAATAAGGTGCAGATATAAATAAATAAATAGGTTACTGTACAGATAAATATATTGCACTTTTTCATATGCATCCGCGTTTATGGATGTATGTTATATTGTCTTTTTTATTCCAGCAAGTTAATCCATTTTGGGGGGAGTTGAGGGGATAATTATGATGCGTTCAAGAGCAAACAATAATATATATTAAATAATAATACATTAACCTAAAAAAATTAAGGCTCTCGCCCGGAAAAGGGTGGAGTGCCATCTCCAGGTTGCGGGGGAGACCCTGCCCCAAGTGGAGGAGTTCAAGTACCTCGGAGTCTTGTTCACGAGTGAGGGAAGAGTGGATCGTGAGATCGACAGGCGGATTGGTGCGGCGTCTTCAGTAATGCGGATGCTGTATCGATCCGTTGTGGTGAAGAAGGAGCTGAGCCGGAAGGCAAAGCTCTCAATTTACCGGTCTATCTACGTTCCCATCCTCACCTATGGTCATGAGCTTTGGGTTATGACCGAAAGGACAAGATCACGGGTACAAGCGGCCGAAATGAGTTTCCTCCGCCGGGTGGCGGGGCTCTCCCTTAGAGATAGGGTGAGAAGCTCTGCCATCCGGGAGGAGCTCAAAGTAAAGCCGCTGCTCCTCCACATGGAGAGGAGCCAGATGAGGTGGTTTGGGCATCTGGTCAGGATAACACCCGAGCGCCTCCCTATGGAGGTGTTTAGGGCACGTCCGACCGGTAGGAGGCCACGGGGAAGACCCAGGACACGTTGGGAAGACTATGTCTGGCCTGGGAACGCCTCGGGATCCCCCGGGAGGAGCTGGACGAAGTGGCTGGGGAGAGGGAAGTCTGGGCTTCCCTGCTTAGGCTGCTGCCCCCGCGACCCGACCTCGGATAAGCGGAAGAAGATGGATGGATGGATGGAAAATTAAGGCAAATTGAGCCACAATAACTTAACAGCACCATAGGCTCAGTAGGCAGACATTACAAAGGAAAATAACAAGTTAGCCTTTACGCAAACCATAAACTGGTAGGTGTGGGCTGCACCTGGGAACACACTGATTGGTGTTTCTATGCTTGCGTGTGTGTGTGTGTGTGTGTGTGTGTGTGTGTGTGTGTGTGTGTGTGTGTGTGTGTGTGTGTGTGTGTGTGTGTGTGTGTGTGTGTGTGTGTGTGTGTGTGTGTGTGTGTGTGCGGCAGTGCGTGTGTGTGTGTGCGTGTGTGTGTGTGTGTGTGTGTCTATGAGGCTGCAGTGCGTTAATAAATGTCCCAACACGATGTACATTTGACAGTGATTCATAGCAGGGAAGCTAACATCTGCCTACGGCAGGGGTGTCCAAACTTTTTCCACTGAGGGCCGCACACTGAAAAATCAAAGCAAGCGGGGGCCATTTTGATATTTTTTTATTTCAAAAACCAATACAATATGTGTATAAAAAATATACATTTAGGCCTCCACACAGGCTTGATCCCAGGGACCCCAAAGGGTTTTGTTAAAAAAAATATAAAAAATGTGTCATTATTCAGTATTATTATTTGTATTATTATTCAAGTTTTAAATCCATAGATCAACATTAGGTCTGTCTGTCAATATAACGTTTTTAAAGATTTAAGTCGTATGCTCTTTGTGTCAAAGAAAACCCTGTTTTTTTAAGGAAAAAACACAAAATATGCAATATTTTCACCCAATAACATTTTTAAGTGGAATATTTGAGATTATATAATAATTGGAGCCTTAAAAAGGTCAATAACAACATTGATTTTAATTCATTATTATTTTTTGAGCGATGACACTTAAAAACAAATCACACAAAAATGATTGGGGAACCAAAAGGGTCCTACTCATTAAAGTGTTAAAAAATAAATTAGAATTTTTTTTTACTGTTTACTTTTAACACAATAATCTCGAGATCAACTTCAGATCTATCCGTCAATTATAAGTTCTATTTTTGTTTATGTTTTTTGTTTGTTCGTTTTAGGCCCTTCTTTAAAAAAAAAAAAAAAGACAGCTCAATTTTATATATGGCAAACACAAAATATACAACATTTTCCCAAAAAAATATCTCAATGTGCAATATTTAATGTGATGTAATTGGAGCCTTGGATTGGTCAATAGTTCATAATAACATTGATTTTCATTCTTTTTTTTTTTTTTAAAGAAAGAAGCAGCCTGCATGGCAGCTTTGTGTTATTCGAGTAAACATTGCAACATTTTCTTGTTATATTTCACCTGTTTGGTCTTTCATACCACTTTTTATGTTTTCATTTTTTTAATCGTATTTTAAAATGGGCCGTGGGGCCGTTAAAAAATGACCTGCGGGCCGCAAATGGCTCCCGGGCCGCACTTTGGACATCCTTGGCCTACGGTGACAGCCAAAATATCTACTAACGTTACTTACCGTGATGTGCTTTGTTGAGTTCTTGTAAGCTTAAGCTTGTTAATCATGTGTCCACCTGGCTCTGTTTGATTGGTGAAACGGAGTCCAACGTCACCAGTGACTGCATCTGATTGGTGAAACGCAGGCATGCGATAGATCCTACTTTGAAGGTCTGTCTGACAAACCAAAACAAACAAAGCGTGCATTAACAGATCGATAAAAATCAGTAGCGAGTAGTAGCGAGCTGAATGTAGATAAATGGAGCGGAGTAAAAGTAGCGTTTCTTCTCTATAAATATACTCAAGTAAAAGTAAAAGTATGTGGCCTTAAAACTACTCCTAGAAGAACAATTTATCCCAAAAGTTACTCAAGTAGATGTAACGGAGTAAATGTAGCGTGTTACTACCCACCTCTGGATAGGGTGGTGCTAGACCGTGTAGTATTTTATACAAAAGTAGTAAAACCTTAAAGTCGCATCTTAAGTGCACAGGAAGCCAGTGCAGGTGAGCCAGTATAGACGTAATATGATCAAACTTTCTTGTTCTTGTCAAAAGTCTAGCAGCCGCATTTTGTACCAACTGTAATCTTTTAATGCTAGACATAGGGAGACCCGAAAATAATACGTTACAGTAATCGAGACGAGACGTAATGAACGCATGAATAATGATCTCAGGGTCGCTAGTAGACAAAATGGAACGAATTTTAGCGATATTACGGAGATGAAAGAAGGCCGTTTTAGTAACACTCTTAATGTGTGACTCAAACGAGAGTTGGGTCGAAGATAATACCCAGATTCTTTAACGAGTCGCCTTGTGTAATTGTTTGGTTGTCAAATGTTAAGGTGGTATTATTAAATAGATGTTGGTGTCTAGCAGGACCGATAATCAGCATTTCCGTTTTCTTAGCGTTGAGTTGCAAAAAGTTGGCGGATATCCATTGTTTAATTTCATTAAGACACGCCTCCAGCTGACTACAATCCGGCGTGTTGGTCAGCTTTAGGGGCATGTAGAGTTGGGTGTCATCAGCATAACAGTGAAAGCTAACACCGTATTTGCGTATGATGGCAACCAGCGGCAGCATGTAGATGCTGAAGAGTGCAGGGCCAAGAACCGAACCCTGGGGAACTCCACACGTTACCTTGACATAGTCCGATGTCACATTGTTATGGGAGACGCACTGCATCCTGTCAGTAAGATAGGAGTTAAACCAAGGCTAAGTCTGACATACCAATAAGTGTTTTGATACGCTTTAATAAAATATTATGATTGACGGTATCGAAAGCAGCGCTAAGATCAAGAAGCAGCAACATGGATGCCGCATCAGCATCCATCGTTAGCAATAGATCATTAGTCATTTTTGCGAGGGCTGTCTCCGTAGAGTGATGTGCCCTGAAACCGGATTGAAAGGGTTCACAGAGATTGTTAGACACTAAGTGTTAATTTAGCTGCTGTGCAACAATTTTTTCAAGGATTTTCGAAATAAACGGAAGGTGGGACACCGGCCGGTAGTTTACCATGAGGTCAGGATCGAGGTTAGGTCTTTTGAGCAGAGGATGAATAACCGCTTTTTTGAATGCTAGGGGAACAGTACCAGAGGAAAGTGATAAGTTTATAATATTTAGCACTGATGGTCCTAATATTACAAACAGTTCCTTGATAAGTTTCCCAGGAAGTGGGTCAAGTAAACATGTTTGTTTTATCCCATTTATACGCCGTAGGAGTTCCTCTAATGTTATTTCATCAAAAAGAGAGAGACTATTTTGGAGGGCAATATCCGTCGTATATACATTCGTGTCTGTGTTAATAAAGCCCAGTTGTAACTGGGTGCGTTGTCTTTAATCTCCTTTCTATCCATCCATCCATCCATTTTCTAACGCTTATTCCCTTCGGGGTCGCGGGGGGCGCTCAATTTTCTTATGAAAGAAATTCATAAAGTCATCTGCCGAGTGGGTGGAGCTACTGAGAGGGGTCCCTTGTTAGGTTGGTGATGCTACTGTACTGAACAAATATTTAGGATCGTTTTTGTTGAGGCGGATAAGATTTGAGTAGTATTTAGCTTTAGCTAAGGTAAGCATGTGTTTATAAATTATTAAACTATCACTCCATGCTTGATGGAAAACCTCAAGTTTAGTTGCGCGCCATTTGCGTTCCAGCTTTATATATGATGATTTAAGAGCTCTAGTTTCTTCTGTAAACCATGTGGTATGCCTTTCAGGGGCCTTTTTTAGCTTTAGCGGTGCTATACTATCAATGGTTTCGCGCAGGGCGTCGTTAAAGTTGTTAGTGAGGTTATCAATAGAGCCCACATAAATTGGGAATGGTGCCATTACCAAAGGCAGTAGTCCAGCAAGAGTCATTGTTGTGGCAGCATTAATGTTGTGGCAGCATTAATGTTGCGGCTGCTGAAGCAGTTATTATTATTAGCTTGTTGACAATGAGTCAGAACTTCGAATTTTATAAGGTAATGATCGGACATTACTTTAGTATACGGGAGTATCATAACTTTGGAGGTGTTGACACCCCTGACAAGCACTAGATCTATCGTATTACCGTTGCGATGCATGGGTTCATTTATTATTTGTGTAAGACCACAGCTATCAATTATAGTCTGGAGCGCCACGCACGGAGGGTCTGATGGGGTATTCATATCGATATTAAATTCCCCCATTATAATTATATTGTCGGCGTGCGTCACTAGATCAGCGACGAACTCTGAGAATTCACTGATAAAGTCCGAATAGGGCCCAGGGGGGCGGTAGATAACAGCCAGGTAGAGAGGCAGCGGTGCGACAGACTTCATAGTAAGCACCTCAAATGATTTATATTTATTACTTCGGTTAGGGGTAAGGTTAAGGTTTTCATTGTATATTAGCGCGACCCACCTATCCTTTTTAAGGGGACGGGCAATATGCGCATTCGTATAGTTAGGAGGAGATGCCTCGTTCAGCGCAAAAAATTTGTCTGGTTTGAGCCAGGTTTCGCTGAGACCAATGACGTTAAGATTGTTGTCTCTAATGGCCTTATTAACGTTTTGGGAGACAATGATCTTATGTTTAAAAAGCCCATATTGTTTGCCTGTTGGTATTTGGTATACCCATATGTGCCGAAAATGTAAATTCAACCCATGGGAGCGTTGAGGAGATATTTATAAAACAATTTTGTCTTGTTCCAAACAAGCCGATTGAGATTTGTCCCGACTTGTGATGTCTACTGGGCCAACATGTGACGTCAGCAGTTATCGTTTTTTTGGGATGCTTCTGTATGAGTCTGCCATTTTTATTTGCACAAGCTGCAGTTGTAGTCCAAACAAAAGTATGCACATGGTGCAGCCCACTGACCAAAAAAGCTGTTATTTTTTGCTTTAAACCTCGCAGATCACTACACAAACTTCCAAGATATAAGAAGTGCCTAGTTGACTTTTGTGTTTCGCGACAATGTATCAACTCTGAGTATTAGAGTTGACATGGAAGCGCACACACTGGCTAAGAAACCCGCCTAGGTCCCAAGGCAATATACAGAAGGATTTACCCTAAACTGGCAAATTATGGCAACAGTGGATACAATAAAACAGTACAGTGGATTTGCATATGCAATGATATGCTACTAATGAAGCATTGCAGCTTATCTATAGTTTGTGTTTGAGATAAACAGGCTCTGTATCATGCAATATTATTGCATTGATATACATAGTTGTTAAAAACAAGGAGGCAGACATTATAATTACACAGAGCCTGCATACTTATTCGAAAGATATGGAAACTAACCTTTGAGATGCTTAACTTTAAGCCTCGTTCTGAAGTGTCTTCTTCTTTGCTTTCTTCTCGTACTGCTGGATGCTAAAATCCACTGTGAGTGTCATTTCTGATAAAAAGTAACATATAGTTATAACTTATGATATCTGTCAGTACAAAAAAATTGCTGCTAAAACTACAACATGGATGACGGGGGCGGGGACACGGTCGCAGCCAGCTGGAAGAGGCGAGGTGTGAAGGAGATCATTTGCATCTAGGAAGACCAGCCTTTCAAAACAGCTCGCCTAGAAAGCGGTTTGACGATGGGTCTGTGAGGCTAAGCGTACATTACATTATTTTCGTTATGTACACCACAAGGAAGTGTTTTAGATGTAGACAAAAAAATCATAATGACCCCTGCATCTTATACAATAAAGTGAATTACTTTAATGAATCACAATTAATCAAAATTGTAAAGTGTGATTAATCTGAGTAAAAAAATCAATAGTTTGACAGCACTAATTTCTGTCAAGATCGGCTTTCGCCAGAGTTGGACCCAACGAAGACAGGAAATAATAAACATAATAACAAAATGCGCACTCAAAAAGGAGTGAGGAAAAACAACTAAGGATGCATACAAAAGGAGTGGAGAAACAGAAAACGCCCACAGAAGGTGTGGAGAGGAATGAGTTAACACTACACAGCACCGCTGGGGCAGAGCCACAGGCACGAGAATTGTAAGTCGAGCCAGAGCAGAGGAGATGAACACGACTGGAAGGGTGAACCATCAGGAATCTACTGATGCCAAGTAAATGCACTGCAAAAGGACAGGTGATGCAGCAGAGCTCCTACATATTGACAATTGAAATTACAAAATGTTATGTACAAACGTTTGTTCAATAATTCTTCTCAACAAAAGAGGAGGAATATAACCTTAGAGAAAAATGTAATTTAAAACATGTGTATGCACGTACAACACTTAAAACCTTCAGTATATCAGTATGTGGAATTAAATTATGGAATGCATTAAGCAAATAAATCAAACAATGTACTGATATGATCCACTTCAAGAAACTCTTCAAACTTAAAGTGTTTACAAAGTACAAAGAAGAAACATGATAAACATTCTCAATTTATTTCATCCATCCATTCATTTTCTAGATAATCATACTTATCTCAATATATTAACTATATATATCAGTTCGGTAATTAATATTTATGTATATATGTATTTTTATTGTTATTACTAATGGAGTATATTGTCAATAAATTGAGAACAGGAAGTGAACAAAAGTTTTATCAATTGCTATGTAAAGGAAAAGGGGTTGGATTAAATAAACTTTGCTTCTTCTTATTCCTTTTCGAACATGTTGAATAGAGAAACTGGAAATTGTGATGTATCATGTTGAAGGCCTGCATGTTTGAAATAAACACAAACTCAAACTCAAACATGAACTCTCAAAATGGTTTGGGAATCTGTGCGGTTGATACTATTTTGATCATATCTATTCGTTCGCAAACTTTGTAAGACTTTTGGTGTCATAAATCAAACATACAGTATATGATAAAAGCTTCAGTGTAGAGGCAACTTGTTTTTCCCACTCTACTGGTACTTTAAATCTCTTCTTGGGTGCCCCTCCTTTTTCGTCAGGGCCTATCTTGGGCAGGCAATGAATCACCATCGTGAAGAAAAGTCCTGCCCAGTGTACCTGCATGTGTCTTCAACATTACGGCCTAGATGCCGGTCACCCGCACACGTTTAAGCACTGTAGTGTTGGTGATAAAGTCGTTCCAATTGATCTTGAAGATGGTGTGGAAGTAGCGTTCACGGAAGTGTTCCAGAAGCTTGAGGTGGTGTTTGTAGGTGACCCAAGACTTGGAGAAATCTGGGAGGGTTGGCAATATGACGAATATTGGTGGAATTCTTCAGGTGTTGGTTTTTCCGAACAAGATAGTGGAGTCTGCACATTTGTAATGTGAGGTGTGCAGTAAACTTCCCCGGGTGATGGTTGATGGAAAACCTCTGTCTTCTTCTAGCAGACTTCAAGTCCAAAGAGCTGCAAAACAAGATGTTGTGCACTGAAGGGCTCTCTGTTTGTACTACAAGGGGCAGTATCATTAGTAAAAGTAGCTTACGTATATGTTGCGCCATGGTCTTGTGCGTGCCCGCAGACGTTGGCGATTGAAAAGACTACCATACATACATTGGTGTATGTAGACGCCGTCTTCATCACCGAGGTCTTTTGTGGCTTGCTGGAGGATCGTACTGAAGAAGACGGTGAACACAGCCTTGCTTCACCCCTTTGCTAATTGAGTTTGAGTTTGAGTTTGAGTTTATTTCGAACATGCAAGCATACAACATGATACATCACAATTTCCAGTTTCTTTTCAACATGTTCGAAAAGGAGTAGGAAGAAGCAGAGCTTATTTAATCCTACCCCTTTTCTTTACATAACAGTTGCAAAACTTTTTGTTCACTTCCTGTTCACAATTTTTTCACAATAAACTCCATAAGTAATTACAATAAAAATAAATAAATAAATAATAGTAAGAATTTAATAATAATAATTGGTGAAGTAAGTCATATTTCATATGATGAGATAAGTAAGATTACTTTAAGAATGAATGAATGGATGGATGAAATAAATTGAGAATGTTTGTCATGGTTCTTCTTCATTGTACTTTGTAAACACTTTAAGTTTGAAGAGTTTCTTGAAGTGGATCGTATTAGTACATTGTTTGATTGCTTTGCTTAATCCATTCCATAATTTAATTCCACATATTGATATACTGAAGGTCTTAAGTGTTGTACGTGCAAACAAATGTTTTAAATTACGTTTTTCTCTAAGATTATATTTGTCCTCTTTTTTTGAGAAGAATTGTTGTATATTCTTGGGTAGCAGGTTATAGTTTGCTTTGTGCATAATTTTAGCTGTTTGCAAATTCACTATGTCGTGGAATTTCAGTATTTTTGATTCAATAAATAAAGGATTTGTATGTTCTCTATATCCAACATTATGTATTATTCTAACTGATCTTTTTTGTAACACCGTTAATGAATGAAGTGTACTTTTGTAATTATTTCCCCATATTTCTACACAGTAGCTCAGATATGGTAACACTAGTGAGCAGTAGAGAATATGAAGGGATTTTTGGTCTAGAACATGTTTTGCTTTATTCATTATTGACGTGTTTCTTGCAACTTTATGTTGTATATTTTTTACGTGAGATTTCCAGTTCAATTTATCATCAATCATTATACCTAGAAATTTGGTTTCGTTTACTCTTTCAATTTCTATTCCGTCTATTTGTATTTGTGTTTGACTTTCTCTTCTACTGTTACCAAATAGCATTATTTTAGTTTTACTAAGATTCAACGATAGTCTGTTTTTGTCAAACCATCTTTTTAATTTGTTAATTTCTTCTGTTATTATTTGTATTATCTCCTGTGTGTTCTCTCCTGAACAAAACGCTGTTGTATCATCCGCAAATAATACTAACTTTAAATCTTTTGTAACTTTACAAATGTCATTTATATAGAGATTGAATAATTTAGGTCCTAGTATTGATCCCTGAGGTACACCACAGGATATATTTAGCGTTGTAGACGTGTGTTCGCCTAGCTTCACGTATTGTTTCCTGTTCGTTAGATAACTTCTTATCCAGTTTAAGACTAACCCTCTGATGCCATATCGTTCTAGTTTTTTGATTAAAATATTGTGATTAATTGTGTCAAATGCTTTAGTTAGATCCATAAAAACCGCTGCTGCACATTTTTTACTATCTATTGCATTGGTAATTTCTTCTGTAATTTCAATTAAAGCCATTGAAGTTGAAACATTAGCTCTGTATCCATATTGGTTCTCTTCGAGTATTCTATTTTTATTTATGAAACTTTCTAATCTGTTATTGAAGAGTTTTTCAATGATTTTAGAAAATTGTGGAAGTAGAGAAACAGGTCTATAATTTGTAAATTGATGTTTATCTCCAGTCTTATAAATTGGGAAGGTCTATAAGAAGCTGTTGTGACTAACTTTACTTCGCTGACCTTTATGTAGCTGAACAACCATGCTGAAAACATTTTGGAGGTACAATCTAGATCATGGGTGTCAAACTCTGGCCCACGGGCCAAATTTGGCCCGCCGTGTAATTTCACTTGGCCCGTGAGGTGATATCAAATTAACACTAGAGCTGGCTTGCCGGTTATATACAGCGGCGGTGCCGCATTAATTATCATACTTTTCAAACCTCCCGGGAAACCCCTCCGAAGAAATTCTCTCGTCCGGTCCAAGATTGCTGGCCCAGTTACTTAATATGTGCGGCTTTAGCATGCACATAAAACTGAATGCAATGCATACTTGATCTTCAGCGATACAGGTTACACTGAGGGTACCAGTATAACAAAAACTTTAACATTGTTAGAAATATACGCCACACTGTGAATCCACACCAAACAAGAATGACAAACACATTTCGGGAGAACATCCGCACAGTAACACAACAAAAATACAACAGAACAAATACCCAGAATCCAATGCAGCCCTAACTCTTCCGGGCGGCAATATACACCCCCGCTCCCAACCCTGCCCACCTCAACCGACGCAAGGAGGGAGGGGGGTGTGTATTGCAGCCCGGAAAATTTAGGGCTGCATGGGATTCTGGGTATTTTACTGTTGTGTTTATGTTGTGTTACTGTGCGGATGTTCTCCCGAAATGTGTTTGTCATTCTTGTTTGGTGTGGGTTCACAGTGTGGCGCATATTTCTAACAGTGTTAAAGATATTTATACGAGCACCGTCAGTGTGACCTGTATCGCTGTTGGCCAAGTATGCTTTGCGTTTACGTGTGAGTGCAGGCTGAAGCCGCACACATTTTGTGATTGAGGCGGCACATTGTTGGAATGGATGAAATGCAGACGTGACGCCAGCTCGTGCAGGACAACTTTGTTCGATAAAGTAAGTTGCCTCAGCTTAAAGCCTGAGTCCCGACATTAATGAACTAGCATCCAAGAAAATATGGCAGGTATCTGGCTTGGACACATCAGATTAGATCAGTGTGTTGCAAACTGAGCAGTTTAAAGTCCTGAAATGTTGGTTTGTTCATTGTTATTTTATTTTCTAATTTATTAGCCTGTGGAAAAAGTTAAAGTTGATATTTACCTCAGAAGGCTGCAAATAGAAAAGAGGCATTACATTTTTATTTAGATTGTATTTGATATGCCATTGATATTTTTAAATTATTATTATTTTTATTTGAAACTGATTTTGCATGTCACTATAAAGTTATATAAGCCTTGCTTGTTCAATATTCAATGCAAAACTTGTTTGGGTCCCAATTAAAAGGTTAATTTGTTCAACCTTGGCCCGCGGCTTTGTTCAGTTTAAAATTTTGGCCCACTCTGTATTTGAGTTTGACACCCCTGATTTAGATGCTTTATGCCTTTCCTACTCACGGTGTCAAATGTCTTGGTCAGGTCAAAGAAAATGACAAACTGCTTCATTCTATTTACAGCATTTTTTCTTGAAGCTGTCTTAGGACAAATGCCATATCAATGGTTTAGTAATGACGAACTAATAATTGACCTATATACAGTGGGTACCTAATAAATGTTAAACAAGCATTTACTACATACCCAGGTGATTCAGTATTCCCCCCCTTTCATGACTTCATCTTCTATTTGTTAGGATCCGCTGCCCGGATCATAGTTTGTTTATGTTTTCTTGTCACTTGTGTTTTCAGCACCTCTTGATTTTGTTTGTTTTCGGTTGCCATGTCGACAGATTCTGGTTAGTGTTCGGGACGCGCACCTGGGCTATTTAGTCTTTGCCCTGGCCTCACTCGGTCTGGCTTTCTAGTTTGTTTTACACAACAGATGATGACGGTTGTTTCCTGTTCTTTAGCTGCTAGTTTTCACGCTAGGCTATTTTGGCTTGCTAGCTCCCATGCTAGCCCTTTTGTTTTTGCCTTTGCACGTCTTGCTATGATTTATGCTTAATAAATCATTTTCCTACCTGCACGCTGTGTCCGTAGCCGTCTGCATCCCTGGGAGAACAACGCACCACGATGCGACCCCGTCGTTACAGTAGGAAGCCAGCAGATTACAATTCTCCCGCATCGGCTATCGAGGAGATGGACAAAGGTACGTGGGAGGTGTTGCGCGCAATGGAGGCGGAGACTCCTCGCTATTCCCCCTCGGATCGCCAGGACCTGATCTGTGGTCCTAACGGAAAGTTGGTCCCATTCAACTCCGTATGGCCCGAGGACATCGCCACACCCCCGCAGTACCGGACGCGTCAGCGAAGACGGAAGCCGCCCAAGAGGGCTTCACTTTGCTGCCAAGACGCGCCACTCCCTCAGACTCCTCCACCGGTACACAGCAAGCTACATGCAGCCCAAGCTTCCCCTCCTCAGATGTTTGGCAACCCAATCGACCACTTCGCCAAACATTTCTCCGATTGGGCTGGCAACAATGACGTCATTCCATTGGCGCCCCCTGAAGAGGTAACTCCGTCCACTTCTGATGACGTCATTGATCAAGATTTTTATTTTCCATCTTCTAATTCTTTCAGTCAGCCACTTCCAAATTACTTTAATTCTAAGATAAAACATTATCAGGACATTTTTGTTAAATGTAAGTCTAGTCAGTCCCAGTCACTTTCTGATTTTCAAGCTCTACCTCCAGTGACTTTGGTTCCGCCCCCAGTGACTATTGCTCCGCCCACTGCACATACTTTTTTCCCCTGTGCTCCCACCCAGTCTCAAGTGGGGAGTAAGAATAGACATTTTGGACAATTTAGAGGAGAGGATTCTGCCCCCCTTCTGACCTCCCTCCACCCACCATTGAAGACGGTTCCAAACTGCAAGGAGCGAGTCTAGTATCCGCTTCTTGAGGGGGGGCTAGTGCTGGGAGCTGTGCTAGTGGGGTGGCACAACTGCGCTCAGCCAAGCCGCAACCTCCTGCCCGGCCACCGCCACCAGTCCTTCGGCGTGCTAAGCCGCAACCCCCTGCCCGGCCTCCACCACCGGTTCTTCGGCGTGCTAACCCGCAACCCCCTGCCCGGCCGCCACCACCGGTTTTTCAGCCTGCTAAGCCGCAACCTCCTGCCCGGCCACCGCCACCAGTAATTCGACGTGCTAAGCTGCAACCTCCTGCCCGGCCGCCACCACCGGTTTTTCGGCCTGCTAAGCCGCAACCTCCTGACCGGCCGCCACCACCGGTTTTTCGGCCTGCTAAGCCGCAACCACCAGCTAGGCCACCTCCAGCTGCACCATGCCAAGCTTCGCCTCCTGTACTTGCACCACGCCAAGCTTCGCCTCCTGTACCTGCACCACGCCAAGCTTCGCCTCCTGTACCTGCACCACGCCAAGCTTCGCCTCCTGTTTCAGCACCGGCTCCAAGACTGGTTCTCGCACCAGCACCGGCTTCAAGACTGGTTCTCGCACCAGCACCGGCTCCAAGACTGGTTCTTGCACCAGCACCGGCTCCAAGACTGGTTCTCCCACCAGCACCGGCTCCAAGACTGGTTCTCGCACCAGCACTGGCTCCAAAACTGGTTTCCACACCAGCACCGGCTCCAAGACTGGTTTCCACACCAGCACCGGTTCCAAGACTGGTTCCCACACCAGCACTGGCTCCAAGACCAGCTCCTGTCATTGCTCCAAGGCTAGCACCAGAGCCTGCACCAGTTTCCACGGCGACGACGACGTCTCTTCCTGTTTCCACGGCGATGACGACGTCTCTTCCTGTTTCCACGGCGACGACGACGTCTCTTCCTGTTTCCACGGCGACGACGACGTCTCTTCCTGCTTCCACGGCGACGACGTCTCTTCCTGCTTCCACATCGACGACGTCTCTTCCTGCATCCACGGCGACGACGAAGTGTCTTCCTGCTTCCACGGCGACGACGACATCTCATGCTCCTGCTTCTACGGCGTCGTCATCTCTGCGACCTCGAGCTGTCCGGCTGCGCAAGCGGAAATCAGGGGCCCGCATGCAGCTCTCTCGGAGGTCAGTGACAGGACGCCAGTGGCGCAAACAGCAGCGACACCCAAGACGTTGTCGTAGAACTCTCCGGCTGCTAAACTTCTGGCGCCACTCACGGCCACCTTCTCGGCGGCCACGAACGTGGCCTTTCCGTGGTCGCCCGCCTCGCCTGCGGCAGCGGCGTTCCTTTCGCCACCGCCTCCTGACTCTTCCCCGGTGGATTTGGGGACACGCTGAGCAAGTCCTCCCTCCGCCCGCCCTTGACTCGTGATCTATTTCTTGTTTTTTGGGTTCTAGTTTTTTTTTTTGTCAAGGGACATCTGGAATCTGTCAGCACCTCTTGATTTTGTTTGTTTTCGGTTGCCATGTCGACAGATTACATTCACCTGCCTCTGGTTAGTGTTTGGGATGTGCACCTGTTGCCCAAGCGCTAATCAGAGGGCTATTTAGTCTTTGCCCTGGCCTCACTCGGTCTGGCTTCCTAGTTTGTTTTACACAACAGATGACAACGTTTGTTTCCTGTTCTTTAGCTGCTAGTTTTCACGCTAGGCTATTTTGGCTTGCTAGCTCCCACGCTAGCCCTTTTGTTTTTGCCTTTTGTGCTATGTGCACATCTTTGTTTTTTCCTGCTATGATTTATGCTTAATAAATAATTTTCCTACCTGCACGCTGTGTCCGAAGCCATCTGCATCCGTGGGAGAACAACCACACACCACGATGCGACCCCATCGTTACAGTATTTATGTGTATATTATTTTATATCAGTAATTGTTGGAAAGTAAAAAATACATGTAAGTCAGAATACATGTGAAAACAAGTAATGATACTTTTAACATAGTTTCTCTCTTTTGCTTTGCAGCACCCCAACCGAATGTTTTTAAACATTTTTCTTAACTTTATCACCTTACTTATTACACTTTCAAAGTATAACACAAATATGAATTATACAATACATTAAGCAATTGAATTCACAAATGTAACATTGTTTAAACTCAGACTTTGTCCAATTAGTTTATTGATTTAACACTTATTGTTTTGTTTATGGTTGGGCACAGTAAATAACTTTATAAACATGCACAGACTATCTCTTTAATATTTCAATAGATGTGTTTTTTGTCTGTGTATTGGTTTATCGCAATCATTTTTCTTTAAAGAAAGAAAAATAAAACAAACAAGTCAAGATCGACAAATTGATGTCAGATGTCTGAGTAAAATACATCATTAGCATGCAAAGGGCCCCAAGAGAGGAAGTTTGAGACACATGCATCTTTCTAAGTTGAGGAGTGCATCGTCTTTAAAAGGACAGGAAAAGAATGATACAAACAAAGAAAAAAAAAACACTTCAAGACTCCGACTCATTTTTTTCCCTGTATGAAAGTTTTCCAAGGTCGTTTACAGAGTCGTGTTACCACAACAGCTGAATACAAATTTGTTTCCTTGTTCTACAAGTCACGGAGCGTTGAGTCTTTAAGCGATCATTATTACCATACAAATAGACAGATCTATTTAACAACGCTCTTTTTATCGCATAACACTTATTCTTTAGTGTTGCTTTCTGAAAGGCACTGAAATACCCCCCCCCCACCCTCCTCTTTTTGGGAGAGGAAATAGTCTGGCGGTTGATAAAGGCTCAGAGCAATAGAAGAAGCAAGGCTGACATCTTCTTAAGAGATGATAGCAGGGCCAAATCAAATGGGATGGAGCAGTCACTCTTCTCACAGATAGGTAGCTCATTTCTGCTGGCTGAGAGTTTGCATCCCAAGTGGCGCTCTGCCCGGGAAAGATAGCTCACTCTCAGTCCATTCATTATTTTATTCTCTGCCTCTTCTTTTCATGTCTCAAGCTAGCTTCTTTTCTATGCTTTTAATGAGTAGCCTATTTTGCTCAAGTGTTGATGTGGATCTTGGAATTTAGATTTTGAGACAACATGTTTAATTACAAGTTTTTTTCCCCCCCGTTTGTTGGAAAAGAGGCAGAAATCAATTATTTCTATTAGACAATGGTGAATGCAAGTGAATGGCAGCATGTTGAAACAAAAGCTCGGTGGTAGCAAAGATAAGTGTCAGCCTTATCCACTCATTCCACCCCCGGAGGTTAACTGTGTAATTTGGCTTCATAATGGCTTTACATAAGCTCAGGCTTCTACAAAATTCCACATTTAGAATCTCAACTCATTTATTTTAAAGATTGTAATTTTAATTAAATTAGTTCCACACCTACAGGATGTTGAATTGGAATTAAAAGAAGTGAACATTTAATTCAAATCAAATTCCTTATGAACAAGTAACAACAATAATTTGTCATATTTAACAAAGGGTTTGCCTCAAATACTAAACATACTTTACAAACACTGAATTAAACACAAATTCCCCTCCATTTTGAATACTTGGATAAAGTAAAGCATTCTAGGAAATGTAGTATTTTTCCACAATTTGAAAGTTATAGTACAAACCCCGTTTCCATATGAGTTGGGAAATTGTGTTAGATATAAATATAAACGGAATACAATGATTTGCAAATCATTTTCAACCCATATTCAGTTGAATATGCTACAAAGACAACATATTTGATGTTCAAACTGATAAACATTTTTTTGTTGTTGCAAATAATCATTAACTTTAGAATTTGATGCCACAACACGTGACAAAGAAGTTGGGAAAGGTGGCAATAAATACTGATAAAGTTGAGGAATGCTCATCAAACACTTATTTGGAACATCCCACAGGTGAACAGGCAAATTGGGAACAGGTGGGTGCCATGATTGGGTATAAAAGTAGATTCCATGAAATGCTCAGTCATTCACAAACAAGGATGGGGCGAGGGTCACCACTTTGTCAACAAATGCGTGAGCAAATTGTTGAACAGTTTAAGAAAAACCTCTCAACCAGCTATTGCAAGGAATTTAGGGATTTAACCATCTACGGTCCGTAATATCATCAAAGGGTTCAGAGAATCTGGAGAATTCACTGCACATAAGCAGCTAAGCCTGTGACCTTCGATCCCTCAGGCTGTACTGCATCAACAAGTGACATCAGTGTGTAAAGGATATCACCACATGGGCTCAGGAACACTTCAGAAACCCACTGTCAGTAACTACAGTTGGTTGCTACATCTGTAAGTGCAAGTTAAAACTCTCCTATGCCAGGCGAAAACCGTTTATCAACAACACCCAGAAACGCCGTCGGCTTTGCTGGGCCTGAGCTCATCTAAGATGGACTGATACAAAGTGGAAAAGTGTTCTGTGGTCTGACGAGTCCACATTTCAAATTGTTATTGGAAACTGACGTTGTGTCCTCCGGACCAAAGAGGAAAAGAACCATCCGGATTGTTATTGGCGCAAAGTTCAAAAGCCAGCATCTGTGATGGTATGGGGGTGTATTAGTGCCCAAGACATGGGTAACTTACACATCTGTGAAGGCACCATTAATGCTGAAAGGTACATACAGGTTTTGGAGCAACATATGTTGCCATCCAAGCAACGTTACCATGGACGCCCCTGCTTATTTCAGCAAGACAATGCCAAGCCACGTGTTACATCATCGTGGCTTCATAGTAAAAGAGTGCGGGTACTAGACTGGCCTGCCTGTAGTCCAGACCTGTCTCCCATTGAAAATGTGTGGCGCATTATGAAGCCTAAAATACCACAACAGAGACCCCTGGACTGTTGAACAACTTAAGCTGTACATCAAGCAAGAATGGGAAAGAATTCCACCTGAGAAGCTTAAAAAATGTGTCTCCTCAGTTCCCAAACGTTTACTGAGTGTTGTTAAAAGGAAAGGCCATGTAACACAGTGGTGAACATGCCCTTTCCCAACTACTTTGGCACGTGTTGCAGCCATGAAATTCTAAGTTAATTATTATTTGCAAAAAAAAAATAAAGTTTATGAGTTTGAACACCTCCAAAGACATGCACCTGGGGATAGGTTGATTGGCAACACTAAAATTGGCCCTAGTGTTTGAATGTGAGTGTGAATGTCGTCTGTCTATCTGTGTTGGCCCTGCAATGAGGTGGCGACTTGTCCAGGGTGTACCCCGCCTTCCGCCCGATTGTAGCTGAGATAGGCTCCAGCGACCCCAAAGGGAATAAGCGGTAGAAAATGGATGGATGGAACATCAAATATGTTGTCTTTGTAGTGCATTCAATTGAATATGAGTTGAAAAGGATTTGCAAATCATTGTATTCCATTTATATTTACATCTAACACAATTTCCCAACTCATATGGAAACAGGGTTTGTACATTCTTGGGTAGCAGATTGTAGTTTGCTTTGTGCATAATTTTAGCTATTTGCAAATTCACTATGTGGTTGAATTTCAGTATTTTTGATTCAATGAATAAAGGGTTTGTATGTTCTCTATATCCAACATTATGTATTATTCTAACTGATCTTTTTTGTAACACCGTTAATGAATGAAGTGCACATTTGTAGTTATTTCCCCATATTTCTACAAAATAACTCAGATATGGTAACAATAGCGAGCAGTAGAGAATATGAAGTGATTTTTGGTCCAATGCATATTTAGCTTTATTCATTATTGACGTGTTTCTTGCTACTTTATGTTGTATATTTTTTACATTTCCAGATTTCCAGTTCATTTTATCATCTGTGGAAGCCAGTCACGTGATCCGTGACGTGGTGTTAGAAACCAGTGAGCCCTTGCCCATCAACAACATTGCTAATCAAGCAGAATTTGTGAGATCTAACAACTATTATTTTGGAAAAAATTATGATCCAGAACCTTATATTTTTGAGCCAGAGCACAATGAGGGTGAGCAATAAGTTTTAGAAGCCGAGTGCTAAACGGCTGCAGCTTTATTGTAACACAGTAGTATTAGCAGCATTGCTAGGTGCTAAACATACAAACTAACCATAATAGACCAGAATAAAACAAACACTTGCTGTAATATGTCCACTCTTACTGGGATGCCGACCAACAGGACGCTCACATAATCTCGATTAGATGAACATTCAATCGCAATCACAGGGTTGAAAAAAGTTGCCGCAATTACGTCTCTTTTGCCATGTCAGGGGATGTCAAAAGTCAACAAGCCTGTCGGTCCATGGCACTATTTGTCTAACAGGTGAGAGATGCATTATTTATAATCTATAATTTACTTTTAGCAAGTTTGAGATGAAGCAGAAGCAGCCGCCGGCTCAGTGTGTCAACAATAGCAGCGTAAGCTAGCATTAGCTCTCTGCTATCAATGCGCCGCTAAAATAGTTAGTCATATTGGCGCTTATAATAACAATATCACTCAAATTTGGTTAATTTTCCTGTCATGACACGTAAATGGAGTATTGTTAGCGGTTTCCGGATGTTTTAGAGCAGTGGTGCCCAATTACCGGTCCGTGGACCGATTGGTACCGGGCCGCACAAGAAATGTAAAAAAAATATATATATATATATATTTTTTTTTAATTTATTTTTTTATTAAATCAACATAAAAAACACAATATATACATTATATATCAATACAGATTGCAGGGTTTCAGTCCGTAAGCACACATGATTGTATTTCTTTATGACAAAAAATAAATAAATGAATACATTTTTTTTAAAAACACCCCACTCCCCCGGTCCGTGGGACTATTTTTCAAGCGTTGACCAGTCCGCAGCTACAAAAAGGTTGGGGACCACTGTTTTACAGGGTATAATGGGCGCAATAGAGGATCCTCCATCTGTTGACTCACTTGTTAGCCATTTATTTACACATTTGAATGCATAAAAAAGCCAAGTATAAGTGTTCTTGTCTTACATAAGGATTGTGAATGACAAACAGCACATCTCTTTCCAATTTTTGCGTATTTTCAGTATCACTGATCTGATGATATGGTCAGAGTGCAGAAGGGTTACTACAGTGCCATAGAATTTACGGAAATTCCATCCATCCATTTTTTTTTTCGCTTATCCGAGGTAGGGTTGCAGGGGCAGCAGCTTAAGCAGACAAGTCCAGACTTCCCTCTCACCCGACGGGGGAAAAAAACACATTTCGGCTGCTTGTACCCGTGATCTTGTCCTTTCGATCATAACCCAAAGCTAATGACCATAGGTGAGGATAGAGACGTAGATCGACCGGTAAATTGAAAGTTTTGCCTTCCTGCTCAGCTCCTTTTTCACCACGACGGACTGATGCAGAGTCGGCATCACTGCAGATACTGCACCGATCCGCCTGTTGATCCTCTCTTCCTTCACTTGTGAACAAGACCCCGAGGTACTTGAACTCCTCCACTTGACGCAAGATCTCCTCCCCAACCTGGAGATGGCCCTCCACCATTTTCTGGACGAGAACCACGAAGTCGGACCTTGCCACCAATTGACAAGCTTGGTGACACACTGTCCTAAAAGTCAGTCTCCTAATTTGTGAACACTCTCAGAATTTCTCTTAAGGACAAGCGTAGAAAGAGGAAACCCGTGTTAACACAGCATCATTTGGTATCTGCATAAGTCCCGAAAATGTGCGCGCTTCCACCATTGTAGCCCACACCATTGTCAATAAGCCCCTTCTTTTTTCTCTATTTTCTTGTTGTGGGGCATTCATCCACAGCTGTTGCCATTTCTAATAAAAAGTAGCGTACATTTCTAACTTATATCTCTCAGTTGACTCACTATGGAAGTGCTAAAAACTACCAGTACAACAAAGATGATGGGGACAGACGCTGTCAAAATGGAGCCACGCAAATAAGACCGCCCACAAAACGGCGCATCCTGTAGAGATGGTCAGAAAGCGACTTAAAGATGATCTGTAAAACATGATCTAGGCAACATTTTGACCAAAAAAACACCATTACATGTTATGTAGACCACAAGGAAGTGTTTTAAATGTAGGGGAAAAAATCATATGACCCCTTTAATGCACCTTTTGTATGAAAATAGACCTGAATAGACCCTCTCATCTTCAGTGCACCTTATAATATGGTGCGCTCTATGGTCCGAAAAATACGGTAGTCAGATTTAAAAAAATAATTGTTTGACAGCACTAGTTTCATCCCACAAATATTCTGTTAACTGCCTTAACAAAACATTGATAACAACTCGGCAAAATCACAGGCTAATCCAAGGTTACTGAAATAAATAACATTCTAAACATTAAACTTTTGCTTAAATTTCTAAAAAAGCGGCTGCAAATTCATACATTTTAGTTAAGATACAAAGGGGAAAACTCGTTCTTGGGGTGTCAAAAACTTTGTAACATTTTCTGGAAAGCCAACACTTTTTTTTGAAAATCATGAAATGTCTTTTTTTTTTTGGACATCTCTTTGTTTACAGTACCCTTTTATATGCATTGCTGTCAAATGTCACTGTACAACCTGCTTCAGCAAGGTTCACTTGCCGAATTTACCAAATGATGGGTTGAAGTAGACTGGTTCTATAAACGTATCTTTTCATATCTGATCTCTTTGTGTGTAAAACATATGTTATAGTTCTATTTATTTTCAATTTACTACAGACAATTAAAAGCTGATATAGCAGTGCACCTGCTGATTTCGTAGGTGCTTTATCTGAACTTGTTTGGATGATGTGGATTTATTTTGGACACAAGGTAATTGCATTATGAAATCTGCTTTGGGATACAGTTCAACTGGAATAAACCATATCACTTGTAGTTTAATCAATTTAAGTAAAGCAAAAAGGAGAGCAGTATCGCTGTCATTGGTAGCAAGCTTGGAGTACTTTCGATAATATTAGTGTTGTCACTTTTGTACCTTTTGCTTTGCATAAAGCTGACGATATCTAAGACACCAGCAATATTATTTTGTGTTTCCGTGTGCAAAGCCTGTGAAAATGTGACCTTACACAAATATTTCTTGTAAATTGTTTATTTTTCAAATATTCTAAAATGCTATTCTAATAAAGAAAATGAGGTGCATAAGTGTGAAGAAAACGGCAATTTAATTCAAATTTTGATTACCATTCAAAACTCCCAGCACAAGGAAAAAGAAAAATGAGGAGGTGGCTTAAGTTTACACACATATTCTTCGTCTGCAGACCTGACATGGAAGGCACTCGAGGTAAATTGATTAGCTTGTTCATTTTTGCTTGATTATTCAGGGCCTGTTAACACGGAACGAGCACCATTTGTGACTGATTACATCCCTCGTAGGAAAAATCTCGTACAACACAGTGGATCTTGTATAGATGCCAATGTTATCGCTGGTGATGTTGCCTGCATCTCTGTATGAAGTTAAAAGCAAAGTAATTTTGGTGGCCAGCGCTACAACCGCGTTACAGTCTGGTGTGGCGCCGCCTCCATCGCCCTTTAAAATGGCTAGCGGTGGTGCCGCAGGCCACCTGGTCATCCACGCTAGTGTTCAGGGAAGGTGAATCTCCAAGCCACGTCTACATATTCCACATTGCTTGCCTGTGGTAATTTCAGTAACAATTTACGGTCATTTGTCAACTTGTGTTCACCTCGCTGCAAATTTTGAGGTCAGGCTGTAAATTCACTGTAGAAGCTAGTGATTCCATTTCCATACAGGGTGCCGCCATTTTGCACTGACGTCACGTTGTTACTTTGTAGAGGCATGCGGTAGCGTATGCTGAATACATTATACCATCACGTACAGTGGTACCGCAATTTGAGAGTACGCCAACTTACAGGTATTGTTATATACAAACTGTCTCTGAGCTTTTTTGTTAAGCTTAATTTGCGAGCATAATTTGAGTTATTAGCCTCCCTGCTCTCCGATGAAGTAGTGAAGTAGTTCCAACCATGGAACTCAAAGTTAGAGCAAAGGAGACAAAGCGGACGACCACATCAGAGAAACAAACAATTAAAATATGGCCACAATGTTATGAGTCAGCCTGATTGCAGCAACATCAGTCCTCATCACAAGAAGACAGAGCCAGCCTCTGCAGAAGCAGCCACAAATGTTCAAACGACAGACAATTATACATTAAAACATAGGGAAGCTGCCAATGCTGTGTTTGACTTCTTTCAGTTTGTTCTGTCTCCTGACATTACAAACTGTACGATCGAGCATTACCCTTGGTACACAGACACAGAATGCTGTCATCTCTCTGAAAGACACCTGTGTACAACATAACTAACAATAATACAGCAGTTCCTATTGTTACACGACGGAGTAGCAGCTCCTACAAAAGTCCATTATTCAAAATAAATGCTGGAAAATAATATCACACTATTTAATAAAACTACTGTAGTAGTTTGTAGTACATACTGTTGTATTGTTTTTCATGTTTTGATCTTGTGTGGTGCCGAACCCAAGATGCAGAAAAGAAGCCCAACTTGCAATTTACAGTCTTTAATCCAAGAAGGAAATAACAAAAAGCGATGGTGGCGAGAGAAGAAGCACACCATGGAAAAACAGCACACATAAAATTACTGCTGGGTTCACTAGACAGGGGGGAGACACCGGTGCCAAAGCGAGAAGGAGCCGCAGAGGGCGAGTCACGGGAAAAATACAGTGTCGTTGAAGTTTGTGTACCCACAAACAGGAGAACCAAGGATGTGGAACCGGCGTCTCCCAGCTGCCACTACTCAGCCTAAATAGGTGTGTGTAATTAGTGGCCGGTGTGTCCAAAATCAGTGCCACCCGTGGATCGCCCCACTGTAGAAAGAGAAAGAGACGAGGAGAGAAAGCACACCAAACATAATCATCACAGTGCCCCCACTCCCACCCTTAACAGACACCTCCTGGCGGCTTACCTGGCTTCTCTGGAAAACGGCGATAAAACTCAGAGAGGAGACCTGGGTCGAGGATAGAAATGGAATCCTCTGCCCCTAATTCTTACATCCAAGATGGCCTTGACTGTGAATGCAATGAAAAAAAGTCTGCGGGCTATAGAGCGTTTTCTATTTGGGCTCCAGTACTATGGAATGCCCTCCCGGTGACAGTTAGAGATGCTACCTCAGTAGAAGCATTTAAGTCCCATCTTAAAACTCATTTGTATACTTTAGCCTTTAAATAGACCCCCTCTTTAGACTAGTTGATCTGCCGTTTCTTTTCTTTTCTCCTCTGCCCCCCTCTCTCTTGTGGAAGAGGGGGGGACACACAGGTCCGGTGGCCATGGATGAAGTGCGGCTGTCCAGAGTCGGGACCCGGGGTGGACCGCTCGCCTGTGCATCGGTTGGGGACATCTCTGCGCTGCTGACCCGTCTCCGCTCGGGATGGTTTCCTGCTGGCGGGGACATCCCACTGGGGTGAGTTTTCCTTGCCCTTATGTGGGCTTTGTACTGAGGATGTTGTTGTGGCTTGTTCAGCTCTTTGAGACACTTGTGATTTAGGGCTATATAAATAAACATTGATTGATTGATTGATTGATTGATTGAATGCAGGGTGGTAGTCCATAAGCCTAGGAGGAGGGGGCGGCATCTCCCAAGGGCTGAGGGGATTTGAGGCTACTGGCTTGATACGAGAGACATGGAAGACTGAGTTGCACTTGAGGGTGTCTGGGAGGAAAAGATTGACTATGGCGCAGTTAATGATCCTGACGATGGGGCCAATGAATCTGGGGATCAGCTTCTTGGAATCTGTAGCGAGAGGCAGGTCACGGGAAAAGAGCCATACTTTTTGACCCACCTGGTGGCATGGTGCAGGCGTGCGATGACGGTTAGCCTGACGTTGGTTTCGTTCTAAGGTTCTGGTCAGCGTGTTCTTGTGTTGCACCATACCATGTGTGCTCGGCGCAGGTGGGCCAACACAGACAGGACCACGACCTCTGACGCGAGAGAATGGAATGCGGGTGACTTGTACCCGTAAGCCGCATGGAAAGGCGACAATCCCGTGGCTGAGCTAATGAGGGAATTGTGGGCATCTTCTATCCAGGGAAGGTTGGTTGACCAAGTTGAGAGCTGCTGATGGAAGACGCATCGGATGGCCGCCTCAAGGTCCTGGTTGGTGCGACTGATGAAGAAAACTGGGGGCCCCTATCGAAGACCACCTCCGTGGGGATGCCATAAAACTGGAACACCCGCTCCACCAGCATTTGGGTTGTCTCCAAAGCCGATGGTAACTTGGGGAGTGCCACAAAATGAGCCATCTTGGAGAACCGGTCGAATATGGTGAGGATAGTCGAGTTTCGTGAAGAACTTCGTGGAGTGAAATGCGGAGTCCACAGGGGACAAGGGTACTTATTTTTGACTGTAATTTGATTGAGGGTGCGATAGTCAATGCAGTTGCGTAGTGTTTTGTCCTCCTTTTCAATAAAGAAAAAACCGGCAGCTACAGGTGCAGACGACGCAGCTAATGAGGATGAAATATATTCCTCCAACGCCTTCTGCTCATTCTTGGACACATTGTACAGACGAGAGGAAGGTAATGGAGAACCCAATAATCATATGGTCGATGAGGGGGGAGTGACAACACCTTATCTTTGCTAAACACCATCTTTAAATCATGGTACTACTGGTACTGTGGAGAGGGGAATGATTTCAGGTGGTTGTGTGCAGGAAACAAAGTGAGGATGACAAGCGTTGCGAAGACAGTGCGTGTGACAGGTAACACTCCAGTTAAGAATAGAACGTGACCAATCAATGTGAGGGTTATGTTTTTGCAGCCAGGTTAACCCAAGTATGACAGAAGGAGTGAGAGAAGGTAATATAAAAAAAACCTCATGATTATTACCGGATAGCCGGAGACCTACTGGGTGAGTTTGGTGAGTTATGCCTGCCACGAGAAGCCTGTTAAGCGAAAAAAAATTGTTTAGGTTCCCTTAGTTCAATACAAGGAATAGAATGGGTATCAACAAAAGCAGCATCAATAACATTTTCATCAGTGTCGGAATCAATGAGGGTACAAATGTATAATTGTTTTCCCATGAAAGCGTACCTGAAAGCTGCATCCTGTTGATAGGAAAAAGAGAAGAAGCGCGCCCTCGGGTGGGAAAAATCCCAGGGGAGAGAGGGCGCGTGCGGTGATGGAATGCTCTGGTGGGGCATGTCCGACAGTGGGAGAGAGAGTGGTCAGCGTCACAGCAATACAGACAGAAACCCAGACGTTGAAGCGGCTGCCACCGAGTTGCATGGGCTCGTCCACTTCCCACGCTGGAGTGTCATAGGTCCTTGGGGGTGATCCAGGCGTGGCAAAGAGAGCGTTGGAACGGCTCTTTCAGGTTGTCATCATGGCGCTCCCTCGTCGCGGCTCGATCTCCTCCTCCACCAACCGCTTGTCAATGAGCACGGCTAGCTCGATCAGGTCCTCCAGAACGGTGGGGGGATCATCTCCCTGCGAATATCCTCTGCCAGTCTGAGATAAAAAGCGTCCAGGAGGGCAGATGAGTTCCAATCGATCTCGGCTGTTCTCGTGCGAAACTTGATAGCGTAATCAGAGACTCGGCGCTGACGCATCTTGAAAAGAGAGCGTGCTGCTTCGCGGCCTGGTGGGTGTCGCTGGAAAATCTGGAGCAGCGCTTTGGAGAACGCAGGAAAAGACGAGCTGGTGATGGTATTGCGATTCCACTCCGCCATAGCCCATGGTCCTGCTCGCCCCGAGAGGTGAGAGATGAGTGCCACCTTCGCCCACTCTGTTGCAAAAGCCGCAGCTTACAGCTCAAAGTGGATCTCGCACTGGGTGAGGAACTGCTGTACGACATCAGTATCCCCCGAGAATCTCTCCGATAGGGATAGCTGGGAGCAGATGACCGGTGCGGCTGGAGCCTGGAGACGGAAACAGCCCCAGGATTGGGCTGGGAGCGAGCATGCAGAGTGTTGAAGTGGAAGGTAAGACTTTCCATCATGGCATCCTGCCGCTCGGCAAGATCTTGTAGACCTGTAGTGGATTGTCCGAAGCTTAAACAGGCAACAAAAGTAGTTTAGTACAACAAATGTATTTACCCATTATCAGAAGTGCAGGTTGAATTGAGTTGGCCGTGCAGACAGACCACATGTCACTCCGGAGAAAACATGACACACACAAGCCAAAATCACTGTCGAGTTCCGGTCTTCTGCCATTTTTTAAATGTCTTTTGTGCGTCATTGTTTGTTATCTAAATGCGTCAATGTCTTGTTGTTTTTCCTATCTGTTCCATAACAACTCGAATCCTTTAGACAGTCAACACATTCTGTAGACAGGTTGGCACGACTTAATATTCACTTTTGTCCCACCACTGGTCCATTCAATGGCACAAAATACAAGAGAATTGAAAATGAGCGGACATTCTTAAAAGACAAGAAATATAGGTCAAAAGGTCAGAAATTCTACGACATACCCTCCTTCCAGGGTCTTAAGACCCTGGACCAAAACAATTTCTGATGTAGACCACTAGTTAAATCTCTACCACAGATAGAGGCAAAAACCTCAATGTTTTTATACGAGGCAAAAATTCCGTCTATGACCCTCCTTCAGAGCGATCGCTGTTACCAACAGGTATAAAAGAAAGGGCATCTCTATCCTCCTTCAAAACCGCAATAAAAGTTCACCTCCAGGCAGCTACAACCCTAAACTAACACCCTCCCCGGATTGCTAATAATCAAATGTAAACAATCAAATGCAGATTCTTTTTCTTATGCCTTCTGATCTCTCTCTCTCTCTCTATGTCCACTACTTGATGTCCATATCCCCCCCCCATCCCCCCCTCCCTCCACACCCCTGATTGTAAATAATGTAAATAATTCAATGTGATTATCTTGTGTGATGACTGTATTATGATGATAGTATATATGATAGTATATATCTGTATCATGAATCAATTTAAGTGGACCCCGACTTAAACAAGTTGAAAAACTTATTCGGGTGTTACCATTTAGTGGTCAATTGTACGGAATATGTACTTCACTGTGCAACCTACTAATAAAAGTCTCAATCAATCAATCAAAACCAGCCTGCAGTAAAACCATCTCACAGAACACAATTAGTGGCCTACCCTTTGATTTAGTAAAGGGATAACAAATACTTTGATCATGAACATCATTGAACATAAATAGATGAATGTATATAGACTTATGACTGTAAGACATTTGCAAAAATATTTTTCCCGGCATTTGCAATGGATGTAGTTACCAATATTGTTAATTACCAATTAATTTTGAACACACAACTGAATTTCGTATGAGTCCATGTTCGATTAGAGCTCGTATAGATGGCTCGGTGGTGCCTCAGGCTGGTGGCCTGCCGACACCTCGTTGGGCTTTTGGCTGCCTTGGTGAAGAAAGAGATCCACTCCAACAGTCTGTCTCTGTCTCTTCTTGGGGTGTGGTTCAGTCCATTGGGCAGACTGTTTAATGGCATGTCCGTGCTGGCCGAAATTGGGGAAAAGCTGAGAAAAAGTATAGGGCTTTGGGGAAGGCGGGGCAAAGTATGGGGCGTTGGGGCTTTGGTCCAGGCCCTCGGCTTGCTTCAAAGCCTCCTCGCCGCTTCGGCACTCCCGACACCTCCTTCCAGGGCTGCTGGAGTCCCGATGGACGCATCGTTGCTGGCTAGGTGTTTTCTCTCCTTGGGGTCCTCCCAGTCCGGTATCGGGTGATGGTCTTGGATTGGCTTTGACCGTGCCCCTCTTAGCGAGTGCAAGGGAATCTGGGGTGGCTGCTTTCATCCTCAAATCTGCACAGAGGAACTGGCACACAAATTCTACATTTTGCAAACTTACCATTTTGGTCTCATGGTCTTTCCACCTTCTTAGGAAGCTGCTGGTCCTGAGAAGTGCTGATCTTGTGACTGAAGATGATAACCTGTTTTCTTAAAATAGGTGCCGTTGTTTGACCTAATCTTTTTGGGGAAACCATGTCGGGATATTAGATCATTCACAAAACATTTAATTACTGAATTGGCACCCTCCTTTGAGGTTGGGGTTGCTTTCGCCAACCACTGCAATTGTCAATCCAAATCATTACGTTCCTTTATCCTTGTACCGGATTGATCATATCGATTAAATAAAACCTCAACACGCTCAAACTTGACCCAATCCAAACTCACCTCCCCCTCTGTCCCTCTCACAGGGACAGTGTTAGTCGTAGTAATAGTAATAGTAATAGTAGTAGTAGTATTAGTAGTTTCAGAAACATCCAAGAAAAAGAAAAGACAGCTGATAGTCAAGCGCAACAAGAACAGAGGCGGAGGACAGGTCATGTTTGAGGTCACTGTTCGCTTTTGCAATAGTACTTTGATATTTTACAACACCTAGTGAATTATTGTGGCCTCAATAATTCACTAAATAGTTTTATTTAATTTAGTCTATCTATGATGGGACAATGCACAGAAACATTAAGTTCAGAAACAGATGTGTTCTGTACCAGATTATATCTAAATAGCTACTTTCCATCTGTAGTCCCTGGCTACCTAAATTAAGGGGATCCATAAATCAAGCAAAAAAATTATGACACTAATTAATCATAATAAATATATACATTCATAATAATCAATAATTAATCAAAAATAATCATACTGTAGCATGTAATCAATTATAAGAAAAGTCACCAAATGCCCCTTCATGGACACATACTTACCATACAATACTACCACACCTTATTTACATCATCACACAAAGACAATACATGCTCTTGTTCACATCTGTCATCATTCGTAAAAACAACCAAGATTTTAACAGCCATACCTCACAATTTACAACAAAAATGCTCTCATGGATAAATATAATACTCATTAAATTGATGTGTCAACATAATGCCCCTCTTAGTGACCGTGTGAGCAGCCTTGATTGCTCCAAAGCCACTTTTTAATTTCAAATTTTCTATTCCTTTTGTTATAACGTGGCGAAGGCTAATTGGTCTGTACATGTTCTGGTCTTCTTTATTTCCTGCTTTATGGATTTAATTATAGTAGCAGTTTCTCGACGTGGTAGGGAAAGTGTTTTCCATTATAGATTTATTTATCAATCGTTGTTATACGAGCAATAATACAATCCTTATATGTTTTTAGGAAGATAGTGTCCAACCCATATATATATCTCTAGATCGTGAGTCTGATAATGCAGTGAAGATTTTTTTTAACTTTGTTTCATTTGTTAATTCTAAAATTAGTCCATCCTGAATAAATGACAATTATTTGCACTGATTTTGAGGGATTTTTTATTCAGGGTTTGTACAGACTGGATGAAATGTTCATTAAAATTATTACTTATGTCCAGACTGTCTGCGATAGTAGCGCCATTGATATTTAATGTTATAGTGTTGTTTCTTGTTTGCTCTCTTTCCGTAAGTTTGTATCTGGTTTTCCATAACTTTCTAATGTTCCCTTTTGCAACTTTGATTACTTCTAAGTGAAAGTCAGCCTTAGACTTCCGCATAAACATTGTAACTTTGTTCCTCCAAACTTTTAAAATCATACGATCTGTATTTAGACCTGTTTTAATTGCTCTTTTGAGAGCTGAGTCCCGATGTCTTTATTAGAATCCAAATTGTTTTATTAATCCAATGGTATTTTTATTTTACACTCTTCTTTCTGGTTTTGTATTCGTGTATTTACAGATGTTCTCTTTGATTTTTGTCATCCAATTGTAATACTAGTAGGGCTGCTTATCATTTGTATCATGTAGAAGCCGTTTATAATATCCTTAAGTTTCTTTCTACGCGTCTTATTTAACCAGTCCAGATTAATGTCCCCCATGACGTTACTTCTGTCATACTATGCTGTTTGAGGATGTCTGAAAATGAATTAAGAAAAATGTCTTTAGCTGTGGTCGGTCGGTATACTACAATTACCTTGAAATACATTTCTGAGGAAAATGTGATTTTAATTTCAACATACTCAAATTGATCTACTTTTAATGTTTTCCCTTTCATAAATCATAATTCCTCCCCCCTTTGTCACTCGATCTGTCTTTTCTGTAATCTTGTCCCCCGGGACATTAATTAGAACTAAAGTTGTTGTGGGTTTTAACCATGTCTCTGATAGACAAGGTAATCCGGATTAGAGTCTGACAGTAACTGCTGTATTTGTTCAGTATGTTTCCTGTGGTAGAAAGTTTAATAATGCGGACACGTTTGTTACTGAATACTTTCTACAGACTTCTGTCTCTCTGCGACTTTGTGTATGTAATAAGCAACTATAAATATTTGATATGCTTAAATTTTGTTTTAGCTCAGCTGTTGTGTAGCTGCTAGCTCTTTGTAGCCTACAGCAGAAATGTCCAAATTGCAGCCAATAGCTATGTTTTTAACAGACAACTGAAATAATTGAAAATGTGGTATTTGCGTATCGGTTCAATCAGCGGCAGCTACGCCCTGTTTTATCATTTGACCTAAATTTTTGGTTTCGTAGGCAGGACAGAGGGAACAATGTGGTTCATTAGTTGTCCATCTTATACCATTCTAATTGTTGTAAGGATAGTTCACATGAGCGGCCATACCTTGAGTCCCACCATATATAATAGTCAAAAGGCTCCTATTATGAGTCGTCTAATTGGTGATCATACACTTTGGCGGTTTGGGTGGCAGGACACACGGACGCACCTCAGTCAGCTAGTGCTAGGACAGTTGGAGCAGTCCCCGTCTTCCACTCATTTCTGGGAGGCGTCCCCAGTAGTTGTCAGCTGATGTCGTGCTGTCAGGCAACATCAGGAAGTTCCTTCTGTGCAGTATTGAATTGTCAGGGCACAGTTCGTAAGCAGGTCATTACAAGGTGTGTGCAGGTTGACCACAAAGGAATGCTTCAAAGATTGTGTTGAACATTGTCCGTTGACACTTATGTCCAGCAGGGGTCTGTTTGTATCCTGCTGTTCGTCCTGCTGTTACACCTGTATTTTTTGTGAGCATGTTCTGGCTACACCTTGGAGCTTGTCTTGTTCAGAGAAGCTGGCAGTCCCCCGGCTGCATATCCTTTCCACCCTCGCTTGACCTAGCACAACCGTGGCTACCACCCAAGTCCGTCTGTATGGTTTTACGTTTTGTTGAGGTTTTTTCCTCCAGAATTTGGAACTCAAAACATGTACACCCATCGTTTTCATATCCTCTCGGTTAGTTCAATTTGCATATCATGTTTTAAAATTACAGTCTTAACTATCCCATTAATTGCTAATCAATAACCTTAATTCAAAGATTATACGTACTACTTCTTGTGTATTTAAATACCCTTTTAATTCACTTAAAGATTATCTATAAGTTAATTTAAACTATCATTTGTCTATCAGTAGGCACGAGCAAGCTGTCATGCTTGCACTCTGACTAAGGCTGCAGCTAACGATTATTTTTCTATCGATTAATCTATAGATTATTTTTTCGATTAATCGGTTAATCTATAGATTATTTTTTCGATTAATCTATACATTATTTTTTCCTTTTGCCGATTATTTTTTTTATTCAAAATGAAGATGAAAAAATGAATGTAGGCCCGTTTTTTCAAAAGGCATGGCTTTTATTTACAAAAAAAAAGAAGTATGGCCACTCAGTCAACATTGACAACAACATGACTAAATATTCTGTAACAATGTAAACATTTAAAACTTTTAACATTTAACAAAATTAAAAGTAGCTTATTTGCTTTTTAATGTGCAAATATAAAAGTCAACATCCAGTTCAAATCTTAATATTCTGCAATAGTATAAGCATTTCAAAAGTAAAAGTATTGCTTATTTTGCTTTAAAATGTGCAAAAATAAAGATAAACATCCAATACAAAAAAGTGCAAAAACGAAATATTCTGTAACAACAGTGTAAACATTTCAACAAAAGTGAAAGTATTGCTTATTTGCTATAATGTGCAAAAATAAAGATAAACATCCAATACAAAAAAGTGCCAATCTAAATATTCTGGAGCACTGTAAACATTAAATATTGCTTTTAAAATGTGCAAAATAAACATCCAGTCCAACACAGTACACAATAACCAATTCTACTCATTCCAGTGAGTGACTAACAGTTGTAATGAAGAAAGGTTAGCATGTCTACTTGCTTTGCTTCTTTTCTTGTTTACAATATTCCCAGCAGCTGAAAATAAGCGCTCAGAAGGGGTCGATGTGGCTGGAACTGAGAGCTAATTAGCCTTCACCTCAAACCAGGACTGCGAGTGAGCTGAGCTGCAGTTTAAGTTTCTAGAAGGTCAACGGGCTCATAGTGATGTTACTAGTAGTTGACTGGGAGGTGTTTATTATCATTTGGGGAGAGTCCGCTGCCTGATGCTCACCTGCTAAACACCTATCTGCTCCACGCTGAAGCGCTGACTACATGCGCTCTGAATACGCACTGCTGATTGGCTGATAATGCTTCGTGTGTACCAATCAGATGGTTGTGTGGGTGGGACAATGCTGCGTGTGTACCAATCAGATGGTTGTGTGGGTGGGACAATGCTGCGTGTGTACCAATCAGATGGTTGTGTGGGTGGGACAATGCTGCGTGCTGAGACAGAGGCAGACGGAGCAAAGCAGCTTGTTAAGACTTTAGCAGCTAAAGTTAGCTTTAGCTTAGAAACTCGTTCGGTACACCCCCGTACCGAACCGAAAGCCCCGTACCGAAACGGTTCAGTACAAAACACGTACCGTTACACCCCTAGCAGATACAAATAACACATTCATGTTTTTGTGTAATGATGACAACGTATGCTCGCGCGGACGATTGACTAGTTGATGGTTTTCTTTTCAAATGTTCGTTCATAGCCGTTGTGCTGCTATGATAGGCCATTTCCGCTCGACACAGTGTGCATACAACAACATTATTAGGCCGTTTATTGAAATACTCCCACACTTTTGGCATGCTTTTCCCCCCTCGCTCGCACCGCTCGCATCGTCTTCTTTGATCGTCTGCTTTGCGCTCCGCCATGACGGTAGTGTGACGTCATTATGCGACGCGTCGACGCACAAAAACGGCGTCGACGTATTTACGTAACCGATGACGTCGACTACGTCGACGCGTCGTTTCAGCCTTAACTCTAACCTCCCGCTGTACGTGATATTCTCCAAAACAAAAGAATGTTTTTATTCACGTTTCTCCTTATCTTTCAGCTAAAGCTTTTAATCTTTTAACTTTTAACGTCCGCACTGTGTTTATTTTTATTGTCTGCATTTTAATTTTGCTTTTATTTTCTTTCATTTCACTTTGTTGCATGGAAAACGCCACACAAACAAAGCTGCCTATCCTTTCCATGCCTGTCTCCGACTGGTTATCCAACCTAGTCACAACAAAACACACAAGGCCATGCTCTAGGCGCCAGCTCTAATCACACTTCTCCTCTTTTTAACACCCTACATATCGGCCCTTATTCTAATTATTAATGTAGGCTGTTATTTGTAATTATTATTCAACACTATTCACAGCAAACAGTTGTAAAGTTATAGTTATTCGCATTATACTCTCAAAATCTGTAGCTAACTGAAAGCTGTTGAGATTTGGTTTGCCTCCTTCATCTCAGTGGCCTAGTGGTTAGAGTGTCCGCCCTGAGATCGGCAGGTCGCAAGCTCAAAACCCCGGCCGAGTCATATCAAAGACTACAAAAAATTTTGGGAGCCAAATCACCAAAAACGTTTCCCGGGCGCATGGTATGGTGCACTGCAATGTCCAAATAAAACTATAAATTACTCCAAACTAAAATGTCAGACTGCACTTTAAAGTTACTTTTATTAAATAAATTTCCAAACTAACCACCACCACAGCAGACAGTTCCTCAATCCTATCCCAATACTCCCATAAATTAGAAAGGTGTTTCACAACAGTGGTTAAATAGTTATTTTAAGTAATAGATCTCAATATGTAGAAATTAATAAGACTAAATTTGCCCTAGTGTGTGAATGTTGTCTGTCTATCTATCTGTGTTGTCCCTGTGATGAGGTAGCATCCTGTCCATGGTGCAAAGTCAAATTGTGAAACAAAAACTAAAGTTGAATCAAGTGGAAATTGACAGAGTATATGAACTACATTCTTGAGAATAGTAATTGATCATTAATATGTTGGAAGCCGCATATTGAACATATTAAAGAAAAATATCCAAATCCATTGCTATTCGGTATAAAGTTAAACACATGCTGAATAAGCAATGTCTGCACATGTTATATTATTCATTTATTTTTCCATATGTAATATTGTTTTAAAGTTTGGGGAAATGTTTATAGAAGAATTATAGACCCAATACTTAAACTTAAAAGGCTCAATTCAATATTACACAAAGCATTATTGTTATGATCATACCAATCTATTTTTATAAGTCATAATGTGTTAAATGTTCAGATAATTTAATTTTAAAACAATGGCAATTATGTTTCCGAGTAAAGAACAACAGCCTTCCAGTTTGTATTCTTAGCTTATTTACATTATGAGGAGAAAACTATCATTTACGGGGGATATTGATTTTTGAAATAGGTCAAGTAAAATAAAATAAAAACACAAATGTATTTCAGTTTTAGGAGTTAAATGATGTACCATCCTCAGTGATGAGCTGAACACATGTAGTTTTTTGTTATGGTTTTGGAGACCCTTGAAAAGTAAAGTTTTTTGAACATTATAAAATATAGTAACAATTACTTTCATCTTTTAACGTTGATGTTCCAGGTAATTTAATGTTCAGTAATTGTATATCATAGGCCAATATAAGCTTTGGCTTCCGCCTATTCTTTTTTTTTTTTTCCGGTCATTCTTTTTCTTTTTTGTTCTGTGTGTAAATGTGTATGATTGTTAATATGTCTAATTTACTGTTAAACTGCTCACACAGATTGGTTGATGGTTGATTATATGACCAAAATAAACTTATTTCATTTATTCATTCATTATCTATCGCACTCATAGTTTTATTCCATTTTGCATGTAATTATTCCTATTGATTTCTTCCCCTTTCACTCAAACAACTAAACAAACAAACAAATAAACAAACTTGCAGCTAACCACAATCAACAGCATACCATTTACGAATACCTTCATTTGTCACTTTCTCATCTTTTCTTCACTTTCGTTTTCCTTTACAAACAACATCCTGTATCCATCTCTTCCTTACACTTCACACAATGTTTCTATTTTCTGTTCTCCTAGAAACCATTCACATAACGTTAGGTTATAAACATCCTTTTCCCATATTTTCTCAAACCATCCTCTTCACCCTCAATCTGTTTTGTTTTGTTTTTTTCTGCTCTCTCTTCCTCTCTCTCTCACTTTCTGTCCTTCTCTCACAATACAACCACAATAATCCAAAATAATCAGTCTTATAAAATAATTTTAGCTTTAGATATGATTTAGGGCAGTGGTTTTCAACCTTTTTTCCAGTAAAATAAAGAAATAAAATACAGCATAATGTCATTATTTTCTGATTTATTAAATTGTATAACAGTGCACCATATTGCTCATTTGTTGTGGTCTTACTTGACTTATTTGGACAAACAAAAAAATGAGAATAACTAAACGTTTTAAAAATTAAACAAGTGATTAAATTATAATAAAGATTTCTATACATATAATCAATCATCAACCTTCTTTGGATATTGTATTAGAGATCCATCTGGGCTCGTGAACTTAATTCTAAATATTTATTTTGTTGAAGAATTATTCTTCTATAATTATATTTATAAAGGATTTTGAATTGTCGGTATTTTAAAATATTTAAAATCTCAGGTACCCCTTGGCATACCTTCAAGTACCTCCCTTTTTTGTCCGGGCGGAAACACCATACCCTCCTTTGAGAACTACTGGTTTAGCCTATAAAAAATCCTTTGTCTCATACATCATTACACTGTACAACTCCTCTTTGGGGGGGGCTAGGATGACAGGGAATGCAAAACAATAACAGTGCAATACTTTTTTATATCATGGTCGTTAATGCCTAGTTTCTCTTATTTTACTGTTCTATTTTTATTCTCCTTGTAATATTTTTCTATTCTGTTTCCATTTATACCCTTATTAGTTACTGTTTACTTTTTACTTCTTCTTCCTGAGGGAACTCTCCTGAAGGAATCAATAACGTTTTATCTGTCTATCTATCTATCTATTACTAACCCGAGCACAATTCATGACGTCATGCTCATCTTGCAGACAGTTATTTCCATTTAGTTTTATTCTCTATTTGTAATTCTACATGCACCAATGTCACATAGAAATTTGCTTTCTTTGTTATTTATTTACATTATTATTTCTGGTTTACTTGCTGTCTGTTTACTTAAGTTCTCATATTTTGGTCTGTCTTCCTTCTGATTAGAATTTGTTTAACGCTTCTCTACGTTTTGTTTTGACAATGGCGCTGAGTGGCTCTTATCTGTACTTCTTCAGACTCTATGTTTCACAGATGCCCTTAGATGTATTAGAATATAAATTTAACTTTTATTTTATTGTGTGTTTATTCCTAAAAAAAATTAAAATGTCAATGTATGATCAATTTATCTTTATCAAATTTAAATTCAATATTATTAATTTATTTGTTGTATAACTATTAATTCAAAGTTACAATGTGTCCTAATCTATGATGTTTGTGCGTGTGTGTTTGTCTCAACTTCCACACAGAAACTGGATGGATCAGATAAGCAACAAGGCTGTACCAAAAAAAAGTATACTAGACATATAAATGAATGATGAATTAAACAATGTTTCAATGTCCCACAATCCGTATTTATTTATATATTTAAACGTGTAATTTTCCATATATCTATTATTTTACTGGACTTAGCAAGCACCTACTACTAGCACACTCTACAGACCGAGAATAACTGTTCGGCCCACGCCTCGTACAGCTGACACTCACACAGCCTCGCCACACGCACACACTCTTATCTCAAAATGTCTTCCAGCTGAGACTCATTTTTTTTTTTTTTTTTCTTTATATGCGTCACACAGTCACTCACACAGAGAATTTACCAGCACAGTTAAAAGTAAATGCAATAGACAACTGTTTTTCTCATCCAGAAGCACAGCTGTATCATATCAGAACCTTAATAATAAGAACAACATTTATCATTCACTCTTAGATGGACAAATAGTCAAGTTTAAGGAGGGTATTCTGGACTTCCCTGCTTAGGCTGCTGCCCCCGCGATCCAACCTCCGAGAGCGGAATAAGATAATTAAATGGATAGATCATACACTCATATGTTTTTTTGTACATAAACTTTGTCTACTTTCTCACACGCACACACATTTTAGACAATTTCCAAACTTTTACAGATAGCGGGGCTGTGAGAAAAAGCGTGAAGGGAGGTTGATTTTTTTCAGAGGGGAATTAAAACAGATAAGAAACCAGGTGCTACACAAATGTTATTACAATACGCAGATATATATATATATATATAGAAATTTAAAAAACACACATTTTTATCCCACAAACCACTCCCCCCTGGTCCGGACCAATATAAACAACTAATGCATGCGTGCTTTTGTGGAATCGGCCGTCTCATTAACAAACACAGGTCCCATCATTACTCATACAACGGCGATTAATCCATTCAGCGGAGCAGCCCCTGGTTTTACTCCCTGACCAATACACGGCAACAGCATAAAAGCACCATAGAGTCACTGATAATCACCCAATGCTCTACAGTCATCATGTTTTGGTCAGTTCCATACAGTTTCACCAAAGCTTCACCAAAGCTCCACCAAAGCTCTACCATATGCAGCCCGATCAATATCCATCTATACTGCAGCCAATTAAACAGAACGTCGTGACAAATACAGCTCAGTTGATCTCCTTTACCGGAGTCACCAAACGGTCACCCAAAATGAGGCTTTTCCAACACTGCAGTTTCCACATGGAGAGATATGTCGCACATTCATAGACTTCATAAATTTGTATGGGCCAAATGTCACATCAGTTAGCAATCCCTGCCTTAAATTTAGCTGTATCCAACTCTGGCTAATTCTGATGCACTTGCAGAAAGAAGCATCCTCTGCCAGCAACGACAGAGGATGAAGAGGTTAAGAGAAATTTTTCGTCTCATGCTTTTACACTCCAAACCACCAAAATTCTATCAACAATCCCCTTATGTTAAAAACAAGAAATCACAAGTTTTCAACAAACACACAGACAAATGATCACATATAAAACAACTCAATCCAACCATAATTTACCCCATTCCAGGTTGTTTTTGGAGAACCTGACTAAACCTATCTTTTATCAAAAATAGATTCAGCAATTAGTCTTATCGATCCAGCTCTCTCCAGGCAGAAAATGTTTACACTTTAAAGCAAACTGCTTACCTTGTTATGCGCTCGTGCAGCACACTGTCTGCCTGACAGAGAGAGCGGAGCGGCTGTCGACCTGTAGCTTCTAAACCATCCTGTTCGTGACGCCAATTTGTGTAGTGGATTGTCCGAAGCTTAAACAGGCAACAAAAGTAGTTTAGTACAACAAATGTATTTACCCATTATCAGAAGTGCAGGTTGAATTGAGTTGGCCGTGCAGACAGACCACATGTCACTCTGGAGCAAACAAGACACACACAAGCCAAAATCACTGTCGAGTTCCGGTCTTCTGCCATTTTTTATATGTCTTTTGTGCGTCATTGTTTGTTATCTAAATGCGTCAATGTCTTGTTGTTTTTCCTATCTGTTCCATAACAACTCGAATCCTTTAGACAGTCAACACATTCTGTAGACAGGTTGGCACGACTTAATATTCACTTTTGTCCCACCACTGGTCCATTCAATGGCACAAAATACAAGAGAATTGAAAATGAGCGGACATTCTTAAAAGACAAGAAATATAGGTCAAAAGGTCAGAAATTCTACGACAGACCCATGACCATGTTTCTTAGCTGCTCTTCCAGCTCATCCAGTCGTTGGGCTTGACTGCATAGAGCCACCTTGATGGGGTCCTTTTCAGTGGGTTCTATCTCTCTGGCTGGTTATGATCCAACTGTTATGATCTTGTGTGGTGCAGAACCCAAGATGCAGAAAATGAGGCCAACTTGCAATTTACAGTGTTTAATCCAGGAAGGAATGAACAAAAAGTGATGGTGACGAGGGAGGAAGCACATCATGTAAAAACACCACACATTAAACAACTTAACTAGTGGTCACACCAGGACACAGCTGGGCCAACCAGACAGGGGGGAGACACCGGTGCCAAAGCGAGAAGGAGCTTCCAAGGGCGAGTCACGGGAAAAAGCCAGTGGCGTAAAAGTACGTGTACCAATGAACAGGAGAACCAAGCATGTGGAACCGGCGCCTCCAGGGCTGCCACTACTTAGCCTAAATAGCCCTGGTGTGTGTAATTAGTGGCCGGTTGGCCCAAAATCTTCTGTGGATCGCCCCACTGTAGGAAGAGAGAGAGAGACAAGGAAAGCGAGCACACCAGATAGCAGGTAATCATCACATTACACACAATATTTCTTATCTAAAATTCAGTTGTTTTTAAAATACATTTTACAAGTAAAATTGTGTGGGGGCCAAGCAGAGATTAAATTGATTTCAATTCATTTCAATGGGCAGGGTTGATTTGAGATGCGTGTGTTTTGAGTTACAACCTTGGTCGTGGAACCAATTCAGCTTGTAAATTGAGCTACTACTGTACTTACAATTCTTACAAATTATTACCGACTTTGGCTGAATTAGAATGTGTATATATATATATATATATATATATATATATATATATATATATATATATATATATATATATATATATATATACACACACACACACACACATTGTTGGCTTTAACGCACATTTTGTGTCTTTTAACACATTGATATATATGTATGTATATATATATATATATATATATATATATATATATATATGTATGTATATATATATATATATATATATATATATATATATATATATATACATACGTATATGTACACGTATATGTATATACACGTATATATGTTAGGGCTGCCAATGTAAATATACACAAAATGAATCACTTGAATACCCTAATATATGTGTGTATATTATATATATATATATATATATATATATATATATATATATATATATATATATATATATATATATATATATATATATATATATATATATATATATATGAGGTCTGTCTAAGTTAATGCTATTACGCATTACCAAAATTTACTTTGGAGCAACACTTTTATTGTGAAGAGGGGGGGGGTTACCCACTTATGCGGTCCTCTCCAAGGTTTCTCATAGTCATTCACATTGACATCCCACAGGGGTGAGTTTTCCTTGCCCGTATGTGGGCTCTGTACCGAGGATGTTGTTGTGGCTTGTACAGCCCTTTGAGACACTTGTGATTTAGGGCTATATAAATAAACATTGATTGATTGATTGATTGATTGACAGGAACACTTTTGACAGCAAGTGTTTAGAAAGGATGTGTTAAAATAAAAAGTGTTTCTCGCTTTCCTGCCCGTCGTTTTTTTCTTCATACTGATCTCACACCAGCCAGCGGCCATCTCACAAGACCTTTGGTTGCTGTGTATGTCAATCAAGTGACAAATGTGACGCTATAGTAAAGATTGATTTTTAGGCCTTTTATTTTAAATCCTGGCGATCGACCGACTCCCCCACTGCAATCAACCCTAATGGGCACCCCTGCCCTATACAAACAGAACCTCGATTTAGGAACTGATTTGGTTTTTGAACCGGATTCTTAAATAGAAAAGTTAGTATATTGAAGGAGGCAGTTTCGACAACGCTGTGGATACTTCCTGAATGTTACAAACCCCACCACGTTTGTCCATTGCTTTCTTTGGACTCATATTGAGCTCGCAAAACAAAAAAAAAGGCTAAAAAAACTCAATCAAGAGCACACAAAGTAGCACTTTGCACATTAGGTAACTACAACACTGCTGTGCTGACTGAATGAGCACCAGAAATCAATAAGTTAAATGGATGCGCTGTTGGCACAAAATGGCGGCCTGCATGCACACAACGGATAGATGAAACATCTGTACACTGAGACAAGGTTCGTACAACAAAGCATATTTTCATTCGGATTATGGTTTGTAAATCGAAAAGTTTGTATGAGGGGTGCATGAATTGAGGTTCCACTGTATGTAAAAAAAAGTAATACCACATTTTCTGGACTATAAACTGCTACTTTTTCCCCACGCTTTGAACCCTGCACTTTACACAAAGCTGCAGCTAATTTAAGGATTTTCCCAAGTTCACATGCAAATAATTTTTGCTCTGTCATATCAGACCAATGAAATTGCAGAACGGGTCACAATGGATCAATTAAATTGTTCACCTAAAATCAAAGCCACTCACACAATCTTTCAGTCATCCATTTAGCACATTATGCACTCACCCTCATAATGGACAAGAAAGGACAAAATTCACACAACGCAGCCCAAAGCCTAAGACTGGCCATCAAAAAAGCAAACAGCCGCCGCATGGAACAGACATCCACCACTACAGGCCTCAAAAGGCCGGACAGAAAGAGGGTAAGGGTGAAGACTGTGCCCAGTGACCTCTCCGATGTTGTGTTACAGACATTGTGTTGCAGTTATTGTGTTACAGACACTGTATTTTATATAATTTGTGAATTAACACAAGCACCTGTGTAAATGTTTCATAGTTCAATGTGTACATTTGTAGCTTATAGGTCAATGTAGAAAATAAAATTTGTCAAAAAATTAGGTGGGTGCGGGTTATATTTAGGTACATTACGGTGCATTTCAAAGTAACCCCCAAAACATTAATGTACTTCTAATTACAGTGCGCCAAAAACCTACCTCATTATCGAGAATTCCTTCTTTTTCCAGGGGAGTAAATAGTTAACATAGTAGACTTACTAGTTTCCATCAAAAAGTGTTTAGTTTTAAAAAAACAACAACAACAATTGCAGAGCACAGCAGCAGTTATCTATTCTCAGATTCCACACTCAGAGGTCATAAGATATTTCTTAATTATACTCCACAAAACTTAAAATTATGTCACCAGAAACCTCTTCAAGCCCAGGAGACTCAGAGCTCCCAATGAGTGATCCCTGAATGATCAATCACAGACAGCTAATTAGCCGTTTTACAGATGCTCAGTCCTTTTTGCTCCTGCCCCATCTATTTTCTCACCATTATGACCCTTTTGTTTTTGCTACTGGAAACTTAGCAAAACTTCTGTCGGTTAAAGCAATCAAAAAACAGTCCACCCCTCGTTTTGCACGTATTTCTCCCAAAACGTATATATCTTGATCACAATTCTTGTTGAACCTGAACACCAGCGTAACAACTGTGTAAAGTGTAAACTCACCTGTTTCCGAGCTGGCCAATTCTTCCTCTATTCTTTGCAGCATTCTCACTTTTCCTGTTAACGCACTGGAGGCGTGAGTATTGTCTGGGTGATCATTAAAATTTATGGCGAGCTGACTTCATCCAGCTTGATAGGCGGCACTGGCATAAGTCATAATTATGTCATGACATTGCAAGATAAAGTGTCCACACTGGTCCTCTCGTCCAGACCAGTTAAATGGTATAATTAGCCCGGTAACAGGTGAATGCTCCAGATTGGATAACTTATTAAATGTTTGGATGAACCTTTGTTCCATTTCCCTATCTATCGCTGTCTTCCTTGCTCGCTCCCCCCTCCTTTCTCCATTAGCCCATTAGCAGTTATATGATACTATATGCTGATGAGGCAGTGGACAGAGAAAGTGAGTAAATTAAGCCTGACCACTGCTTGTGTTATGGACTGCTCTTATGAAGGACACTGCTAGACTTCAGAGAATCTAACTAAAGGACCTGCCTGCACAGCTGAGTTTGTAGAAATATGTCCGACATACTGCTTTATAATGATTGAATTCTTTCAGAGCCGCAGTTCAGTCTCTTTATACTGCGGACCTATGGAAAGTAATTGCACAGCGCCTTGGGTGGGTCAGACCAGCAAACATGTCAAACGTAACCCATCAGATTGTTCAATCTGTCCCCTGTTAAGCTATAATGGAAGGGCGTGCAGTGAGGCTGACAGCATGCTCGCCGCTGCTGGGCCTTTGAGCCGCCGTGTGCGCGCCGTGCTCCACCAGAGGGTCTCACCAAGCGTGACTGTGTGTTATTCACACTGACGAGTTCCACTGTTCACTGTCACCTCTCATTGTGAGGGGATATCATCCTGTGGAGAGAGAGTTGTGTGGCCAGGAGATGGTGGCGGGGTAGAGCGCTGGCCATGCCACTTGCACCAGCCTGCACATTACCAGATATTAGAACGGCACATAGAGGCGGATATTGAGAAACAGTATGCTACAAAGTTTGCCCGCATGTGCTCACACATTCTTCCAGACTGTGGCGGGGGCCTATTTGGGGAGGGGCAGGTGTTACTGGGTTTGATTTGTTGTGAAGACTCCAGCAGCAGGACTCAGCAGTGTCCAGGCTTGCCCAGCAGGCTTGCTGCGAGTGACACATCCTGTCCCTGTCTCGTCCTGCAGAGAACCGTGTGACAGCAGGGACCTGGTGCTGCGATGCGTATCCTTCATCATCACCACAGCCAAGCATCCTCAGCAGACAGCAAGTCAGTGTGGGGACGGGGGCAGCTGGTTATCTGTGCCACACCAATGTATCCCTCTGCTCTCACCCCACCCGACCCTCTCTAAGCGGCTGCCTTTGGCCTTTCTCCAAAGAGGCTTCTCTCTCACTTGGCTTCCTGATGTTTTTTTTATGTTCCTGCGAGCAGACAAATAGAGTTTGACCTCCTACAAGAGAAAATGCCTCAGCTCATCTGATCTCACTACCCAGAGGAGCGGCCCTGCTGCAAGGGCCAGTGATTGGAAAATTATAGTGCAGCACATTGTTGTCAGTATGGACAGACAATTTTTGCAACAGTCATCCATGTTGGAGTGATTGGTCGTCTCTGATTACAACATGTTTGGATACAAGTTCAAGTAGAATAAACTTGCATAATAGTGCAATGATGTCTGATTGCACATGGACAAACTGGCGGTTCTGCTGGGTGGAAGGTGTCAGTGATTTGGTCTTTTGTGTGACAATACCTGTTGCCGCTGTGGAGCGAAAGCGTCTGTTTCTGCAACACAAGTGGCTTTGTGATAAGTGATTAGAATTGAAGACGAGGGCCTTGTCAGCACACACTCTTCAGATTTGAGGTCAGACTGGCCCCCTGATTGTGTGTTTTTTTTTAGGGGGAGGCTGGAGGGAGAGAGTTTACTGTCGCTTCATTGAAGCCTCCATCACCACCTGCTGAGGTTTGAGTCCCCACTGTCTGTTTCATCGTTCTCCGCATCCACCCCTCCTCATCCTCCCTTTTTCTCTCTCATTTCCCTCTTCTCAGCCCCCACCCACTCTGGCCCACCGCCTGCTCTTTTGCTCACCCCCCATGTTCGCAAATCACTTCTTCCCGTGTCAGCAGGTAAATTGTTTTGTCCTCCCGCTCCCTGCTTTCATTACCTTGTGTAAATTAAGCGATATGTCGTCCACCAGTGCGCGCCAAAGCACTCGCCGCGCCAACGCCAAAATCATGAGATTTGGCATAATAAATGAAGACAAACTGGCTGTAGCAGTGCTCCTCTCCATGCGGGCTTGCCTTCATTATTCGCTTAACTTGCCGGAGAAAATGACTTAACCCTGACCCGTGTATTACGTCCCAAATTCACTCCAGATAAAAGCCTTTTTACAGCGCACAACAATTTATATTCCGGCAAAGAGGCTGCTTTTCTCTGTCAGTTTTCCAATCTCAGCTCCTCAACACACGTCATTAAACTTGTCTTGCCTTCCTGTATTTGTCCATCAGTCCTCCTTTTTACATAAAATCTGGCAGCATTATTCTGGGATTTGATGGCACACGCTCATTTTTTCCCCTTGGAATGTTTGATTGGAAGAAATATAGCCAGGCCTAGGCTATCTCCTCTCCTCTGTGGAATCATGCACTTGATGAAATAGTGTTCCCCCAGCAAGAATAATAAAAACAGACTTGTGCATTACAGGGGGCTCTCAATCTGCCAGCTGAGCTGAGCGAAAAAACCCACCCTGCCTCGTGACAGATTTTTATAGTTATCCCTGCAGATAAATGGAAACGGCTGACCAGGCTGGGAAAGGCCACTCTGAAATGAGGGTGGGTTTCCTGCCTGGATAATATGACTTGATGTGCTACTGTTACCACCTGAGACCTCTTATCCTTGCCGATAGGAGATTGGGGCAATGTGTGTAACATTCCAACACCCATTTTACATAAGTTGTTGTAAGTCAAGTGCTGTATTTCTAAAAAAGAAAGTTAAAGTTGTGTGTGTGTGTGTGTGCGCGTGTGTTTGAGTGTGACACGAGGGGTGTGTGGAGCTCCATTGAGAATGAACTGTACACAAAGATAAGGGTCATTGCGACTGTTCCCTGCAGGGCCGGTGCTCTCTCTCTCCAGAGGTGTCAGCAATATCAAGCTCACTTAAATGTGAAAGGTGAGAGTTACTTTACATTAAGCTCTTTTTTGCACAGCCCACAGTTAGTCACATTTGACTTTGGACTGTTGTTAAAAAAAAAAAACGTGTCCTTTTTGAGTACCTTGAAAAGTGTATAAAAGGTATATACTGTTCATCACATATGATTTACCATTCACACCTTCACAATTTAGCAGATTATTTCCAAGGAAAACACATTCTAATTCAGCCAAAGTCGGTAATAATTTGTAAGAATTGTAAGTACAGTAGTAGCTCAATTTACAAGCTGAATTGGTTCCACGACCAAGGTTGTAACTCAAAACACACGCATCTCAAATCAACCCTGCCCATTGAAATGAATTGAAATCAATTTAATCTCTGCTTGGCCCCCACACAATTTTACTTGTAAAATGTATTTTAAAAACAACTGAATTTTAGATAAGAAATATTGTGTGTAATGTGATGATTACCTGCTATCTGGTGTGCTCGCTTTCCTTGTCTCTCTCTCTCTTCCTACAGTGGGGCGATCCACAGAAGATTTTGGGCCAACCGGCCACTAATTACACACACCAGGGCTATTTAGGCTAAGTAGTGGCAGCCCTGGAGGCGCCGGTTCCACATGCTTGGTTCTCCTGTTCATTGGTACACGTACTTTTACGCCACTGGCTTTTTATATATATATATATCAATGTGTTAAAAGACACAAAATGTGCGTTAAAGCCAACAATGTGTGTGTGTGTGTGTGTATATATATATATATATATATATATATATATATATATATATATATATATATATATATATATATGTATATGTGTATATATATATATATATATATATATATATATATATGTATATGTGTATATATATATATATATATATATATATATATATATATATATATATATATATATATATATATATATATATATATATATATGTATATATATATATGTATATATATATATATATATATATATGTATATATATATATATATATATATATATATATATGTAAAACATATATATATATATGTATATATATATATATATATATATATATATATATATATATATATATCCCAACCGGCCACTAATTACACACACCAGGGCTATTTAGGCTAAGTAGTGGCAGCCCTGGAGGCGCCGGTTCCACATGCTTGGTTCTCCTGTTCATTGGTACACGTACTTTTACGCCACTGGCTTTTTATATATATATATCAATGTGTTAAAAGACACAAAATGTGCGTTAAAGCCAACAATGTGTGTGTGTGTGTATATATATATATATATATATATATATATATATATATATATATATATATATATTTATTTATTTATATACCGGTATATATGCCTTGAGTCACAAATGAACTTGAAGTGCCATCCCATTCCTAACCCATAGGGTTCAATATGATGTCGGTCCACCTTTTGCAGCTATTACAGCTTCAACTCTTCTGGGAAGGCTGTCCACAAGGTTGCGGAGTGTGTTTATAGGAATTTTCCACCATTCTTCCAAAAGCGCATTGGTGAGGTCACACACTGATGTTGGTGGAGAAGGCCTGGCTCTCAGTCTCCGTTCTAATTCATCCCAAAGGTGTTCTATCGGGTTCAGGTCAGGACTCTGTGCATGCCAGTCAAGTTCATCCACACCAGAGTCTGTTATCCATGTCTTTATGGACATTGCCTTGTGCACTGATGCACAGTCATGTTGGAAGAGGAAGGGGCCCGCTCCAAACTGTTCCCACAAGGTTGGGAGCATGGAATTGTCCAAAATGATTTGGTATCCTGTAGCATTCAAAATAACTTGCACTGGAACTAGGGGGCCAAGCCCAACTCCTGAAAAACAACCCCACACCATAATTCCTCCTCCACCAAATTTCACACTCGGCACAATGCGGTCCGAAATGTACCATTCTCCTGGCAACCTCCAAACCCAAACTCATCCATCAGATTGCCAGATGGAAAAGCGTGATCTCTACTGCTCTAGAGTCCAGTGGCGACGTGCTTTACACCACTGCATCTGACGCTTTGCATTGGACTTGGTGATGTATGCCTTAGATGCAGCTGCTCGGCCATGGAAACCCATTCCATGAAGCTCTCTGCGTACTGTAAGTGGGCTAATTGGAAGGTCACATGAAGTTTGGAGCTCTGTAGCAACTGACTGTGCAGAAAGTCTTTGCACAATGCTCTTCAGCAACCGCTGACCCCTCTCTGTCAGTTTACGTGGCCTACCACTTGGTGGCTGAGTTGCTGTTGTTCCCAAATGCTTCCATTTTCTTATAATAAAGCCGACAGTTGACTTTGGAAAGTTTAGGAGCGAGGAAATTTCATTACTGGATTTGTTGCACAGGTGGCATCCTATGACAGTTCCACGCTGGATATCACTGAGCTCCTGAGAGTGGCCCATTCTTATCACAAATGTTTGTAGAAACAGTCTCCATGCCTAAGTGCTTGATTTAATACACCTGTAGCCGGGCCAAGTGATTAGGACACCTGATTCTCATCATTTGGATGGGTGGCCAAATACTTTTGGCAAAATAGTGTATCTATATATATATATATATACACACATTGTGGGATGTAACATACTTTTTGTGTCTTTTTACACATTGAAATCAGAAAGGACGCGTTTCCGGAAGTCCGCGCGTTTCCGAAAGTCCGCGCGTTTCCGGAAGTCCACGCGTTTCTGGAAGTCCGCGCGTCCATGGGACGTGGATTTTTTCTAAATTTTTACAGACCCTGCCTTCTCCGGGTCAAAACTCCAGTTCACTTGTTTTTTTAATCGATTATCGCTTTCCACCGGTGTTTTGTTTTGTTTCAAATGTCCGTCCCCGTTTATTGCGTTTTTATTGGTCGACTTCAAAGTAATTAACTTTCCCGTACAATTTCTTAAATTTTGAGTCGCCGAAAGTTTTATCAATCACAAATACTGCATTTCCGGTATGAGGACTCCCGCGTGTTATTGTTTTCGTCATGCCGAGCAATAAACCCAAGAAGCGAAGCTTCAATGAAAAGTGGCTTCAGGAGCCACTTTTCAGCAAATGGCTCACTTATGACGATGGAAAGATGTTTTGCACGCCATGTAAACGGGCTAATAAAAAGAACACCTTTACGACCGGGTGCAATGATTTTCAAAGATCCAGCCTCACCAGGCACCAAGAAACATCATGTTACACCTTTCCTGCTAGTAGGCTCCCATGCCGTGGTCGAGGAACACAGGGGAGACATTTCCTACCGGGGCCGATGTATTGTCGGGGGTAACACCCTCCACTTTAACCGGCAGTGGGTCCCTAGAGTTCCGCTCTTTGGTCGGAAAGACGAGGCCGCCGATTTGTTACAACTCTTAATTTATGTTTTCCACAAAGCCTACCGGACGTCCACCATGCTATTAACACTCCTGAATATGCTAGTGCTCCCTCTCCTAACTTGCCCACTCACTTACACACGTCACTCACCCCACATATTGCCTTTCTTAAAAAGGAACACACAGCGTATGGCCATCACAAAGCCAGAGATGAAATGCCAGAGGCATTGAGTTTCACTGTATTAAATGACATTGAAACTAACTTGCAATATTCTAAGTTTGTTGGCATTATTTGCCATGAAAGTGTAGATGTGGCGGTTTTTAAACGACTGATGGTCTACATACAGGTGATAATAATCAATTAAATTTGTCATATGCATGTATGCCCTGGCACACTATTATCATCATTTCATGACCAAGGCAAAAAACTTTTTACACTTTTATACTGAAATAAATACACCTACAACTTATTAAATGAAAATATAGAAAAAAATACCGGCAGCGGTAAAGTTTAGATCCATGAAGGAAAGAAGAAAGTGATTGAATGTTTATAACTGAATAAATGTACATATGCATAAAAATATGTTTTCTTTTGTATTATTTTTGTAATGAATTAAGTAAAGTTTATGACAACCTTTTCCCAAAACACAATATAGAATTTGAGATATAACAGCATACATTTATAATTTTTTCAAAACTGTTACAAGAAAGAGGGACCCCGAAAATTTACTGTGGGACCCCATGTTTATGACTTGATGGGGTATACAGTATATTGTTACAATATCTATACGTATTTTTGCTAAATTGTAGAGAAGCAAATAGTGAAAACGCACTAAGAGAAGATGATCTTTGTTGCTGTACTTTTAGTTTCAGAAGGAGCGAGCGATTGACTGACACAGATCATCTGAGAGAAAGCTAATTGATAATGCATGATAGCAAAATGTTTTTGTTTACCCACAGATATGACTTTTAGGGGGAGGAGGCTCAGAGGTTCATAGCTTTTTTTACCCTCTCTCCTGAAACCTGATTCTTTACAAGTAAGTGGATTGAAAGATAACTCACAGGTCAGGAGGTCTGTCCCCTCTGGAATCTCAACTGGAGTTTGAGGGTGGTTAGGGACAACCTCATCATATTCTACCCGTATCCTCCCATATTGTCCTGGTGGAGAACTGACATGAAAACAGAATCTCACAGCACAATTCCATTCCTTCAGCAGCATTACATTAGATTGAAAGTTGCCTGCACACTTTCCTGGGGCTGTCAAATGAGCTGTCAGTCAAGTGTCAGAGCTCGGCTCTTGTTCATCTGCTCTAATACATCACACTGTCTTTTATATGGAACAGTGTGAGTTGCTACACAAACGCCAGCGGCTCCTCCCCCCCCACCAACGGCATGCGTGGTGATTGATAACATTTCACCAGCTAGTCACCCCCGTGCCCATTTGTACACATGGTCGCAGTGGGGCTCATCGCTGACATTCATAGCGGCCGTCATTGCTTCCATGGGACAATAGCATCAGCACCGGACAAAAGCATTGTCTCCGATATGTTGCCATTCATAAAGTGCGGAATGACAGCAATTGACACCTCGCTCGTCCAAGGAAGCGACAGTAGTTTGAACAATAAAAGCAATTGGGGGAAAGAGCTCAGGTGCCACTTGGTGTTAAAGATGTCAGCTATTAAATCACATAGCCTGCTGCTGATAAATGTTTATTGCTCATTAGCATGTCAGTGCACATTTAATGCCCTCGAAAAACAACCGCTGACTGCTGGTGTGGGATCACTGAGGGGGGAATCCTAAGGTTGTTTTGTGTAAAGTCATATCGGCATATTGGTCCAGTTAACGGCCACTTGGCACATAGACAGCTTTTCATCGCCATATCAACTTCACTAATCCAATTGAGGCAACCTGCTTGGCATGAGAGGGGCTCCTCTGTCTTGACCCAGTATTAATGGGTCTCATGGGAAAGAGGGGTCTTACAGTATATTCATACAGTGTGTTGAATATACTGTACTTTTCTAAACTCATCAATAAGCATGCAATTTTGTAATTTGGCATGAGCATAACAGTTTCAATCTGTGAGCCCTTAGTAAAAACATTTCCTACTTTTTGTTCCATGGCACAGCTTGGCATGATAATATTTCTAATCTTGTTACATCGCACATGGAATCGTCTTCCATGTTAATGACGAGCCGGCCCACTCCTCACTGCACAGAGAGGCTTACGTTCGATTTGTGTACCGTCATCTCCCCGCCGGTGAGCAGAAATGTATGCTGCATCTTTCTTTTTATTAAATAAAAATACAAGCATGGGGAATCTGGCTGGGTCTGCTTCTCTAGATAGATGGACAGGACAGGTCATACCTGGGTCCTGTTTACATGCCACCCAAAGTCTGAACAAATGAAAGTATGCCGCTATAAAGTAATAATTAATTTTTAATAATGTTTCTGAATTGTTTTAATCTTAATCCACACAAAAACTACAAAATGCAAGTTACTCTGTAGTGTAACCTTCTGGTAACATTGATTTCTGAATATTTTCATGTATTTTTTTCTCACCTGGAAAAATAATCCCAGGAATCTCTCTGGTAGGTTGGCCCCAGGGCAGATCTGTAGCCTCAGTCTAAGGAATGAGAGCATAACATTCCAACACATTAGGAGATGGATAATTGGATTTCCTGTGTCCTGTACGGTGGGTGGTGTGCTTCTGCAGCTGTGACATTATCAAGGTAACGTAACCTGAAGGCTGCGGTACAGCAGCACAGGCCCTGCAAGGCCTGTCCTCCGGTTCCACATCGCTGCCTGCTTGGCTATTCATCCTGTGGACCCTGCAAATGAAATTACGGGCGGAAGAGCAAAGGACATTCTTTGGGAATTAATCCCATTTATGCCTAAACCCACTCCAGATTTTTATTGCGAGTCCCTCTTAAAATGTATGCCGCATTCACAATTAGACGGGGCCTTAAGGGGATTGGAGAAAGTACTGTGTGCATTGGTTTGTTGGCGACGCATTTGTGGACACAGACAGGAAACAGAATCAATGTTATTTTCAAATATCAAATGTCATTGAGAAACTTCTGCACCTGATCTCAAGATCAATGTCATTTGACTAACGTGTACGAAAAGCTTTGCTGGTTTGAATTTTACAGTACAAAGAAGCAGGTTTACATACAAATTATGAAAGAGCACAATTAGCACACTTTTTTGTTTGTTAGGATAGCAAGTTATTGAAGCGTTATAATCTTCCCGTGTACGATTTTATGTAGCAGTCACAATGTTTAAAATATATAAGAATCATTTTAAATAAAAATAAAAAAGCTACAATGAATTCATACATTAACAGTAAGAATTACAGTTTTTACTACAACGACTACTACTACTATGTTGTAGCCTACTTGTTTGCTTAAAAAGATCATTTAATTTGAATCTTTGAATCAATTTAAACTAAACCCATGATTAAATTGCCAGATATTATAATTACTTTTCTAACTTAAGCAGTTTATTTTAATATTTGTAGTTCAATTTTATGCTGTGGGTGTTTTTAATGCATTAATTTATTTAGTTAGTGTTTTGTTACTATAGACACTTTGTACAAACTACCTGCTATTACACATATTTAGCCTTTTGGGATTAAAATCTGGTACATATTAAACAAAGGAAGTGAGCAAATTACTGTATAAGTAATTGTTATGTGACATGGCAGTAGTAGGATGGAATAAATTCTGACTCTTCGAACTACTTTACTGTTGAATTGTTAAACTGTAAACCTCCATCCATCCATCATCTACCGCTTCTACCACGGGGTCGCGGGGGGGCTGGAGCCTATCCCAGCGTGAAATGTATTTCAATGCACAGAACAAACAAAACAATTACTTGACTATTACCGTGAAAGTTGTCAAAGTTTAAGTAGTAGTAGTAGTAGTAGAGTATATCCCTATGTAGTAAGTTAGCGAACATAATGGCGTATTTTCAAACTGCACAGGAAATTGACTGTCGTCACCGTTTAAAATAACCACCTGGAGTACTAACTAAACGACTGGTATTATTTTGAATGCAAACAAAACACTTTGTAACGGTTTTAGGCTTTTGAATGTCCACAAAACGCCTCTTATTTGAAGAACATTTACCAATATGGTGCAATGTAGTGTAGCTCACCTCCGCCACAGGAAGGCAACACACCGGACTGTACAGAACAATTAGCCCTCTGCTGACACCCGCGATGCAGTGCAGACAAACACTGCCCCCTAGTGGCCGAAAGGTTGAACATGACCACTGTAATAAAAAGCACATTTCAACATTAGAGAACAATTTTGGTGCTTCCATCTTGGACTTCATTTACAAACGTTACTGATAAAGTATTGGATCCTCTGATGTGATGCTGTTTGCATGGTCTTGTGTGCAATTTTTTTTTTTTTTTTATGTCCATTAAGTATACACATTTTATAGAGGCAGGGGTGTCCAAATCTTTTCCACACTAATTCACAGAATGTAGGAAACTGATATTGTTTAATGTTTTGAAATTTTGTAAAACGGATAAACATACATACATAGACCTTCATGTATTTAAAGACAACGATGTGTGTTGTTATTATTCGTTTTTAGAACAATTTTCCAATTGTTGCTGTATGTGTTATTTATTTACTTTCATTCCTACAATGTGCCGTGGGCCAATACAAAACTAACTCCGGGCCCACCCATGAGACACTGCTGTTTTAGTGCTTTGAGTGACCAAAAACTTTAGTTTAGTGAAAACACAATTGAACATTTTCATGAAAAAGATGTCTGCTGAATAGCAGCAATACATATGTGTTGTATCTTACTGCCCAATCATGGATTTGGACTCAACTCATTGACAAAATCTGCAAACAGTGATTTGCACATAATTGTGATGTATTGATTAAAATAATTGAGTGGATTTGGTAAATTGGCTGATGTTTGGCCGCATGTACCCGCAAATTATACATGTCGGTGTCACAAACCCACACAGCTGAGACACACACGCACACACACACACACACACACGTACAGGGACTCTTAACACAAGGGCTGGGGTGATTACAGCTACTTCACTTTCCTAATCAAGACCAAAGCAGACCACAGATTAGGATGTGAGGGCCTAAAATACACACACAAACACACATACAGACACACACACACACACAGAGAGATACAGGACGCTGGCCTTGTCACGCAGCCACACTGCTCAGGCAGGTCCCCGCCATTATCCCGCCCTCTACCCTAAACACGCAGTTTTAATTCCAAAGCTCTGATTAGCTGATGATTGCATGACAGCCGCCGACGAGGTTCTCTTTTCGCCCTGCTCCCAGACTGCAACTCAATCATGCCCAATTAGTGGGTCCCCAAACACTCTCTCTTATTAGAGGACTCATAATCGACTCATTGTGTCCTGATTTGGCAAATAAATCACTCTGGAGGCCGCTGACTCCCCCTCTCCCCTACCCTCCGTCTTTCACTCTCCCCCAACCCTCACTCGTCTGTCTTTTCCTGCCCTCTCCATCGTCTTTTTCCTTGTCCAGGGGTTCGGTGACAATGTTTTTAGGCATGCTATTCATTGGAGCTGACAGTCTGAGCAATGTTGGACTCCCTTTTTTTTTCTCCATCTCTTCTCGCCAAAGAATGAAGAATAATTTAGCGGCTAAGTCAAGGCAGGCGGCACGTGGGTGTCCTTGTCCTGCAAGGTTAAGAATGTATTCCATCGCAGCAAGAAAGGAGAGAATTAAAATAAATGATGCGCAGATATTTATTGTGAGTTTGTATAGATGAGGCCAAGTCATTGTTGGGGGACTGACAGAGCCCGAGCTCTCCCAACAGCTAATTCAATGTCACCCATATCTTGCATCATGATATGTTTGCTTATTGTGACGACCGGGTCGCATCGTGGTGCGGGGTGTTCTCCCAAGGATGCAGACGGGCTCGGACACAGCTTGCAGGTAGGAAAATGATTTATTTTAGAACTAAATCAGACAAGAGAAAAACAAAAACGACTAGCATGGGAGCTAGCAAGCAAAATAATCTAGCATGAGAGCTAGCAGGAAGCAAAGTGGTCGTCAGCTGTTGCATGAGAACAAACTAGGAAGCCAGGCAGAGTGAGGCCAGGGCAAAGACTAAATAGCCCTCTGATTAGTGCCCGGACAACAGGTGAGCGTCTCGAACACTAACCAGAGGCAGCTGAGCATAATCTGCTGTCATGGCAACAGAAACGAACAAACACAAGGGGCTGAAAACACATGTGACTAGAAAACTTAAACAAACTATGATCCGGGCAGCGGATCCTAACAGTACCCCCCCCTAAAAGGACAGATTCCAGATGTCCCTTGAAAACAAAAAAACAACTGGAACCCAAAAAAAACAAGCAATAGTTCACGAGTCAAGGGCGGGCGGGGGGGTGAATTGGTGGTGGGTCGCCAGGCCACGTGTCCCCGAATCCACCGGGGAAGGGTCAGGTGGCGGCGGCGAATGGAACGCCGCCGCCGCTGGCGAGGCGGGCGAGGCGGGCGACCACGGTAAGGCCACATTCGTGGCCGCCGAGAAGGTGGGCATGAGTGGCGCCAGAATCTCAGCAGCCTCTGAGTCCTCGAGGGCTGCATGCGGGGACCTGCTTTCCGCTTGCGCCGCCGGACCACTCGAGGTCGCTGAGATGTCGCCGTGGAAGCGGTGGGAGTCGCTGTCGTGGCAGCCGGAGTCGCTGTCGTGGCAGCCGGAGTCGCTGTCGTGGCAGCCGGAGTCGCTGTCGTGGCAGCCGGAGTCGCTGTCGTGGCAGCCGGAGTCGCTGTCGTGGCAGCCGGAGTCGCTGTCGTGGCAGCAGGAGTCGCTGTCGTGGCAGCAGGAGTCGCTGTCGTGGCAGCAGGAGTCGCTGTCGTGGCAGCAGAAGTCGCTGTCGTGGCAGCAGAAGTCGCTGTCGTGGCAGCAGGAGTCGCTGTCGTGGCAGCCGGAGTCGCTGTCGTGGCAGCCGGAGTCGCTGGTGCGAGAACCAGTCGTGGTACAGGTGCTGGTGCGAGAACCAGCCGTGGTGCAGGTACTGGTGCGAGAACCAGTCGTGGTGCAGGTACTGGTGCGGGAACCAGTCGTGGTGCAGGTACTGGTGCGAGAACCAGTCGTGGTGCAGGTACTGGTGCGGGAACCAGCCGAGGTGCAGGTACTGGTGCGGGAACCAGCCGAGGTGCAGGTACTGGTGCGAGAACCAGTCGAGGTGCAGGTACTGGTGCGGGAACCAGCCGAGGTGCAGGTACTGGTGCGGGAACCAGCCGAGGTGCAGGTACTGGTGCGGGAACCAGCCGAGGTGCAGGTACTGGTGTGGGAACCAGCCGAGGTGCAGGTACTGGTGTGGGAACCAGCCGAGGTGCAGGTACTGGTGTGAGAACCAGGCGAGGTGCAGGTACTGGTGTGAGAACCAGGCGAGGTGCAGGTACTGGTGTGGGAACCAGCCGAGGTGCAGGTACTGGTGTGGGAACCAGCCGAGGTGCAGGTACTGGTACCTGTGGTGGAGCTGGTGCTAGCCTTAGCCTAGGCGCTAGCTTAGGTGCAGGTGGCCTAGCTGGCGGTTGCGGCTTAGCAGGCCGTCGGACTGGTGGCGGTGGCCGAGCAGGAGGTTGCGGCTTAGCACGCCGTTGTGCCACCCCACTCGCACAGCTCCCAGTACTAGCCCCCCCCTCAAAAAGCGGATCCCAGACGCGCTCCTTGCGGATTGGAACCGTCTTCAAGGGTGGGCGGAGGGAGGTCGGGGGGAGGGCTGAATCCTCTCCTCTAAATTGTCCAAACTGTCTATTGTCACCCCACACTTGAGACTGGGACTGACTAGATTTAGTCCTTAAAAAAATGTCCTGGTAATGTTTTATCTTAGAATTAAAGTCACTTGAAAATGGCTGGCAGGAAGAATTGACATGATGTCTAAAAAAGTCTTTGTCTATGACGTCATCCAAAATGGACGGGACAACGTCATCAAGCGGCGTGTCATCAGGGGGTGCCGACGGAATGACGTCATAGCTGGAGTCCCAGTGATTGACAGGCCAGTCATAACAATCATCGGTAAGGTAGTTGATGGGATTAACAGACCTTTGAAGAGGGAAATCTTGGGCTGCATGTAGCTTGCTGTGTACCGGCGGAGGAGTTTGAGGGAGTGGCGCGTCTTGGCGGCGAAGTGAAGACCTCTTGGGTGGCTTCCGTCTTCGCTGACGCGTCCGGTGGTGCGGAGGTGTGGCGATGTCCTCGGGCCAAACGGAGTGGATTGGGACCAACCTTCCGTTAGGACCCCATATCAGGTCCTGGCGCTCCGAAGGGGAATAGCGGAGAGTCTCCGCCTCCATTGCTCGCAACACCATCCACGCACCTTCGTCCATCTCCTCCGACGTGCTCGTTGCGGGAGAACTACTTCTTGCTGGCTTCCTACTGTGACGACCGGGTCGCATCGTGGTGCGAGGTGTTCTCCCAAGGATGCAGACGGGCTCGGACACAGCTTGCAGGTAGGAAATGATTTATTTTAGAACTAAATCAGACAAGAGAAAAACAAAAACGACTAGCATGGGAGCTAGCAAGCAAAATAATCTAGCATGAGAGCTAGCAGGAAGCAAAGTGGTCGTCAGCTGTTGCATGAGAACAAACTAGGAAGCCAGGCAGAGTGAGGCCAGGGCAAAGACTAAATAGCCCTCTGATTAGTGCCCGGACAACAGGTGAGCGTCTCGAACACTAACCAGAGGCAGCTGAGCATAATCTGCTGTCATGGCAACAGAAACGAACAAACACAAGGGGCTGAAAACACATGTGACTAGAAAACTTAAACAAACTATGATCCGGGCAGCGGATCCTAACACTTATACCTTATTTACCAATAATTGTGGTCCATTGGATCCTCATTGGGGCAGCATGGTGGAACAGGGGTTAATGCGTGTGCCTCACAATACGAAGGTCCTGGGTTCGATCCTGGGCTCGGCATCTTTCTGTGTGGAGTTTGCATGTACTTTGCATGGGTTCCCTCCGGGTACTCCGGCTTCCTCCCACCTTCAAAGACATGCACCTGGGGATAGGTTGATTGGCAACACTAAATTGGCCCTAGTGTGTGAATGTGAGTGTGAATGTTGTCTGTCTATCTGTGTTGGCCCTGCGATGAGGTGGCGACTTGTCCAGGGTGTACCCCGCCTACTGCCCGAATGCAGCTGAGATAGGCTACAGCACCCTCCGCTACCCCATAAGGGACAAACGGTAGAAAATGGATGGATGGATGGATGGATGGATGGATCTCATTGTCCAATTCACAATTGCTCTGCGATTGACTGACAACCAAGTCCTGCCCTCAGTCCACGAGCCCCTCCCACAGAGATGTAGAGAATATGATTGCAAAAGGGGAATTCTAGAGAACATTCTTAAATGAAGTGTCCCCCCAAGGCTTAAACCTGGGTCCGCTGATTGAGGCCAGAGCACTAGGCAACTAACTAAAACTTAACAGGGAGTGAGATTTACATACTGTACATATCACTGTACGACCCAACTAGATGGCATCATTTACAGAAATACAGTCATACCTCAGTTTTTGTACAATCCACTTTTTATTTTTATTTTTTAAATTTTGCGATGACAGTTTTGTCCCTAGGTTTACCGCGCTTTTTTGTAAACCGTCTTGGTTATCATACAAACATTGTGCTCAACAACTTAGTTTGTCTGCATACCACTCAGCAGAATCGTGTGCTCAAACAAAGAATTGTACATGTTGATGACTCATTCTCTGTGTTTTTTAATTAGTACAACTGCAAAAAAAACAAACTGTAAACCAAAGAAAGTTGCTAGTGCCAGCCACCAGTAAAGACGGTGAGAAACACTATTGAGTTCAATAAATAACTCATAGCAAAGTACAAAGGTGCCAATATCTGCCCTGTGATTAAGAGTTGACCAACTTTGGGCTAAAACAACAACCGTAGATTTTTACGGTTACACACTTGCAGATTAGTTGTGATAATTTTACTGCAGAAAAAACTAGTAGTTTTCCATTCACAGTAATACACTGTACAAAAAACAACCATACATTGTTCGGTATGAATAAATGGCAGCTCAGTCGCCAAAATGTTACTGTAAAAAAAACGATGGTATCTATTTTCTATATACAGTAAAACACCGTACAAACAACAACCGTAGATTTTACAATAAAACACTGCCAGTTCAGTCGCAATAATTTTACTGTAAAAAAAAGTAAACTGTGGTATCATTTTTCATTTACAGCAGGGGTGTCAAAGTCAAATGGACGGAGGGCCAAATAAAAAATTTAGCTACAAGCCGAGGGCCGGACTGTTCGAATGTTCATTGAAAAATGTTTAAATGACGCATATAGTCTAGTGAACCTAATTGAACCTACTGAAAACCTAACAAATATATTCCAATATGATCAGATAAATAAAGCAATATTTTCTTATGGCTCTGTCAGTAATCTTTAATTTTCAACAGACACAAAAGACAAATTTCCTTTATATAAAAATCCCCATAACATTAACATTAAATGAAAGAAACCGGTATTCAAGGCACCATCAGTAGCCTATATTTTCTATTTTAGCAAAAGTGGGCTAAATTTACTTCAAAGAAAAAAACAATAATAGCAATTTTCTATCATCCACTCAACTGAAATATTTTTAAAATATAATTAAATTGAAATACAATAAAATAAAGTGCAAAAATCTATAAATCAAAAACAACACTTTGTTTAAGGAGAAGTAACATGCAGTGAAAACAAATATTAAACTTTAACTTTTAAACTTGAATTGAGTAAAAACTCTAAATATGTGATTGCACAGTAATGTTCACATTAAACCCCCCTCCTCCCTCCGTGGGAGGGAGGCGAGTTGGGTGCCCGAAACCCCCCGCTGGTTTCGGCCCGCCCCTTGGCGCGCGTGGCACGGCGGGCTCCGCGACCCGACGGCTGGCCCTCGTGGCTTGACGGCGGGCGCGTCCCGACGGGCCGCGCGTAGGGGTCAAACGCAGAAGTCTCAGGGCCTCGTGGTGAGGGGGTGGCCTGCGGGTTTCGGCCCGCTTGACCCCCCCGCTCCGCTTGGCGCGCGCGGCACATGACGGGTTCCGCCACCGACGCTCGGGCTGCAGCCCGACGGTGGTGCGGGCCCGGCGGTGACGCGCGGTTTGGGGAAACAAAGCAGAAGTCTCAGGGCCTCGGGGCCGGGTTTCGGCCCGCCCCCTTGGCGCGCGTGGCACGGCGGGCTCCGCGACTGACGGCCGGGCTGCAGCCCTTCGGCCGGCAGGCGCGTCCCGGCGGGCCGCTCGCCCCCTTTCGGAACCTTGGACCGGCATCCGCTTGGTGCGTGTAAAAGATCTGCGGTCTGCGGGCCGGTTCTAATAATAAATCAAGATCATCCCAAGGGCCGTAAAAAACCTTCTCGCGGGCCGGATATGGCCCGCGGGCCTTGACTCTGACATATGTGATTTACAGTAATACGCTGTAAAAACAAGAATCATAGATTTTACAGTAAAACACTGGCAGTTCAGTCAACAGAATTTTATCATAGAAAAAACCTGTGGTACCATTTTCATCTCACAGTAATAATACACTGTACAAACAACAACCTTACATTTTACGGTATAAAAAAATGGCAGATCAGTTGGCAAAATTTTACTGTAAAAAATGTGGTATCTATTTTCCATTTACAGTAATATACCGTATAAACAACAACTGTAGATTTTACGGTAAAACACTGGCAGTTCAGTCGCCAGAATTTTTGCATAATAAAAACCTGTGGTACCGTTACACATATACAGTAATAAACTATAAAATGTAAAAACTGGCACCTCACTCGCTATAATTTTACTGTAAAAAAACCTGAACTATGGTATCATTTTTCATTTACAGTAATACACAGTAAAAAGAAGAACCGTAGATTTTACGGTAAAACACTGGCAGTTCAGTCACCATAATTTTATCATAGAAAAAACCTGTGGTACCGTTTTCCTCTCACAGTAATAATACACTGTACAAACAAAAACCATACATTTTACGGTATAAAAAAAAATAAAAAAATGTTAATGTAAAAAATGTGGTACCTATTTTCCATTTACAGTAATACACCGTATAAACAACAACCGTAGATTTTCATGTAACACACTGGCATTTCAGTCACCAGAATTTTAGCGTAATAAAAACCTGTGGTACCGTTACCCATTTACAGTAATAAACTGTAAAATGTAAAAACTGGCACCTCAGTCGTTAGAATTTTACTGTAAAAAAAACCTGTAGTACCATTTTCTGTTTACAGTATAACACCGTAAAAACAACAACCTAGGTTTTACGGTAAAATACTGGCAGCTCAGTAGCCAGAATGTTACTGTAAAAAAACTGTGCTACCTCTTTTGCATTTACAGTAATACACTGTAAAAACAACAATTGTAGATTTTAGGGTAACACACTGGCAGCTTCGTCGCGAGAATTTTAGCGTCAAAAAACAAACGGTTTTGCAGTGTGTGTGTGTGTATCATGTGTGTGCAGAGTGGTCATTAGTGTCTGCTTAAAGCTCAAAGAGACTGGACCAGCTGGTCTACGACGTCTGACGTGCAACTCTGTGGTCTGCCGCTGTGAGACCGTCGTGGCAGAGTCGTCGAGACCCCACTTACTCTCTTCCCCAGGCAGGCTGCAGAGACCGTGGCGATCCCCCAGCAGATGGAGCCTCCGGCGTTTCTCTTCCCCTCTGCAAAATAAAATGTACAAAAATGAGAGCGAGCGATAGGAAGTAAGCACCAGAGACAGAACCGGCCTCCAGCCATCAAAAATTCCAGGAGAAGGCTGAGACTTTTGGAGAGCCCCCCTGCTGTGAGTGTGCAGTCGGAACAGATGCAGTCTCATCTCCCTCGAACTCTTTGTCAGCACCTCAGTGGTGGAGCCCGCGCACTCTTCCTGTGCCGGCTCCTTCTCATTCACACACTCGAGAGGTGTTGTGGGACTACGTCCAGCCACTCCTGAAAGCCAGACGCAGATCTGTCCATGCATCCTTCTTTCCACAGGCCAAAAAACACTTGCCTATAAAAAAAAAAGGTATTCAAGCAAAAGTGAGAGTTGATAACCCTTAAAGGTCAAATAGTGGCATTGCGTTGACCTCGCCACCACCCATCAGGCCTCCCCATCATCTCCAAGACACAAGGTCCATGATGCTGTATAGCAGCCAGCATACCGCGTGATGGAAAGAGTTTACGACAGGCGGGGAAGGAAGCGAGGGCCGACAGGCCACCTTCACCTCGCCGTGCTCACAGGACCTTGGTGAGCCTCAGTTCCGATGACCCCAGAGCCCCTCCCCCGCCCAATTCTATACCAGCCGTGAGTTATTATCATAATTTCCGGGAGAGTCATTGCCGGGCTTCCACAACCAGAGAGGCATCTGTGTTTTACAGAATGTTTGGTGTTTTATTGCCTTTATGTCAGTCCTAGGCCAGCACAAAGGGGCCCTCAATGATAAGAAAACCAGCCATGTGAAAAATGAAGGACCAGGCGTTCAGGCCTGAGAGGTGAAGAGGTAAAATAATAAAATACAAGACAAATGTGAAGCTCCTCTGTATTTCATCATCAAACCTTTGTCTGCCTCCTTTTAAAGCCACATTGGGAAAATTGAGATTATAATAAATTCAGCTGATCACATTTTAACAATAGGAAAAAGGGAATTTTTTTCTGTCGACATATTTGCTTGTTTTTTTTTTTAATTTCACAATAAAATGGCCAGGTTAATTCAAAGCTGACCTGATCGCAACCAATTAAGTCCACTGGGATCTGTTGGATATCAATGATAAAATAAAGAAAATAACACAAAGTTAAATTAGTTAAATTTTACTGATGTAACTCTCTCAAAATAAAGTTAGATTTGTTGCATTTTTTATAACTCTGAATCTGATAATACACACAGTGAACTACAGTACACTAAATGTGTATTGGCCCATATCAGGAAACGTGTATTACATGTTCCTACAAGGTTCCTAAGCCCATTAACAGGACTGAAAGTAACAGGGGTGAGTTTAGCATAGATATACAATTAGCAAAGATAGTTCAAATTTTATTTATGAAATATGCTAACAGACCAAGGAGCCATGACCCTTTGCTTGATAATTAAAAAAAAAAAAAATATATATATATATATATATATATTATATTATATTATATTATATATATATATATATATATATATATATATATATTTTTTTAAATATATATATATATATATATATATATATATATATAATATATATATATATATTTTTAATATATATTTATTTATATATATATATATATATATATATATATATATATATACATATATATATATATATATATATATATATATATATATATATATATATATATATATATATATATATATATATATATATATATATATATATATATATATATATATATATATATATATATCAGTGGCGTGCGGTGAGGTTAATGTCTGGTGAGGCACGACTGCATCATCACAGTCAGATTTACAAACATATGAACCTGCAGTGCAGGTGTACCTAATGTTGTGTCCCTGCGGTCGTTCGCGGCTCCTGCAGCGCGAGCATTGTTGTTCTTGCACTTTTTGGCTTCTTGTTAAGTGACTTTTTTTGGGTGGATTCGGTCTTGCACGTGGAGGGTATGGGTGTGGGCTTTGGTTGGTGTGGCCGCGGTGCTCCCGTCGGGCGGTGCATTCTGCGGCGGAGATGCTTGGCACCAGGAGGCGGGGTTATGATACGAGCCTCACACAGTGTGTCTCCGCAGCAGATTTATGATCGCTCAGCACTAAAAATACGTTACACACATACAGTTGTTGACAAAATACACTGTACATTATATACCTCAGCTAACTAAACTATTGAAATGTATAATATAATTCATATAACAATACGGTCTCACTGCACAGCAGGCCAGCAGTTAGCCGAGTCGCAATCCATGGTGAGGCACAAGTGCCTCAACTGGCTGCTGATCACCGCACGTCTCTTCTCAGTATTTGAACGGCAAATGTGAAAATAAAAATAAAAATAATCTAAAACTGGTGAAGTTAAATGGAAAATAACTTTAGTATAATCGCTGGATACATATAACAATTTAATTATTATTTTTTTCTTTCCATGATGGCAGGTGAGGCCCCGCCTCCCCTGCCTCTAGTGACTGCACGCCACTGATATATATATATATATATATATATATATATATATATATATATATATATATATATATATATATATATATATATATATATATATATATTTATTTAAAAAAAAATTTAGGGCTAATTTTACCATGCATTTATAGATTTTATTTCCAGGGAACGCAAATGGCCTCGATTCAGTTGAAAGTTCATGAAACATCGCATGTTTAAGAATAGTGGGTATAATTTGTCTTTTCTGTGGACCATCGCTCCAAAATTGAGTTAAAGGTGCAGTACACTAACTAACAGGGCACATATAGATAGGTCTTTGCACGACCTTTTCAACATCGAAGGCTGTATTACCAATCTGCCTTTTAAATGTTCAGTTTTGGTTGAGGCATTCATTTGGCTATATAAAAATGGTCATTGTGTAAGAAGTTGTTGCTTCTGATATTTTGGATGAATCATTGATAATTACAAACACATTTTAACTGTGTTAATCAAAACTTATCATTGCACAGGAATAATTTAAAATAAAGCATGAATTGGTTCCCATTGTGCTTAAACAAAAATGCTATTTGTTGACTCTGTGTTGGTAAGTTGTAAACACGTAGCATGAATTTCGACTCAGAGATTGAACTGCCATGTATTTATTTTCATTATGTGCAAAAAGGTGGCATCCTGAAGCATGCATTCTTGTTTGTTTTTTTTACTTACTAATCACGCCTTCATGACAGACTGCTGTTTTGGCCAGTTCCGAGCGCCTGAGTGATGTAGCACTGGCCGGGTCATTGACAGTGAACCAGTGAGCAGCACGTGGCTCATGATGGAATGGAAGTGGTCTTAATATTGCACAAGCTTTAACTTGTCTTTCCACACCCCTCACTCTGTAAGTGAAGGGGGCCCGGCTATCACTGCATCTTCCTATTTTCTTTCATTACAGAGAAGTATATTGCTTTTGGCACATATGGAAGGCAGATATTGAGAGCAGATAGGATATATAAACTTCTGTCAACACCACAGCATATTAGGTAGAGCTCTAAGCATACTATCACTATTCTGGCTGTCCAATTAGCGCTCAATATCAAAATACTTGAGCAGAAGCATGCAGACAAACGGAAGTTAAACAAATATTATATGAGCAAATATTATATTCTTTTACTGCGTTTTGATGAAGACAAAATCAGATTTGTCACTCCTATAAACAATATTTTGCTGCTTTGGAGTTACATGACATAAAAGGTGATGTATTATGAGCCCTACTTCCTGAAAAACAGATTCTCAAACATATTTTGTAGCGTATTCTGCTCTTCCCATAATCTGTTTATTGCCTCAACATATGAGCTCAAATTAAGTTTACCTTTAAACTCGGGCTGTCAAATTTGATGCATTAACTCATGTGAATAATCACACTTTTTTGCATTAACCGTGTAAAAATGCAGATAAATCACGTTCTTTATGAGTTATCCGTACTGTACATGCTCCTAGATGGTTGCCTGACAGGCAGCGCAGGTTGTTATATGGTCAGTGATCAGGTCAATGGATACTATATGTAAGTGCAGAGTGAGGAGACACAGACTGGTTAATTTCACTCCAAAATACACCCTGACAGGACTTTTGATAAAACTGGTTCAAGAAAAATAAATGACGTGCATTTAAGAAAAACGTTTTAAAAAATTCAGGTTTGACATTCTGACAATAAAACTGCATTTGTGTCAAAATATGTGAGTCTTTTTTATTAATTAACTTAAAATGAGCAAGAGAATACCAACCTGTGATTAATCATGATTAACTTAGAAGGATAAGTGTGATTCATCTGACTTTTAAAAATGAATTGTTTGACTAACTTACTTAGCTAAGTAAGTTTGAAAATATATATATTTGTATTTTTCTCAAACCTATGCACCTCACAAAGTCTCACTTTAAAAACCACTGAGGTATAGATCATGCTGTACAACGATGTCTAATGAGATTTTGTATTTAAAAAAAACACAAAAAAACACAACTTTTGATTAACTGTATTATGCCGATTATTTAAAACCAAGGCTGACATATTGGAAAGTGTAAGAAAGTTGCACTAAAACAAAACAGATAATAATGAAATTCTATTATTTAATTTAGAATAATTAAATCCAAACATGTAAACTAAACACTAAATGATACAAAATAAGTAAATTGTAAAATGTTATTCTGAATTAAATAATTTCATCATGATTACATTTGTTATTATCTGTTTAGTTTAGGTGTTTTCCTGTTGTTTTTGTGTTTCGTTTCATTTAGGCACTTTAGGGGAATACTACAGTAAATAAAGGCTGTTGGTAAGGGACCAGCATGCACCTGGGTCGTGGGGAAATGTTTTTTTTTACCGGAATAGGAGAGGCACCCGATCGGTTGGTAGAACGGCCGTGCCAGCAACTTGAGGGTTGCAGGTTTGATCCCCGCCATCCTGGTCACTGTCGTTGTGTCCTTGGGCAAGACACTTTACCCACCTGCTCCCAGTGCCACCCACACTGGTTTAAATGTAACTTAGATATTGGGTTTCACAATGTAAAGCGCTTTGAGTCACTTGAGAAAAAGCGCTATATAAATGTAATTCACTTCACTTATTTTTGATGACGAAACCTTGTTTTTGTTTAAATTAGACTTTGTTTTGCACATTATGTTTTTCCCATCCACATACACAACAATCCGGTGCAGCAGTGGCCTTTTGATTTTCTTTTGGTGCAATGTTTATTTGAAAACTTCTATTTCGTTCGAGAAAGTTCCTACTTTAATATCTGATTTGAAACCGTCGACTGGGATACTTTGAAATAAATATTGGACTACATAAGCCTACACTGCATGAGGGTTGTTTCCAAAAGTAGCAGCTCCATTATTATAATAGAAACAAACAACACCCCAAACCAATATGTGATGCCTCTATCCTCACATGTCCACATGCTTTCAGATGAACACAGTGTCAACGCTGGGTGACACCGTGTTCATCTGAAAGCATCCGCCATAACCACGGCGCTCTCCTACAGCCGTCTCGCTTGCAAGAAATATTGTTGTTTTGATGTGATTGAATTCACTGCACCCAGACAAGAGGAGGTCATTTCGAGTCCTGCCGCAGCATCCGAATACACTGTAGAAATAAGCAACATGGGGAGAATAAAGGAGAGCATCAGGGTGAGGCAGCAGCGAGGTCACTTTGAGAAGCTGGATGAGAGCACAAGCCAAACAGCATCTCTGCATCCCCCCACCCCATCCCCTATCCTCTGTCTCTGTATAATCCCCTCTGATCCACCAGTCATTGGAGGCCCGCCGTAACCCCGTGATCATTGTGCCCTAATCTGAGCCCTCGCCCCAGCCGCGGTCCACCTCCGACAGCAGCGTCCGGCTGCCAGCGTAAGAGTGGCAGGCTTAGTCTTTCTCCGGAGAGACAGCTAGAGGTTGTCTCTACATGGATGGGCACTTCGCAGCTCGGCGGGGGCGGGAGGAAGGGGCAACATAGCAGCTGCTCAGGACATATGGGCAGAATTCATTAAGTCTGGCAAAATGAGCCAATTGTCGAGGTGGCAAGAGTGAGCGTGTGTATGTCTAATAGAGAAAAAAACTTGCATTTGAGCTTGAATAATCGACAATTAATAAATATTCAGAGCACAATTATCCTGTCCGATAGCTTCACCGGCAGGAATTACACACGGAGATTCAAGGCCTAGCAAGTGAAACAACTGATGGGCAGTGTTAGATGCATAGACCGTGTGTCCTTGAGGTCTTTTGCTGTGCATCCTCAAATGTCATGAGAGCACTGTGTGTCTCAAAAATAAACTTAATCACAATCTGTAAATGTTACAACTGTTTCCCTAATAGATCTGTGTGCACGTTGGAGCCCCGCATTGAAATTCACACACATGAACCCGACCAAAGACTAAACGGAATGCTGATAGACACACGCAGCCAGCTCATGTTCAACACGCAGTACACAATGCATTTCAGCAATTACACACAATTCAGCACGGACATGTCACAGCAAATGTTGATGTCCTTGAACCTGCTTTGTCCTCATTCTTTTCTTTACCCTCACTTTAAAGAGCAGTGTGAAAAGGAGCCAACTTACATCCATTTCTGTCCATCCAATAAAAAAGGTCTAATGTATGCTAATCCGCCTGGTGTCAATAGGAACTGTGTTCAATGCATTTGAGATAGTAGTGAAGAAAGGGTTGCTGCTATCGAAGAGCTGCAAGATAAAGTAAATGGCACAGTCAATAACAATAAGGTTGTGGGTCTTAATGAGGAATGTTCATTTAAACACAATCAACTGGATTTCAGCTTAGCTCATTATCAACCTTGGACTTGTATCAGTGTGTTGATTATGCTGTTTTGTTTTGTTTGTTTTGTTTTTGATCTCAGAGGGACTTTTCAAATTAAATCTAGTTCCCTTGTGAGGATGATGTAAGTTAAAACCTACTCAAAGTCAGGGTCACACAAGGCAGCAGTGAACTTTATGTAGTGAATACAAAAAACTGTACACTATTTAGGAAATATAAACTTTACACTATAATATAAGTTGATGATTCCATTTCCCACTGGAGCCATTCAGACCAGATATTTTGCTCATGTTGTAGATTATGAAGCTTGCTCTTCACTCTCTCCCTGATCCCATTCCATAAGCAGCTCCGAGGACACCTCTGTAAACAGATGATCCCAGTCCCAGAGCACATCTTCCTGCAGAGCAGCCAAAGAACAATTGGGGGCAGGCAGAGGTGCACCAAGAAATAGAAGACGGAGAGCAGAAGGAGTACAGAGAGGAAAAGGAGCACAGAGAGAAGGGGGGAAGCAGAGGGTATTAATGTACACATCATAAATCTTGATTACCTGGGAGGAAGAGTGGCAACCTCCCCTGATGCTCTGGACAACAGCTGGACTGTTCTTTGCTAGAAGCTCAGAGGCAATATTTAGTAAAAAAAAAAAAATCACTCACCTCTTTCACCTCTTGCTCTGGTGCTAGAACCTTTGTGAGGAGCTTCAAGTCGATTTCGCCATCCTAAAGAGAGAAACCGTAAATGTATTTGCTAAATTAAAACAGACGCACCTTTATAAGTCAAGATAATAAAATATAAAACATAAAAATGGTTAACTTACTAGTGTCTGGAATGCAGAATAATATTTCAGATCATTGTCCAGGTCTCTGTAGGTCATCACCCGGTTGACTTGAACGCTAATTTTTAGAGGACATAAAGTGGGAAAACATTTTTTTAGTCGGAACACATTCAGTCTAGTGCAAAAAAGGAGTGATATGTTGGTGGGCTTGAAGACTTCAAGCAAAGACAACAGAAATCAGAAGACTTTGGTTGCCAAGTGGTAAACGCCTCAAATTGAAACCCAGCTGCTTATCTGCGGGTCGGAATTAAGTGAGGGGGTTCTCAAAGTGGTCGGGGCCTAGCGGCGCATGCCAGTCCTACTTATTGCACATTACACGCTACATTGCCCCTGCAATGAGTTCAATGTGGATATTATCTCGCACAGAGAGCAAGCCCCAGCCTAATAACCTCCAGCGCTGTCATAGCCTCGCTACATATTCGACACATGTCGCATTGCCTCTCACTGCCCTGTAAATCAAAGGGCCCACTTGGTATGGCCTGGGTAAGAGTTGCATACGTCACACCTAACATTGGCCCATCTCAGCCAGAAAAAGTGAACTTTGTGGCAATTGCAAAAATGGAGGTGAACATTACAGTGTTATTTACCACTCCTATTATCTCCTGTGAATGGATAGAAAATAGAACCAAACCTGGTTAATAGACCTACCTCGGGGGAGCTGCTACTTGCATGTTAAGATCATCTTCCTGCACTTCATCCAGATCTGGAATAACAGGAATATCTAAAAACAAATCAAGACGCCATTAGAGTTATGCTTCTGCAGTGACAGAATGACACGATGAATTAAAATAAATGAATGTGGGTTTTTTTGTGTGTCTCAGTGGGCATTTCCTCCCCTCCCTCTCTCCCGCCGCATCCTCAGAAGAGCTGTCCTGTCACAATAGCCATGCGGCCATGAATATTCAGGAGTGAGGCGGCAGTACTTCCCGCTGTGAGCTGGACGCTGGCCGGGGGCTCCCCAGAAAGCACCCCCTGCTACCCTAGCATTTGGGCCCTGTCAGTGCTGCCCACCCCCAGGACCTGCAGTGGCCGGTGGGCCGACCTCCATGTCCACTCTGCCACTCCGACTGCGGCGGCGTCCAGCCATGTGCAAGAGTATTTGCTAGTGGGCCCATCTGTGTGGGGTCAGATGTCACCGCACGGCCTGGCAGGAGCTGTGGCGCTGAGAGCTGCCAGCCCACTGCTCAAACAGTGGGAACCCACTTTAATTGGCAAAACGCAACAGGAGAGAAGATGGCTCTACTCCCAAGAAGGACAGGGCAAACTTTCAAAACATTGGGCTTGGACATTTGTTGGAACAAGAAGATATGAGTAAAGATAATGAGACGTGCAAAAAGACAAGAGGGGAAACGAGCACACTAATAAATACCTAAAAAATGTTGCAATGTCATCAGGAGCGCCTCAGTGGGCATTGACAAGTATTAAAATTGGACAATTTGCAACAACAGATGATGGAATATTATATTTAGTTATGTAATATGTTTAGTTTTGGTCAGATCTCCCCTTTAAAAAAAGGCAAAGTCCTCCCAGGTTTATTTGTTCTAATGGCTTGTCTGAATAAGGTGAGGACTCTACAATTGAAGATAAACAATTTATTCTACGAATTGAGTACAAACAGTAGCAATACCAGTGCTGGGGAGAGGATTGTGCCCTACAAAGTCTAACACCTTCTCTCTCGATGGTCTGTCTGCTCACATGCTTTTGTCCTCCTTTCTGCCACTCCCTGGCAATGTTTAGACGTCATCCAATGAAACCAAAAGTTAAACTAAGCATGTTTTTTGGACACACACATAAATTTGTCCACTTCCGCTTTGACTCGTACCTGGCACCTCTTCTTACCATCGATACCAAATAAGATACTGTGTGTGTGTATTTGTAAAGACAAAAACACAGGGTGTACTTGTGTATTTTGTCATTGAACAGAATGAAGTAACTAGAGATTGAGACTCCCTATGCATACCACTGTTTTAAGGTGGAAAATATTCCCCTAACAGTTTCAATACTGTCACAACTGTGAGGAACTTGCATCGCTGCGGTAGTTGTGACTTTAAGATGCAGGAAACATGAGAATGACGTGCAAGTAAGAGTCTTTTAATATACTCAACCAAGAGCGAAGCAGTCATGCATGCAAAAGGTCCTTAACACAGTCAATCCTCGAGCCCTGACGGTCAGGTGAGGCAGGCATAAATAGCAGCCTGATTGGCAACTGCAACCAGGTGTGCCAGGCTGCCAATCAGGGACAGGTAAGGGAAACAAGTGCTTAGGGAGACATGCAGGAAATGGAACACAAATAAGAGCGCTGACAGGAAATAAACACCAACTAAGGAAACATAACCAGACATGAAGTGACAGATCGTCACAACAACAACACTTCCCTATTGCATTGTCAGTTTTGTTTGACAATGTCGGAATGATATTGATTTAATAAAATAGTTCTAGTATAGTTTGTTGCAGTTTTTCCTCATTTTGCCACACTTGTGTAACTTATACAAAATTAACCAAATTATGAGAAAGAGCTCAATATGATGACACAAAACAGAGTGTTAGAATACAAACCCCATTTCCATATGAGTTGGGAAATTGTGTTAGATGTAAATATAAACGGAATACAATGATTTGCAAATCATTTTCTACCCATATTCAGTTGAATATGCTACAAAGACAACATATTTGATGTTCAAACTGATAAAAAAATTTTTTTTGCAAATAATCATTAACTTTAGATTTTGATGCCAGCAACACGTGACAAAGAAGTTGGGAGAGGTGGCAATAAATACTGATAAAGTTGAGGAATGCTCATCAAACACTTATTTGAACATCCCACAGGTGAACAAGCAAATTGGGACAGGTGGGTGCCATGATTGGGTATAAAAGTAGATCCCATGAAATGCTCAGTCATTCACAAACAAGGATGGGGCGAAGGTCACCACTTTGTCAACAAATGCGTGAGCAAATTGTTGAACAGTTTAAGAAAAACCTTTCTCAACCAGCTATTGCAAGGAATTTAGGGATTTCACCATCTACGGTCCGTAATATCATCAAAGGGTTCAGAGAATCTGGAGAAATCACTGCACGTACACTGCACGTAAGCAGCTAAGCCTGTGACCTTCGATCCCTCAGGCTGTACTGCATCAACAAGCGACATCAGTGTGTAAAGGATATCACCACATGGGCTCAGGAACACTTCAGAAACCCACTGTCAGTAACTACAGTTGGTCGCTACATCTGTAAGTGCAAGTTAAAACTCTCCTATGCAAGGCGAATGCCGTTTATCTACAACACCCAGAAACATTGTCGGCTTCGCTGGGCCTGAGCTCATCTAAGATGGACTGATACAAAGTGGAAAAGTGTTCTGTGGTCTGACGAGTCCACATTTCAAATTTTTTTGGAAACTGTGGACGTCTTGTCCTCCGGACCAAAGAGGAAAAGAACCATCCGGATTGTTATAGGCGCAAAGTTGAAAAGCCAGCATCTGTGATGGTATGGGAGTGTATTAGTGCCCAAGACATGGGTAACTTACACATCTGTGAAGGCGCCATTAATGCTGAAAGGTACATACAGCTTTTGGAACAACATATGTTGCCATCCAAGCAACGTTACCATGGACGCCCCTGCTTATTTCAGCAAGACAATGCCAAGCCACGTGTTACATCAACGTGGCTTCATAGTAAAAGAGGGCGGGTACTAGACTGGCCTGCCTGTAGTCCAGACCTGTCTCCCATTGAAAATGTGTAGCGCATTATGAAGCCTAAAATACCACAACGGAGACCCCGGACTGTTGAACAACTTAAGCTGTACATCAAGCAAGAATGGGAAAGAATTCCACCTGAGAAGCTTAAAAAATGTGTCTCCTCAGTTCCCAAACGTTTACTGAGTGTTGTTAAAAGGAAAGACCATGTAACACAGTGGTGAACATGCCCTTTCCCAACTACTTTGGCATGTGTTGCAGCCATGAAATTCTAAGTTCATTATTATTTGCAAAAAAAAAAAAAGTTTAAGAGTTTGAACATCAAATATCTTGTCTTTGTAGTGCATTCAATTGAATATGGGTTGAAAAGGATTTGCAAATCATTGTATTCCGTTTATATTTACATCTAACACAATTTCCCAACTCATATGGAAACGGGGTTTGTATTACCAACCTGACATTTGATTATTATTAACTTTGGAAAGAAAAAATATATATTTGTATTGATGCTCATTAGATTACAAGTGTACCTAATATTGTGGTAGTTGGGGGTGTCAACAATGGGCAATGTTGCTTCCCTGAGTAATGTTTTCTGAATGGGCTAGCAGGGTGAACATGTTTATTAGCTCACTCCAGTCGAACATTGACAGGAATGAAAGGAAGAGCAGTGAAATTGTGAGCTGCACTGCACGAAGATGGCTGTCAGTAATCTCCAGCCACAGTACTGCAGCCTGGGGGCAAAGTCGATAGAGAAGCTAAACAGAGGAAGAGGAGGAGGATATGGAAGCATGCAGCTGGTGTGAGGAAGTATCCTGGCATCTATGTCACAGCTGCTTCAGAATATCTCCGCAAAGCAAAGATTGATCACTGGTCCAACAGTGCATTTTAGTAGTCCATAAAGGTGACTCAGAGCGAGAGAAATACAAGGCTTTTGATTCTGAACATAATTCTCAGCTGAAGAATCTTTAAGACAACTTCAAAAGTGGTAACTTTCTTCAAGATAAGTGAGCGCCTCCTACCTTGATAACTTATTCCTTTCCCTTTTTTAATTAAACTAAATTAAAAATGCCAGGCCCGTTTAGCCACTGACAAGATTCATCTGTGTTTCTGATATCAAAATAAATGCAGGCGCGGGTATTTCATATTCATGAGACCCCGGTGACACTTTGTCCTCTCATTTACAAAGCACAGCGTTCAGCAGAATCCGTCCCCCCTGGACCCCCAATCAAATTTAATGGTCTTAGTGCAATGACATCAAAAAGCCTCGCCATCCGGCTCCTTGCAAATAGCATCCTGGCAGGTCTTTCTGTCCACACGCACTCTGACACCACTTAAGCTAGTAACGTGCTTTACGAACGTTTTGAAGCATTCTGTGACCACTATGTCAAGTCTTATAAAATTGAAAGGGACAACTTTTTGAAATAGAGCTCCACAAAATATCTACTGTGGCGGTCAAGGAGGACAGTAGCCCAGGCAAGCACCATCATGAAGAGCTGTTTCTCCTCACCGCCATGCCTCATGCCTACTGTATACACACTGCCTCGCCTCACAACACATCAAGGTGGTTTTAATTTGGCAGCAAGCAACCCACACAAGTCCTTATTACATGGCAAGCTTTTTCAAAGAAATATGTAAACATGAAGGTGGCATCATTTGTTGTGAATGTAGACAAGCTCCCCCGGGACAAACTTCAGTTAGCGACTTTGAACAGGACGTCTCGCCACATCAGCCTGGCCTCTAATAAAGGACGTAGGGTTCCAGTCAAACGATCAGCCAGGCACGGAATCCATTTTGAAAACGGTTATGGGACGATATTCAACACATCAGCGGTTCAGTGCAAGACAGTGAGACATGAAACAGATGAGTGTGTTTGCAGTAGCGCTGCTATTTTAGGTAACCATCAGGGAGCTGGGAGAGCAGCTGATGGGGCGATGTGAACCAGGACCCGGGCTCCCCTCTGTTTCCCAGCTAGTAGCCAGTGGACATATCGGATAAGCGCAGGGGACATATAATCAAGATCGTAGTGGCTATCTCACTACCCCCAGCACTGTAATTTCCAATGCCCCTGCCTCTGGCTTGGTTTGAAGAGCTCTCCCTCCACAGAGAAATCATCTTTCTGCCGGTATTAAGCACAAAAGAACAGAATCTCTTCAATTTAACTGAAAGTTTTTGATTGTGATTTGTCACTAGGCAGTGACAGGGAATGTTCAGTTGTTTTATAATGACTAAAGGGGCTGTTTGCAACCTTTACACAACTGCCTAGAGGGCACTAACTGTCCAAAGTGTTGAGCATAAACTACTCTATGTAATTTAGGCCCACGCACCCACGCACACACACACACACACACACACACACACGCACACACACACACAAACACACATTATTTTTGCATGTAGTCAGCTTATAATTGTGATTTGGCAGAGTTTAGCTACTAACAATGGCTATTACTGAATGTATAGTCTGTCATAACAACACTCTGGGACTGCTTTTCTGTGTGTCCATGCGATCCGGTCATGTGAGTGTGAACGCCAGACGAATTACTCAGGCAGACAAACAATTGTTATGCAATATGATTAGTAATTATCAAAATTATAGATACATTTAAAAAAATAAATATGTTCTGATAAACCACTAATGGTAACATAGGCCAGCCAGAGGTGTTATGTTTATTTGGTTTGAAAAATGTAGCTTTGAGCAAGTTGCAAAAATGTTTTACTCTTAAATGTTATAGTTACAACAACAACAACCACTAAACGGTGTTGAGTTATATATAACTGTAGAAAAATGTATATCTAGATATTCTATAATTACATTCTATTGTATAGATTAGGGGTGCCCATTATGTCGTTCGCGAGCTACCGGTTGGAGGTGATGCAGGTCGATTGGCAGGCATTAAGAAAATTGGTTGTCATACATGCCAATCGAGCGTCTTGTGAGATGACCGCTAGCTATTGTGAGCTCAGTATAAAGAAAAAAATGACAGGCAGAAATGTGAGGAACACTTTTTATTGGGTTGTCAAAGAAATCTATTTTCGAATGAATAGCAATTTTTTATTTGAAACGATTCTTGATTGATTCGATTTTTTTTATTTGTTTGTTTTAAATCTGTACCTTCCAGCCAGGCAAATCATATGGTTGATGAAGATGCCCATATTTGTTATTTGTATTTGGCTTTATTAAATATTTTGGTAGAATTTTATGAAACAAAACCAGTTTTCTTTTAAGTAATATACACTACCGTTCAAAAGTTTGGGGTCACATTGAAATGTCCTTATTTTTGAAGGAAAAGCACTGTACTTTTCAATGAAGATAACTTTAAACTAGTCTTAACTTTAAAGAAATACACTCTATACATTGCTAATGTGGTAAATGACTATTCTAGCTGCAAATGTCTGGTTTTTGGTGCAATATCTACATAGGTGTATAGAGGCCCATTTCCAGCAACTATCACTCCAGTGTTCTAATGGTACAATGTGTTTGCTCATTGGCTCAGAAGGCTAATTGATGATTAGAAAACCCTTGTGCAATCATGTTCACACATCTGAAAACAGTTGAGCTCGTTACAGAAGCTACACAACTGACCTTCCTTTGAGCAGATTGAGTTTCTGGAGCATCACATTTGTGGGGTCAATTAAACGCTCAAAATGGCCAGAAAAAGAGAACTTTCATCTGAAACTCGACAGTCTATTCTTGTTCTTAGAAATGAAGGCTATTCCACAAAATTGTTTGGGTGACCCCAAACTTTTGAACGGTAGTGTATACATTTATCAGAGCTGTTTATTTTAAAGAGGAATGCAGTTAATCATAGAACTGGCAACCAATGTTATTAAAAAAAGTACTGATTTTGAACAGAGAATCATTTTGAATCGAGAATCGTTAACCCCAAGAATCAAATTGAATTGTGTGGTGCCCAAAAATTCAAAACCCTACTTTTTATTTGAACACAGACTCTCTCTCTCAAACACTTGCTGTCAAAAGTCTAAACAAACTGGCCAGTTCCTGTCTTCACAATAAAAGGGCTGCTCCATTCTGCCTGCTTTAACAAAATAAGTGTCTCAAATTACTAGTGCACACAAGCTAGCGAGCTACGGACTTAGCCTCCTATTTCTTATAAAGCGTATAAAAATGAGTATGGGAGCTTGGCAAATAAGAGGCAAAAAAACAACCACTTTCATGTCATACTGGAAATAAATTATACTTTTTTTCCCCTCCACAATGTAAATTCAAAGTTGTGGAACTTATCAGCTGCTACTATAGATATTGTCTGATTCGAATCAATGCAAGTCATTATAATAAGGTAATACACCAACATATATTGTCTTCACAAAAGACGGGAATCTAAATGAAGTTCACATTTTAAGAAAATATATATGTGAGTATATATATGTATTTATATATATATATATATATATATATATATATATATATATATATATATATATATATATATATATATATATATATATATATATATATATATATATATATATATATATGTATTTATATATATATATATATATATATATATATATATATATATATATATATATATATATATATATATATATATATATATATATATATATATATATATATATGTATATATATATATATATATATATATATACATATACATATATATATACATATATATATATATATATATATATATATATATATATATATATATATATATATATATATATATATATATACATATATATATATGTGACGTGCAGTCAGGGGAGGCAGGTGAGGCGGGGCTCCCATCATGGAAAGAAAAAAAATGTAAAAAGAAAAAAAAATAATTAAATTGCTATACGTATCCAATGATTGTACTATGAAGTTATTTTCCATTTAACATCACCAGTTTTATATTATTTTTATTCAAAATTGCTGAATTTTCACATTTGCCGTTCAAATACTGAAAAGAGACTTGCGGTGAGTCAGCAGCCAGTTGAACCTCACCATGGATTGCGCAATGACTCGGCTAACTGTTGGCCTGCTGTGCAGTGAAACGCATTGCTATATGAATTATATTATACATTTCCATAGTTTAGTTAGCTGAGGTATATAATGTACAGTGTATTTTGTCAACAACTGTATGTGTGTAACGTATTTCTTGTGCTGAGCAATCATAAAACGGCTGCGAAGACGCACTGGGTGAGGCTCGCAGTAATCCTGCCTCATGGTGGTAGAGGGCGCTAGTGATCCCAGGGATCATTCTTGCAACTACTCGGCTGCAGAATAAGTGACAACAAGCAGCAACAGTTAGCAAGTCAAGTGCAGTGATTGTTTATTTTTTCCTCTCGCCTGGACTTTTAACATGGAGGATTACATATCTAAAATAAAACAGTTTTCTAAACTGGACTTTCAATCGAAGTAGGAGGTAATAATTAAAGGAACATCTCCATCGAGACAGAGAGACTTTTAAAACTGAAGAAAGATAAGGAAGACTTCTATAAACAAGTTATCGATGCTTTTGTTCAGAAGGAGCGGCGCATGGACTTCATTTATAAGTAAAGGTAAGACCATAATAATGTTTTTTTTAACGAATGTGCTTTTTTATGTGCTACAGTTTGTATGTGTAAAGTTAAAGTTAAGTTAAAGTACCAATGATTGTCACACACACTAGGTGTGGTGAAATTTGTCCTCTGCATTTGACCCATCCCCTTGATCACCCCCTGGGAGGTGAGGGGAGCAGTGGGCAGCAGCGGCGCCGTGCCCGGGAATCATTTGTGGTGATTTAACCCCCAATTCCAACCCTTGATGCTGAGTGCCAAGCAGGGAAGAATGCTGGTATGAGCTTTTAAACATAACCCGTTAACTGCTGCCAATCAAATGGTGAATAAGATACTCTTTAGGGTTCATATGTTTGTAAATCTGACTGTGATGAAGTCAGTGCCTCAGAACCTCACCGCACGTCACTATATATATATATATATATATATATATATATATATATATATATATATATATATATATATATATATATATATATATATATATATATATACATATGTGTGTGTGTGTATATATGTATGTATGTGTGTATATATATATATAGTGTGTATATATATATATTTACATATATATATATACATACATATAAATATGTATATATACATATATATATATATGTATATATACATGCATACATGCATACATACATACATACATACATATATACATGCATACATACATATATATATATATATATGTGTGTGTGTGTATATATATATATATATTTGTGTATATATATATATATATATATATATATAGTGTGTACATATATATATATATATATATATATATATATATATATATATATATATATATATATATATATATATATATATATATATATATGTGTATATATATATATATATATACATGCATACATGCATACATACATACATACAGTGTTTCCCACACATTCATTTATTTGTGGCGGCCCGCCACGAAAGAATTACGTCCGCCACAAATTAAAAAAAATTTAAAAATTTTAAAAAATTAAAAATTAAAAAAAAAACAACAACATTTTAAATATTTTTTTTGTCCTCTCCAGCTTCTCAGGCAAATCATATAGTTGATGTAGATGCCCATATCGGCTGTTCAGATTTACTTTACAAAAGAGAAGTGTAGGATACTTCTCTTGTTGCCTTATTTGTATTTGACTTTATTAAATGTATTTATATTAGAAACACAACATGTGTATATAACAAAGGGTGCAAAGTCTGCAGGCAGTAGGAAACACATGGTTAAGTGTAGGGAGTAAAACTGATGGCAGTCTAAAGTTCAAGATTTTTGGAGCTCTTTGTTCAGTGGATCAGATGTTTGATGAAGCTCTGTTTCTATCTACCACCACTACTGTTTTCTGTTTATTTGTTACTGACTGTGGCAGGACACCTCTGCCTCTGTTTCACTTTATGTTGCTGGTAAATAATATGGTTGTAGTAGTAGGCTAAAGTTAAATTATTTAGTATGCACTAATTAAAGGGGAAGAACTTTATGAGACATTTTAGCTTTTATATTTTATAAGATATATTTTTTGTAAGAACCACAATCAATAAATATATTTCAGTGAATAACTTATTGTTCAAATCTGTATATAAATATGTACATAAAGTGTTGTAATTACATTGTAAAATGGATGGATGGATGGATGGATGGATGGACGTTTAAAACAAAACTGTTATTATTAATTAGTAAGTATACATTTTTTGAGCTTTTAAAGAAAATCATATAATCGTAGTAAATTATGCAAATTACTCGATGATGTAATGATGACCACGCCCATAGCCACGCCCCCACCGCCACAGGTATCTTGGCATTTTATGGGAAACACTGATACATACATATATACATACATACATACATACATACATACATACATACATACATACATACATACATACATACATACATACATACATACATACATACATACATACATACATACATATATATATATATATATATATATATATATATATATATATATATATATATATATATATATATATATATATATATATATATATATATATATATATATATATAAGGAACTCTCCTGACATTAACCAATGCTCATACATGCTGTATCCATTAGGGTAAACCAAAAGCTATTTTCCTCCCAGGTAATTTGACCCTATTTTACTTGGCACAAATACAAAACACGGTTATCCATCGCTGGGCTTTGAATTCATTCTCACTTCAATCCAGACGTTGTTTGTTGGGAACAGAATTGGGCCCTCAGGTGACTCCGTCTAAGCAGAAATGTTCCTACGAGATCTGTGTGGGCATGTGATTAACTGTGTCGCCCGGGGAAGAGAAAGCGCCCGCTTAATTCCCTGAACGCAATTCTGTGGCAAATAGGCATCTAATTCTGTTTAATGAACATGTTCATGTTTATCAAAAGGTGAGTGGTTATTTATAAAGCATCGGTGGTCAGCGGTATCGCTCTGCACTCACATAGCATCCAAGGAGAAATGTTGCCAGCTACAATCTTGACTGCCTGCTTATCTGCTCTATTGCACAGGATGAATGTGCTGCAGAGGCACCAGAGGGCTCCTCTCTGCCCAAAAGGAGAGACACTAAGTGCGGGACAGCAAGGGTGCACTTACCTCCATCATCATCTGATGCTTGGGGAGTTTGTGGTCGCAGTCGGCGACTGTAGAAAAACAGAGAAAGAAAGAAAGGGTGTTAATTATTGATTACTTTTTAAATGCAGCCCAATTGTGAGGTCATCTGACTGACAGGTGATTTGGCATGTGGCGACGTAGCTTTAACTATGGCTTGTGTTTTGTTAGGTCTCCTTCACAGAAGCACATCTGAACTGGCACACAATTATCAAATGCTGCTATGCACTCTGGCTGGTGGCTGCTGTGAACAGGTTTGTATCTAGAAGTACTGTATCAAAACATTACTGTGTATTTTAAGTATTACTTAAACAAGAGGCTTAAACAAGGGGTCAGCAACCTTTGCTATCAAAAGAAACATTTACCGTCACTTCCAATAAATAAATAAAACATTCAGAAGCTGCAAAACATAACAGAGCTCATAATCTCTTATGAAAAAAATGTTTTTCTTAATTTTAGAGGAAAATTAATCCTCTGCAGATGTTCCTTTTTTAGTATGTAAAGTGTTCATACCAAATTGTATTACAAAATTTTCTCACACTTTTATGTGAAATTATTTTTATACTTTTTTAATCATTGAAATGTCCCATTATATTCCTATCAAGCAGGAAGTGGATAGGAATATGTTTGCTTTAAAACTTCATATTAAGCGCCCTGTCATCCATTAATTGACATTTGTATGTGCTTATGCACGCAAAACGGGGCCCTCATGGATTGCCGGGACATACGCACAACGCATGATCTGCGGCCCTGATTCAAGGTTAGCTTACCGCGGGGATCGCACACTCAGAAGCCAATTAATACAAACAAACATATAAACTATTCCCTTTTATTTGCATTCATCCAATCACCAAGATACATTCACAGCCTCACAGAACTAGTTTCAAAAAGGCACACTTTCCCCACTCCGGTGTTAAAAAATCTCCTTCGGAGTCGTCGTTGAGACAAAAATTTGGTAAGGTTGCAAACTGGGCTTGTCTCCTTCCTACACCTCTATTAGGCTCAAGCTGCTATGAGGAGTCAAAAATAGATGCCTGCGTGCATCTTCTACCTGCTCGCCACATGAGGATGTCTATTCTAGTCGCAGCCTTATTGCTGCTCCAAGAATAACAGCAGAGCTTGGCTCCTGGCGGCAAGAAAAGTGATGACAACTCAGTCACACGGTTTTTTTCAATCATGTTAAGTGATTGTTCTTGGAAGGCAAGGAATAGGTGCAATCAAGGACAATGTGAACGAGCAGCGCCACTTCTACTTTGCTGCATCCATTTTCTACCGCTTATTCCCTTCGGGGTCGCGGGGGGCGCTGGAGCCTATCTCAGCTACAATCGGGCGGAAGGCGGGGTACACCCTGGACAAGTCGCCACCTCATCGCAGGGCCAACACAGATAAACAGACAACATTCACACTCACATTCACACACTAGGGCCGATTTATTTGCTGCAAGGCGAATATTTAAACTGATCTATGTATATCCACGTGCAGAAATGTAACTGTCATTGAATTCAATCTGCAGCTACAAAAGTACTTAGAAGTATGGATGATGATGTGGCTGAGTCAGCTTACTCTTCCAGGTCGTCAGCAGCAGCTCTTCTTGAGGATCTGTGTACATGTAGAAAGGACAGACAATTGTAAGGCAGTGCTCATACAAGTAGAGTAATAGTCTTCTTCCAAATAACAGTATTTATCTGTATGGTATGATAGTAATTCTGCCCTGAGCGAGTCAACAATGGTTGTGTCTTCTCTGGTCATCTGCTGAATCATGCTGATATCTTTTGAGACTTCACTCATGTTAGACAGCTGAGCTGGAACAATTCATGGACTATAAAACACTATGTTTAACGCCACTCTTCTCCCCATCACTATTTCGAACAAATGCTCTCCATTTCAACATAGGAAGCAATCACATTAAGTCAGAAATACATGGAACAGATCTCAATAAGCTCAGTAATTTAGACAGCGATATTTTGAAGCAACGGTTGAATTTGGATTTAGTACGTCTTCATCAAACACACAAGCCTTCTTAAGGCAGCAACAAGTTTTTGTCTGTTTTCCTGGCTATATAGTGCCCCCTATTGGTGCCTAGCTCAAACAGTCAGGGCAGGATTCATTCTATTTGACACATTTTAAAACATTTTGCTTTGTCCATCCATCCATTTGCTACCGCTTGTCCCTTTCGGGGTTGCGGAAGTGCTTTGCACGATGCAAATTATATCAAGTGACAAGATTGTGATTATTGAGTTTAAGACATAATAAATCACTGTTTGACTCAGTGTGTGTTTTAAGTCTAAGGTCTATCTTTTATTTTTACCATTATCAGCAACATTAAACTTTTATTCACACTGTAAGGAATGCTTGTCTTCATCTATAAAGCCCTCACTTACAATCTAATTGATTATATGACCACACTTCATCATTTTTCATCCTTAACACTAGAAGTCCCAGCATTTTTCTGTCTACCTAGAAGACCCAGGGAGGGGTCATTTGGCCCGACGCTTTTCCCGAATACACTAATCACTCATTTTGTTATGGTAATGAGGCTGTTAGGGGCAGTTTGTCTAGGTAGACAGAAAAATTATACATGTGGGAAATGCCGAAAGGAGCAATGGCAGTGCCAGGATTGTGAGTGACTGCTCAAATGTATGTCAGTCACGTTTACATGGACATGGTTTTTCATTCTTTGTAAATATGCTTTTTTCTTTGTAAATTTTTTTTTTTAAACTATTTTTGGCACACAAAAATAACAATTGCTTCTGCAACAACCCTCCACACCAAAACTGGGAAAACAGTTGCTTTTTCATTCTTTGTAAATATGTTTTGTTTTGTATTTTTTTTAACAATAAATGTCAGAGTGTTGATCCCTTCATTCTGTTGATCCTTGCAAAAACACACACAACCTACCTCAGAACTAAAGCTTGAGCTGTAAGGTCCCCTCCCCCACACAGGCTCAAGTGGCCCCCTGCCGTGTGCCACTAACAGCCACATTTTCATAACAAAAGGAGTGTCCACAGGGGGGACTAGGGGTCAAATGACCCTCTTGTGTGTTTTCTAGGTAAAAGTGTCAATTGACCCTTCTCTGGGACTTCGCGTGTTAATACGCAAACTGATTTTATGTCATGGACAGTGTGTATTATATGTAGGCTACATGACTTGTTTTTTTGACCTGATATCCTAATTGCTTTGTGTCTATCTTAAGAATGCCGTCGTATTAAGCAAAATCAACAGTGGGGAACCAGGTGACTAACCAAGCAGGCCACGGAAGAACGGAGAGGCTAATGTACCTGCCTGCCCTTGGACTGTGTCCTGTCTAGGCTGGGGCTGGGGAGCTCGACACTAAAGACACATTACTGGTTACTTGATTAAGACTCATGTAAGGCAAAGCGATAGACATGGTAAAACTGTCTGGAAAAAAAGTTGTTTGGGATAAAATATATTGTGACAACCTGGTTTCAAAGGTTCATCAATAAACTGACAGATCATTTAGTGTCAATTAGAAGTGATAGATCGACAAATCCTGGGATTTCTGCGCTGGGATTAGTGGGAGGAGAGTGGCGGTGATTGAGCATGAGGGGTGACATTGAAGGGAAAAGTCCTTGCAGGCTCCAGGGGGGGCCATTACTTACTTTGTTTCAGAGAGGATCAATGCACGTGCAAAACCCCTTTTACACCTCCTGTATTTCAATAGCTTTGAGGCTGGGAATCAAGCTGGGTTATAGAAACGCAGAGAAGCGACGCACTGACCTTCTGGCGACAGGAGAAAGGAGCCAATGGTTTGGCTGGTTAGCCTGCTTGCCCTGACGATGCAGTAAACTAAATAAATTACTAATCACCTGAAAGCTCTCATTCTCCCCCTTCAACTTGAGACTTAAGAAAACTGTGGCACAATGAGGAGAATACATAACAGGGCACCTACCAATAAAAAACATGTATGTATAAAAATGTAATGACTGCCTCGATTTTGTGTTATGCTCCCCCTGTAGAGTGCAGTTCGCAGAAGCACGCATGGTGTGATAAAGTGTCTGGAGCGGCGTGACGGAGGAACTGGCTTGCTAACAGTGCCCTCCTGTGGCTGATGTATTAACCATGTCAATTACCGCCTCGCTCGTAGATGAAGACGAATGGAGAGCGGTCTGCTTACACAGGCTCCCTCTAACTTTGCTGATTCACAGCCTGAGGCCCAAATATTCACTGATAAATAAACTCGTTCCACAGCATCAGAGTCCATTAATAACACACATAATGTGAGAGCACAGCTCACAGCCTCTAGTGCAGGCAATGGAGAAGAAGGTGAATAATGAATAGACGTACTTGCCAGCACCTGATCCAGAGCTTTCTTCTGCCCAGCCGCCCTGCCTCCTGGGGGGCTTAGTAGGCGGGCCCTGGAGGAAGAAAACAAAATATATTTGAGTAAACTGCCAGTGGGCTTGAATCGAGCAAAATAACTAAAACAATGTCTATAGCTATTTCTATCAAAACTTCTTAAAGCAGGGGCCCCAACCTTTTTTGCACCACGGACCGGTTTAATGTAGGCATTATTTTCACGGACCGGCCTCCCACATGTGACAGATAAATACAGCAAAAATAAGTGCATAAAAAATACAACTCACCATAATGCTGAATTAATGGGAGTCCTGGGCTTGTTTCTTTGCAAAAAGACGGTCGCCGGCAGGTTGATTGTGTATACTACATACATACCATCAACTTGCTGGGGACTGCAGATGGAAGTTCTGGCACATTTTCATTTACATTTTATATGTTCATTATTGTGCATTCTCCTATGTAACAAAGATATAACACATATGACAAATGGCGACTTCCTATCAGGAGTTTTATTATACCTCTATGAACAGGCTACCGTATTTTTCGGACTATAAGTCACAGTTTTTTTCATAGTTTGGCAGGGGGTGCGACTTATACTCAGGAGCAACTTATGTGTGAAATTATTAACACATTACCTTAAAATATCATATAATATTATTTAGCTCATTCACGTAAGAGACTAGACATATAAGATTTCATCGGATTTAGCGATTAGGAGTGACAGATTGTTTGGTAAACGTATAGCATGTTCTATATGTTAAAGTTATTTGAATGACTCTTAACATAGTATGTTACGTTAAAATACCAGGCACGTTCTCAGTTGGTTATTTATGCGTCATATAACGTACACTTATTCAGCCTGTTGTTCACTATTCTTTATTTATTTTAAATTGCCTTTCAAATGTCTATTCTTGGTGTTGGTTTTTATCAAATAAATTTCCCCAAAAAATGCGACTTATACTCCTGTGCGACTTACATGTTTTTTTCCTTCTTTATTATGCATTTTCGTCCGGTGCGACTTATACTCCGAAAAATACGGTAATTGGTTTGTCTCGTGGGACAGGCGAAAGTTAAGTCACAGAAAATGTGGTCATTTATAAATGATTTGATGTTCCTGTGCAACTCAGTCGCAAATGTGTCATGGACTGTTCAGACCGGTGGTTGGGGACCACTGTCCTAACAGACACATTTTTTTAATAACCTCTTCAAACTAGCTGTAACGGTATCAAAATCTCACAGTACGATATTATCACGGTATTAAGGCCACGGTACAATATTATTGTGGTATATGTCCCGAAAAAAATAAAAATAAAAAAAGACTTAAAAATGCTGTAGTTTGTAAAATTAAGTAGCAGGAATGTTTAGGATAAACACACTTACTGTAATTCAGTCCTTCTCAAATAGAAAGGCCTCAGGGAACATGCTTTTTTTGCCGTACCAGAATATGATGAAGCGTATGTGGCACTTGGCTTCACTGTAACCACTGTGGGAGACGAGGAAAGGCTGGTGTGTTGTAAACCTCCAATGTAAAACAATAATGTTCACTTTAGTGTCTTTCAACTTTTACTTTTTGACAAGCCGTGTCCTCCACAGTTGACATGTTAATATTAGTCTGTTTCTCAGAGAAGTTAACTAACAATTTCACTTTTAATGTAAATACTGCACGAATTGATTTTTGGCCTCTCTGACTTCAAATGTTTTTCTGGATGACAGGTTATGAGGAGGCGACTTGTCCAGGGTGTACGCTGCCTTGCATCGAGTGCAGCTGGAGAGCCCGCCCCCGCAACATCAAGCGAGACAAGGGGTGGAAAATGGATGGATGGATTGAGGATTTATCAAGTAGTATTTCAATGAACTCATATTTCCAGTGTTGGATTTTTTTTTTTGGTGATTACGTCCATGCGGTGCGACGTGACAGACTGGCTCTGTGTCGCCTTGAAAACGCTCGAGACGAAAGTATTGCTTTGTAGAGCGCAGACTTTTTTTTACAGCCGCCAAAGAGGTTATGTTTTCACCAGGGTTTGTTTGTGTGTTTGTTAGCAACTTACAATAACTCAAATAGTTATGGATACATTTTGATGGCATTTTTTAGGAAATGTCCAAAAAAACTATTCCTCTCATCGACTACGAACCCATTGCACTTCCTGTTTACGGCGTTCGATGCCCACACCTTGGCGCCCTGCGCTGCACACACGATTCTGGGAGATGGTTTATTTTCAGACCCGGCCAAAGCTAAAGCGCCAGAAAAATCTACACACCAAGATTGTGTTTGATACCGTCAGGCGTCACTGTATTATTGTGATAACTTTGAAACGGAAATACCGCGGTATCTACAATACCGTTACACCCCTACTCCAAACTAATGAGCAACCTTAAGTTTCACACTGCTGCCAGTAAGGGGAGTTCTTATCTGTAGCAGATAATCTAGAGTGATTGCTACCAGTGGAACAGACTTAGAAGCTTAATTGAAAAGTGATAAGAAGTTGGGCCTTCATATAGTTAAGATGCATTAATTTACTTTTGAATACCCTCATGTCCGAGACCACAACATATGGAGCACAGAGTGTGGGAACTACCAGGAGCCCTATATAAGTCTGACCTTAAAATAGAATAACTGGGAAAAAAATGACCTTCTCCCTATCGTTCTTTGATTCTGAAAATAGTAAACCAAGTATGCATCATGATCCTGAGAGTGGGACCCTGAGAACTGCCCTTGAATGAATGCATTCCTTGCAACACAAGCACATGGGGGCACGAGACAAATGAATGTGGAAAAGAGAAAAAAAGGCCACAACATTTCTCATTACCAAATTGAGTCTGCAGAGGACAAAGTGCTCGTGAAGAATTTCTTTCATTTATGATGAAAGAGGAAAACAATTTTCATGGCTGGTTCCTTTTGGCCAAGCTATTTATAAATGTGGACGTCACTGTTAGGCACAGAATAAGGGAAGGGGACACAAACACGCAAATAGATATGACCACTTATAGTAAAAGTTTGTGTTCAACAAGCACCCTAAGTTTTGTACAATTACTGACCACAGGGATCACAAAAATGTCATTCATTGTAAAGAATTCTGTTTTGATGTTTAATTAAACTAACGATTAGGCACCTTTAATTGCCTGTTTTCCCGAACAAAAAAATGCTAATGACCTCATCCAAACAAATCAGTGCCTCCATTTGCTCATGACCAAAAATGTCAGTGCTGTTAAGGCAATTAGCTCAACCCTTGCGGTTTCTAAATTAGGATTATGTGATAGTCTACAGGGCTAAGAATATGTAGTGTCCGAACCGTATGAGTCCATAAAGCAGTGGCGTCTTTGTTTAAAAGGATTATAGGAATGTGACCAATCAGTTGGGTATTTCAAGCAGAAGCGGCCAGGCTTGATAAATGACTAGTGTAAATAAACCCACGACACGCTGGAAAAATGTATTGCGTTTGCCGAGCGGGTCAGAGGGGGCGCGAGAATCATTGGTGGCCGCATTGAGGAAGTTGGCCTAATTTGGGAAGATTATCTTAAAGCATGAGCATTGCTGGGATGGTTCTGCTTTGGGGGTGTTGACCGCATCACAATTTGCCAATTCAGGCAACGTGATTCAGTACACAAATGTCAGCAATAGGATTTGCTCTTAATATGCTACCACTTGCACTATAATTTGACATTGTCCTGACACATTTTTGCATTATTAAATGCAGTACATTCTTAGACATCATTGTAAAAGGCTGCCGAGATGACCATTTTAACTGTAATACAAGTGTAAAAATAAGTTAATAGCTGTTTTGCAGACACGGTGCAATGATGAAGAGAAAGGAGATCACCAATTGTGCTTTGGAAGCAAGTCTCTTCACATAAAAACCAATGGCAGTTAGGAATGGGCGATGTGGTCTAAAATCTATATTGCGGTATATATATTGCAGCCTCCTACAACGATATATGTTACGATATATTTTTTTGGTATGTAAATGATAATAGAACTATTTCAAAACGAGTTATAAAAGGCTCCTAATTTGGATGCTGACATACTGCATAATTTCCGGTTCTATTACTTTCTCCAAACTATTATTACCGGTAATCCACTTGCTAATTTACTCACTGTTTATATCTGGTTACTTTCTGTTGTAACATGTGTGTGTCTATCTACACTTTTGTTAAAATGTAACAAACACGTATTCTTCTGTTGTTTGGATACTTTACATTTGTTTTGATTAATACTACAAATGTGGGTATCAATCCAATACGAATTAGTTACAGGGGAGTATTGGTCACACCAATACCAATACTGATACCTAAAATTTTCAAAATCATTGAATTATTCAATTTTATCACAATTATATACAGACAAAAACACAGGATATTTAAACATTTAAATTATTTTCTACTATAGGTTCTGATTTAAATCCTGTGGTGTTTGCCCCTAAAGCCCATCCAGGGACTGTTTTTCCTGAGTTGGTAAACAATAAAAAAAACACCACAATATTTTGTGAGAATAAAAAATATATTGATCTAATCGCTCTAGTATTGACCATATACTGACACTACGGCACGCTCATTACTGTTAATGTTTGTATTGATCCGCCCACCTTTGTGTAGACTAGAGAGCTGCCGGTTAGGATGGCTTATTGTATCCTCCAACGGTGTGCAGTGTAGTATGTTTAGCTATTACTCGGTCGTTAGTTATAATAATCCTTTTAAGAAACTTACTTTATTTGCCGACATGGAAGGCGAGGATAGTCGACTCAGATGCAGCTATGCACTGTGGAGGGACATTCCCTGCTAGCTCACTAGCGAGGACTCTACATTGCGTTGAGGACGAGGTTGTTCTCTGGTAGCTGCCATTTGCGGGACACAGCTAAAATGTGTCATCAACATGCATTATCACAATATAACAATTGTATTAAAAGCTCCATCATCGGCCAAATTTACATCATCTATATATGCAACCCTAAAGGCAACTAACTTGTTGGTGCGCATTTTTCTTCCTTTGTTGACAACTTTGCCATGTTGAACTGAGCAACCCTGACAGAGCCGCACACACCTATCTTAGTTGCATTAAATTACATTTTTGTTGAACGGTTTGGCTCAAATGTTTCTTCTTTGAAATCACACAAAAACCAAAGAAAAAGAACACTTCAAACTAGATGGCATTATACGACAGATGTCTGGATTGTGTGCGACTTTTAAAATAGAGAATTTTGGTCCAATTATAAGTTGTATAACTTTGTACAGGTTCCAATTGACTTTAACATTTTGAAGATAAAATGCATAACACAAGCAAACAAAGAAGGTAAACATTTGTGGACATAATTTTTGTTTTTGAGCATGGAATCTACTTGATTTTTTTCAACTTCAAGAGTTACATTATTTTGAGGTGGTTCTGGAAAATCCTGTCGATACAGATGGTTTCAAAACAATAACAAAAACAACATGGCAACTCAAACGTCCTAAACATACAAAAAGTCCTCCATTAAAACTTTATACCATTTTTGTTGTTGTAACTGTAATAGATTTCAATAATATGAAAATAGGCAAATGTTAACAAGTGACAGTATCAAAACAATAGCAGTAAAAAAAATATTGCTCTTAAATTTCAGCTTAGAATGGCTTAGTTAGTTGATGGTATAAAGTTGATTAAGGAGCCGTAACAGAAGACGCACACAGAAACCACTATGTTTGTGCAACCTACCTCCTCATCATCCTTGATTACAGCATACGTGTGAGAGACAGTGCATTTGGTGGTCAAGTTAATGCCATGGACATAAATGTGTAGAATGCAAACAATCATACAGTATCATGAGATCACATACTTCTCCAGCTGAGGCAGAAGTGGAAGACTTCCTGGAGTTACGAACATCTCCAAGTGATGACTGGTCTGCAGCAGGACGAGCCCTACGACCAGATTTTGCAACCTGAAAATGCAACTTGAAAATGTTAGCATGACAGTATGACAGTAAATAACACTAACGGTACATCAGACTTGCATTTAAAAAAAACATTAATTTAGGGGTTTGTTTGGTTTGTTCTATGTGCCCTACGTATGACTGGCGACCAGTTCGAAGGGTGTATCCTGTCTCTTGCCCAAAGTCAGCTAAGATAGGCTAGATCTTACTTGTGACCCTAATACTGTAACTACAAGCGTTATAGAAAATGGATGTATGATAAATGTGTTCCAAATAGTAACTGCTTTTATACTTCTAACACTTGAAGTACAGTGGTCAAAAACTGCAGTGGACAAACACAAACTTTACCTCAATTTCTTACACATACTGTAACTATTAATGTGCGGCTGGATACTAAAATATTGATAACGACCGATACCAAATCTTTATGCCCCAATATTGATTCTAAAAGCAAAATATTGATACTTTTTATACTATAGTTATTTGAGATAACTTAGTTATCTTAAGTTAACTTATCATTAACCAGGACACAGTGTATGTAACTAAATCATTGAGATTATGTTTAAATGAAAAGTGATTAGTGGGAAAACATGTATCTATCTATCTAATATCTATCTATCTAATATACTGTATATATATATATATATATATATTTATATATATACAAACCCCGTTTCCATATGAGTTGGGAAATTGTGTTAGATGTAAATATAAACGGAATATAATGATTTACAAAACATTTTCAACCCATATTCAGTTGAATATGCTACAAAGACAACATATTTGATGTTCAAACTGATAAACTTTTTTTTTTTTGCAAATAATCATTAACTTTAGAATTTGATGCCAGCAACACGTGACAAAGAAGTTGGGAAAGGTGGCAATAAATACTGATAAAGTTGAGGAATGCTCATCAAACACTTATTTGGAACATCCCACAGGTGTGCAGGCTAATTGGGAACAGGTGGGTGCCATGATTGGGTATAAAAACAGCTTCCCAAAAAATGCTCAGTCTTTCACAAAAAAGGACGGGGCGAGGTACACCCCTTCGTCCACAACTGCGTGAGCAAATAATCAAACAGTTTAAGAACAACGTTTCTCAAAGTGCAATTGCAAGAAATTTAGGGATTTCAACATCTACGGTCCATAATATCATCAAAAGGTTCAGAGAATCTGGAGAAATCACTCAACGTAAGCGGCATGGCTGGAAACCAACATTGAATTACCGTGACCTTCGATCCCTCAGATGGCACTGTATCAAAAACCGACATCAATCTCTAAAGGATATCACCACATGGGCTCAGGAACACTTCAGACAACCACTGTCACTAAATACAGTTCGTCGCTACATCTGTAAGTGCAAGTTAAAGCTCTACTATGCAAAGCGAAAGCCATTTATCAACAACATCCAGAAACGCCGCCGGCTTCTCTGGGCCCGAGATCATCCAAGATGGACTCATGCAAAGTGGAAAAGTGTTCTGTGGTCTGACGAGTCCACATTTCAAATTGTTGTTGGAAATATTTGACATTGTGTCATACGGAGCAAAGGGGAAGCGAACCATCCAGACTGTTATCGACGCAAAGTTCAAAAGCCAGCATCTGTGATGGTATGGGGGTGCATTAGTGCCCAAGGCATGGGTAACTTACACATCTGTGAAGGCACCATTAATGCTGAAAGGTACATACAGGTTTTGGAACAACATATGCTGCCATCTAAGCGCCGTCTTTTTCATGGACGCCCCTGCTTATTTCAGCAAGACAATGACAAGCCACATTCAGCACGTGTTACAACTGCGTGGCTTCGTAAAAAAAGAGTGCGGGTACTTTCCTGGCCCGCCTGCAGTCCAGACCTGTCTCCCATGGAAAATGTGTGGCGCATTATGAAGCGTAAAATACGACAGCGGAGACCCCGGACTGTTGAACGACTGAAGCTCTACATAAAACAAGAATGAGAAAGAATTCCACTTTCAAAGCTTCAACAATTAGTTTCCTGAGTTCCCAATCTTTTATTGAGTGTTGTTAAAAGAAAAGGTGATGTAACATAGTGGTGAACATGCCCTTTCCCAACTACTTTGGCACGTGTTGCAGCCATGAAATTCTAAGTTAATTATTTGCAAAAAATAAATAAAGTTTATGAGTTTTAACATCAAATATCTTGTCTTTGTAGTGCATTCAATTGAATATGAGTTGAAAAGGATTTGCAAATCATTGTATTCCGTTTATATTTACATCTAACACAATTTCCCAACTCATATGGAAACGGGGTTTGTATATATATCAGTGGCGTGCAGTCACTAGAGGCAGGGGAGGCGGGGCCTCACCTGTCATCATGGAAAGAAAAAAAAAAGAAAAAGAAAAAAAATTAATTAAATTGTTATATGTATCCAGTGATAATACTAAAGTTATTTTCCATTTAACTTCACCAGTTTTAGATTATTTGTATTTTTATTTTCACATTTGCCGTTCAAATACTGAGAAGAGACGTGCGGTGATCAGCAGCCAGTTGAGGCAATTGTGCCTCACCATGGATTGCGACTCGGCTAACTTTTGGCCTGCTGTGCAGTGAGACCGTATTGCTATATGAATTATATCATAGTTTAGTTAGCTGAGGTATATAATGTACAGTGTATTTTGTCAACAACTGTATGTTTTTAGTGCTGAGCGATCATAAATCTGCTGCGGAGACACACTGTGTGAGGCTCGTATCATAACCCCGCCTCCTGGTGCCAAGCACCTCTGCCGCAGAATGCACCGCCCGACGGGAGCACCGCGGCCACACCAACCAAAGCCCACACCCAAACCCTCCACGTGCAAGACTGAATCCACCCAAAAAAAGTCACTTAACAAGAAGCCAAAAAGTGCAAAAACAACAATGCTCGCGCTGCAGGAGCCGCGAACGACCGCAGGGACACAACATTAGGTACACCTGCACTGCAGGTTCATATGTTTGTAAATCTGACTGTGATGATGCAGTCGTGCCTCACCAGACATTAACCTCACCGCACGCCACTGATATATATATATACATACTGTATGTATGAAATAATATATGACACTACACTAATCTCTGTGATGAGGTAGCAACTTGTCCAGGGTGTACCTTGCCTTACGCCCGAATGCAGCTGAGATAGGCTCCAGCGACCCCCGCGACCCAGAAGCGGTAGAAAATGGATGGATGGATGGACTACACTAATCTTTTTTAGGTTTTGATTTATTCAGGTAAAGTTTCCTAAATAATTCATAATGTAAGTGTCATTATATTATACATAGCAATTGAAAACTTTATTTGTTTAAGAAAATTACGGGCACTTAAAATGAGTCACTCGAGTATGATAAAACAGCAAGTGTATGTATCATTTTATTGTAGGCTATTTGAAGACTATACATACAGAGTTGAACATGAAAAGAATAACGCCATCATTTACCCTGTGATTTTATATTGTTTGAAGATGGATCCCCAAGAGCAGCAACATTTGAAATAGACTACTATTTAAATTTGACCAGACAAATTAAGATATAATCGCATAAAGTATCGATATCAACTTGGTATCGCCCACACCAGCCTGAATGTTACTCGGTTTCGGATTGGAAACAAAATCAGTGGTCTCGCACATCACTTAACTGCAACACTTCTAAGGCAATGATGCAAAAAGTACAATATAAGGCGCGTACAGCATTGCCAGCTATAAATACACGAACACAATCTAACAGATAACATAGTTCGCTTAATGTTAGCGAATATGCAAGCAGGTAGAGTTACGTTAGCATTGCTAAATGTGTTTTATTTTACCTACGTATTTGAACATAATTCTGATCTGTGGCAGACATTATTGTTCTTTAGCAGTTAAAGATTACATCAGATAAACAACTATATAGTTAACTTTAAGATGAATGCTTAAGCTTTATCCTTACCTGGCCTTGTGGCTGTGTAGCTAGCAATAGCATGGCTGTAACCGTGATTTGAACTAATACGCAGAAATAAACACGGTAAGCACGAATACACCATACGTCACCTCCTTGCTGCGAGTTTATCAAAACACTTACGTTTTTAACTGGCCCAATTTCTCCCAGTTGAGCGCCGTCGTCCATGTCTGTCGAGATTGCTGCTGCTAGCTAGCTAGGTCATCTTTGCAGGATGTCAACAAGCTTCACACAGCCGGGGCAACGGTTGTCATGGTAACGCTTGCTGGCAAGTACTAAGATGCTCTTATGCAGTACAGCAATTAAAATGCTCATTTAGTGCTAACTTTTAGTTAAATAAAAAAAGTGTATTTTTTCACTTATTAAAAGAAACAAAGGGGCTTTCTGTAATACAGTACTAACCTCTAGTGCTGTCAGAATCCCATCTAGTATCCCACTTGTGTCCACTAGATGTCAGTGTTGTGCATGTTTTAGGCATACTGAGCGTCACTGGTGAGTAGAGTTTTTTATTTTTATTATTAGTCTAAAACATGATGCATACGTAATGAGTGGCATCGAGTCGGTGTTTCATGCATGTTACTCTGAATTAAAAAACAGTCTTCTACCTGTTAAATCCTGAATTGGCCAACTTTTTGTTTTCTTTCTTGAAGATTACAATTCTGATTCGGATCCAAGACAGACGTCACTTGTCCGAGCTGGGTCTACACATAGCTGGCCCTCCCTCACAAACGTCACAGCAGGAGACTATAAAGGTTGAGGGAGAGAGCGGTGATGCAGCGTTGGATGCTGGACTGCAGGCTGAGTAGACTCCACAAGTGGACGGACAGACACTCAGTCAATGGAGAGACTGATCCCCGGTGCAGAGTGTGCAGGAAAGTGAGGGATGCGATGCGTGTATGAGTCCAGGTGGAATGAAGAGTAGGATAAACACCTTTGGTGAAGGGTTGATGCTACTTTGCGATATGGCACGGATTTGCACTCTCGCAAATGCGCATTTTGCAAAAATGACATAGCACCTAAAACCATGGGATTGCACCAGGAACAGAACTCACTCACAACCTGAATGAAAAGAGGAAAGGGGGACTATATTTACGCCGGAATTCACTTTTGGTTGTTTTTTTCTTATACCTGGCGGTTGTGAGCAGAGTGAACTATGAATCTGGGCAAAGCACTTTTGTTTTTCCTCCTTTCTAACTGTGTGACAATAATCCTGTCACTATCCACTTGCACCACTGTGGACATTGACCATATCAAGAAGAAGAGAGTAGAGGCTGTCCGGGGCCAGATTCTCAGTAAGCTTCGACTGACCAGTCCACCTCAGACAACAGGTCCGAGTCAAGTACCGTTTCAGGTTCTGGCCCTTTATAACAGCACCAAGGAGCTGATTGAGGAGCTGGGAAGAGACAGGCAGCAAAGCTGTGGGCAGGATAACACAGAGACTGAGTACTATGCCAAAGAGATTTACAAGTTCAACATGGTCAATGGTCCTCCGGAAAACAGTAAGTCCATCATTTCTTCTGTTTATTTAGATCAGTTTAGACTTCATGACATATTAATTATGACCTGCTACCCATCATCTACAGCAGGTCTATTTAACTACATTTCCAAAAAGCTAAGGACATCTCCCTTGACGATTATTCTTATTTTGAACAATATATTCCTGAAATCCACTATCCTGGACACTTGATTGTTGTCTATTTGTTTTGTCAGTGTTACTAAATTAACATGACCTTATACCAAATATCTAGTCAAATATCCTCTATATGACAACACTCTAGGATTTTTAGGAATGTGCTGCAAAGATGTAATACTCTCGTACAAGTTTTTGAACTGAACATCGCGGGCTGGTCTGTTGTCATTCCCGGGCCGGGTTTGGCCCCCTGGCCGCCAGTTGAATAGACCTGCTACAGCAATTCACACTAATTGAGAATATGCGCACGGTTAATCCCAATAATTTAATAGGATCCTTTGAAATGGTTAAGCATCCCTGCAAAATGATATGAATCATTTCCAAAATGTGAAAAAGGGTGAATATTGTTGTACTAGTATCTCTAACACAAACACATTTCCAGCCATTCAAAAAATAACACTGGACTTCCGCTATAAAATGTGGTTACAAGCTATGAATAATGTGGGTATTGATTGTGTATGTTGGATGCTGTCATTTGTTTGAGTGCCGCCTTTACGCAGTGATGCAAAGGAGAGCACAAAGTAAACAGTCTAATTGGAATGAGCACCATTCCTCATACATACCTCACACCAAAGCCATGGGAACTCCAGCCTAATTCTGACACATTCCTAAAGAGGGGGGGTGGATTCTCAGGCAGTTAGCTTCTTCTGTCCATCGCCAACTCCAATACCTTATTTCCATTTTCAGGCTTCCAGTTTCCTAATATTTTTTATCCCCTTTTTTAACTCTCGCCCTTCTATTAACTCACCCTGGTTGTATGAAGCAGCAGAGTTAGCCCAGTGTTTTCATCCAATTCTCTTGTTCATCCGTGCTGGTATTTCCTGTGTAAAGTGCGCTTCGTTGATTGTTCCAGACACCAGGAACAGAAGTCCACCATAAGCAGCGCTCTGAGTCTCCAGATGGAGTTAGTGTTTTAAGGTGGTGGGTGATGTCGTGCCAAGCAGTGCAGATCCACAGGTGTTTATGCTGGGCTGCAAGATTGAGCAGAGCCTCCCTGCACCAAGTCTTGAATCTTGAATCCCACCATTACAAATAGCTCAGGAGTTTATCCGCGGGTCAGGAGGTACAAGCAGAGCTCCCAAAACAAACAACAGGTCTAAGGAGTGGGACCGGTGATGGCCCAGCGCCCAGGACACATCGCACAGGACTTATACTGGAGGTGATAATACGAGACATCAGCTTGACTTACTACTGGCACCAACAAAACTGCGTCTCCGTGTGGCGTATTATTACACAGAAGTGTGCCAACATACATTAAGCAGCAATTTTCTCCTACTTTCCATTATATAATTATAAAGAGCGGAGCATGTTTCGGCATGTAGGAACATAATGTCTGTCACCTTGATAATTCCGTTCTTTTTCATTCCCACTGGGTATAATGACTTGTACAGTCACTTTTTTGGAAGGCTGGAGTATGTGGGAATATAGTCAAGTTTTCACGCCCAGTTAAAAAGTTAAACACAACACTTTTTCTCTTTCCTCTCGCAATTTTTTTCTTCCTCCCCAGACACGACGACCAATATCACATATTTGCTATCTATAAGCAATAGCATCATGTGTCCAGATTGGCACTGAAATAATTTAGCCATCGGAAGGGTTATAAACATTGACACTGAGTACAAGCAGCTTATGTAGATCTTTTACACAGCGGCCTAATGCAAGTGCATGGGATTTTTACAACTTGAGATTGTGTAACCAAGTGGATAATCACATCTGTACTGTCTTTTATGAGGTCAAGGCACTTCAGCAGCTGGCTTGCACCTGCAGCAATATGCTTCCTATTTCCCTTGTTTACCCCCACAAAGCTCTGGAGAGAGTGACATCACAGACTATCCCCCAGGCAACAGCAGGAAGGAGAGGAGATTCCCAATTTTTTTTATTTTTTTTTATCAGATGTCAGATAGCGTAGAGGAGGATCACCATTAATCTGTCCCCACACTACTGAACCCTCATCTCTTTTTGAAGGCCATCTTTTCTCCTGTCATCGAAAATCAACACAGCTGTTAGCGCCAATGTGGCTATGGGTGCTCGTTTTAGAGTAACAAAACTTTAAGAAATTAAGTTAGTGGAAGCTTTATAACAGACCTGGGCATTCTGCGGCCCGTGGGCCGCATCCGGTCCTTTGTACGTCACTGTCCGGACCGCGTGAGGCCAATTATAAATTACAAAATACATTTTAAAAAGTATCTATTTCGAGTGTGCAATACAACGGTGCTGCTTTTGTTTTGAAAAGCGTTATTTGTATTACTTCCGTGTGGACGTATGCTCGTGCGCGCAGCGGCAATCACAAATTACAAAATAAATTTAAAAAAAAATCTTTGTCGTGCGTGCAATACAACTGTGCTGCTTTTATTTTGAAAAGTGTTACATGGGCGTATGTCCTGTGAGGGAAGGCGCATAGCGACAAGTGATGACCAGTTATCCCCGAGACGCTAAAAAGAGAAAAGTTGATGACGAATGGCGTGTTTTAAAAAAGACATGGACTGCCAAGTAAAGGTAAAGCCGTGTGCTTAATTTGTGATACACATGTTGCTGTGTTTAAAGAATATAGTGTAACGACCTGCTGAAGTAGATGTTGTCTTCTTGAGTTGCGTAAATGAGGAGTGAGGAGACGTGCGTGTGGAAGGAACGAGATATTTTGAGCTGTGTTAGTATAGCTTGCTCAATAAAAGTTTAAAAAGAGCGTCAGACTTGGTGTGCACTTCTTTTGGACGCTACAATTGGTGTCAGAAGTAAAACTTTGGCATACTGCACTGTTTGTGTGCTACGTCATCGGGAGGTACGTGCCACGTGAGGAGCTCGCAGAGAGAGAGAGAGAGAGAGAGATTACAGGTGCAGCCACGCTGCTTGCCATGGGGGAATTCCGCCCTCAATGAAGACTCCCAGGTTTGATGGCAAGGCGAACTGGGAGGCATTGCATCCCACTTCTGACATCAATTGTAGTGTCCAGAAGAAGTGCACACCAAGTCTGATGCTCTTTTTAAACTTTTATTGAGCAGGCTATACTAACACAGCTCAACTTAACTCGTTCTTTCCAAAAGGAAAACCAATCCTCACTCCTCATTTCCGCAACAGCAACGCTTCCTCCTTCTTCGCCAATCACCTTACAGGCGTGCTACGTTCACAACAAAGAGGATGCAGGATAAAGTGACAGAAATTGAAATGTTTGCATTGTATTACACATCAGGAAGTGTTGTGTAAGAAAGTGTTAAAAATAAAACCATCAAAAGCCATCTGCTTTTGTATAAAGATAAGTTAGGTTAAATGAAAATATTATTATTATTATTATCTATCTTACGGTATATCAAAAATAATTTGAGCAAAATTTAATTGAAATATTGTCGGTGTGGCCCTCCAGCAGTTGCTCGGGTTGCTCATGCGGCCCCCGGTAAAAATTAATTGCCCACCCCTGCTTTATAATCAAGGTTTGTTTTTCATGGTTTTAATTTTTTTTTAATATATATATTTTTTTAAATGTATTTATTTATTTTTGTCATAAAAAATACAATCATGTGTGCTTACGGAATGTATCCCTGCAGACTGTATTGATCTATATCGATATATAATGTAGGAACCAGAAATATTAATAATAGAAAGAAACAACCCTTTTGTGCAAATGAGTGTGAATGGGGGGAGGGAGATTTTTTGGGTTGGTGCACTAATTGTAAGTGTATCTTGTGTTTTTTATGTTGATTTAATAAAAAAAAAATTTTATTTTTTAAAAAAAATTTTAAATTTCTTGTGCGGCCCGGTACCAATCGATCCACGGACCGGTGGTTGGGGACCACTGCTTTAGAGTACAATTGACCTAGGGCAGTGGTTCTTAACCTTGTTGGAGGTACCGAACCCCACCAGTTTCATATGCGCATTCACCGAACCCTTCTTTAGTGAAAAATAAAATGTTTTTTTTTTTTAAATTCAAGACAAAGTTATATGTTTTTGGTAACACTTTAGTATGGGGAACATATTCTAAGTAACAAAGACTTAATTTAGAGTTATTTGGTTAGGGTTAGGGTTAGAGCAGGGGTGGGCAATTCATTTTTACCAGGGGCCGTATGAGCAACTGCTGGAGGGCCACACCGACAATATTTCAATTAAATTTTGCTCAAATTATTTTTGATATACCGTAAGATAGATAATAATAATAATAATATTTTCATTTAACCTAACTTATCTCTTTACAAAAGCAGATGGCTTTTGATGGTTTTATTTTTAACACTTTCTTTATCCTGCATCCTCTTTGTTGTGAACGTAGCACGCCTGTAAGGTGATTGGCGAAGAAGGAGGAAGCGTTGCTGTTGCGGAAATGAGGAGTGAGGATTGGTTTTCCTTTTGGAAAGAACGAGATAAGTTGAGCTGTGTTAGTATAGCCTGCTCAATAAAAGTTTAAAAAGAGCATCAGACTTGGTGTGCACTTCTTCTGGACGCTACAATTGATGTCAGAAGTGGGATGAAATGCCTCCCAGTTCGCCTTGCCATCAAACCTGGGAGTCTTCATTGAGGGCGGAATTCCCCCATGGCAAGCAGCGTGGCTGCACCTGTAATCTCTCTATCTCTCTCTCTCTCTCTCTCTCTGCGAGCTCCTCACGTGGCACGTACCTCCCGATGACGTAGCACACAAACAGTGCAGTATGCCAAAGTTTTACTTCTGACACCAATTGTAGCGTCCAAAAGAAGTGCACACCAAGTCTGACGCTCTTTTTAAACTTTTATTGAGCAAGCTATACTAACACAGCTCAACATATCTCGTTCCTTCCACACGCACGTCTCCTCACTCCTCATTTACGCAACTCAAGAAGACAACATCTACTTCAGCAGGTCGTTACACTATATTCTTTAAACACAGCAACATGTGTACCACAAATTAAGCACACGGCTTTACCTTTACTTGGCAGTCCATGTCTTTTTTAAAACACGCCATTCGTCATCAACTTTTCTCTTTTCAGCGTCTCGGGGATAACCGGGCATCACTTGTCGCTATGCGCCTTCCCTCACAGGACATACGCCCATATAACACTTTTCAAAATAAAAGCAGCACAGTTGTATTGCACGCACGACAAAGATGTTTTTTTAAATTTATTTTGTAATTTGTGATTGCCGCTGCGCGCACGAGCATACGTCCACACGGAAGTAATACAAATAACGCTTTTCAAAACAAAAGCAGCACCGTTGTATTGCACACTCGAAATAGATACTTTTTAAAATGTATTTTGTAATTTATAATTGGCCTCACACGGGCCGGACAGTGACGTACAAAGGGCCGGATGCGGCCCGCGGGTCGCAGAATGCCCAGGTCTGGGTTAGAGGGTTAGGGCCAGGGTTAGAGGGTTAGGGTTATAATAAGGCCATGCCGAATAAGGCATTAATAAGTACTTAATAATGACTAGTTAAGAGCCATTATGTTACTAATTTGCGTGTTAATAAGCAACTAATTAATGGTGAATATGTTCCCCATACTAAAGTGTTACCATGTTTTATTACTGGTGCACAAAATGAACCGTGCATGAACATCACCTTGTTCAAAGAACAAAACCAACACAGTGCATAAACTCACAACAATTTACACACTTGCAAATCAGTGTGACTTCTGCTGTTGCCGTATCCGTAATACGCCGATAGGGAGAAGTTTTTATTTACACGATGAGTCGGGTGTGTCTTGACCTCCGCCGAACCCCTGAGCCCGACTCACCGAACCCCTAGGGTTCGATCGAACCCAGGTTAAGAACCACTGACCTAAGGACTGCTGGACATAGAGCCTTTTAACCACATGATTAAATGTGTTAGCTACAGTTAAAGTTCGATATAACACGCCCAATATGTTTTTTATAACGCTATCGTGCCGTGGATCCCAAATGTTTGCCCGTTTTTTTTTCACCAATGTCAATCACATTGTTTTTCACCAAATTATAGCGTATTTACAAACTTACTGTCATAACTGGTCCCTCCTGGTCATATCCTGTGTTGGTTTACTCTACACGACAGTTACTTGTCTTCATTGCTGCACTTAGACCTTCTTTTTGTTTGACATTGGTGACTCTGAGTTTTTGCTTCACGATAGGCTAATGCCCTGTATATTTTTGTGCCATTCCCGTCACATCTCGTGGGGGCACTATCCACCAAACAGGTTTAGGCAGCCGCGCTACATCGCATATTTTTTTCAAAAAGAAAGGGGTAAAAAAATAAAGATTTCCAAACCACACGATCTCGGGAATAAGGTGATCGGTATTTTATAGACCCCAAGGACTGCGTTAAATCTAACTTTGAGTGTACTGTGACCCCGAGCTATGGTAGGCCTTAAAGGGTCTGTTTGCAACATTTACACACAACGTTATATCCCGCCCTCTTACGTACTCTACGTACGTACATAGCACATGCACGTGCATTAGCTTTGGATGTTCTTTGCTAATAATACTGATTTGGATAGTTAGCATTAGCTATCATTGAATGCATAACAACATGACAGTTGTTGCTCTTGGACTGCTTTTGTATGCGTGCATGCACTCCCTGCGCATACATATTGACGAGAGTAAAAAAAATGTTTACACAAACTTAGTAATTGTGAAAAATATAGGCAGTTTTAAAACCAATATGTTCTGTTAAGCCATTAACGGTAACATAACCTAGCTAATGGTGGTGTTGTTTACATTGTTTGCTTTAAAAACATTTAATTGTTAGCAAGTTGCAAACAGCCCTTTTAAGTCATTATAAATGTCAAATTTAATGAAAAAATCTTATATTTTGACGCTGTTGTTCCTCAGGAGATGGTCAGAGACACTTCCGCTTGCTTACAGGAAGTTGTTCTTGGTGTTGCGCAATTTGTGTTATGAATTTTGTGTTTTCACCGTTGTATTTAGTGTTCTTTCTAGTGGTAGTCAAGATTGCAATGACATATTTTAGTGTTAGCCGCCCAGGAGGTGCGGGCCTCAATTACATTACTATAAAGTTAAGTAGAGGGCCACAAAATATGAGCTTCGAGTTTGGGACCCTTGTTTTAGACGCTAACTCAGCAATAGTCTCACGAGATTCGCTGACCAAAATATTAAGTTCAAACTGTTCGACTTTAGTAGCTTCTACTGTAAAAGGTTGTTTGCTTCAGCTGTTTGTGTCAGCATGTGACTCATTCCAATATTGGGTCATAAAATTAGTACATGTATTTCATTTTTAATTATGCAAGCAATCTCCTCAGCTTGCCGACATGGAACAAATTACCTTTCAGACCCTTGGCAAAAATAAGCCATAATGTGAAATCCACCTAAAACCAATGCAATGGGAAAAATGAGGTCATCCAAAAGGAAACCAAAGACTTGATTAGAATTTCAAATCTCCACTCCAAAAGGGGGCTTTTTGCCTCCAGTGGGGGCAATGAGTGAGTGGAGCAAAGGGCTACTGAGGTTCCCTCCTCGTAGATTGTGTGGAAACACTGGACTGATATGTGGCAGGGGATACATGCAGAAAAGGTCACCTATAAATAGGAAGGGTTTTGAAAAAAAAGGTAGTGGAAATATCAGATAAAGAGTGTAAGGACACTGGAAAAGGATTATGGGTCAAATAAAGTACTCTGACATGTTTCTAGGATGACACAGATGTTTTTATGAGTTTCCAAAAGGTGTGATTACCCCCTCTCAATAGATTTAAAGATGAGGGTGATAAATTAGCCAGAGCTTGGCTGTAAATGACTGTTTCCACTTTGCTTGTAAAAAGCTTGCTATGTGCTTGCTTAGCTCCTCGCCGCATGTGCCCGGCTCATTGAACTAATAAACTATCAGGTGATATGATGAAAAGAAGGGCGAGCCTTGGGTGCAACAGGAAGCTTTTCAGATACAAGCACAATGTGGCCCTTTATGTTCCCTTAAATGTCAAGCATGCCACACTATCAAACGTGCACGCGCCACTAAGGTGGATTACAAGTTAGCGCTTGCAGGGCATGTGGAGTCGTTTGCCGCCTTGCTGCTTGCCGGGATGTTGTCCTGTTCCAGCACGTGGGCCCACACGTTCCTGAGCTAGAGCCGAGACTCTCTGCTGTTTGGGAAGATTTGGGCTTCTGTCTGAGCACCCGTGGAGCTGCAGCATAAGCGGGACGGGCATGTTAGTGCAGCCACATGGGGAATTTGGTTTGCATTGCCGCTCGAGTCACATAAGCAGATGCTGCATAGCAAGAACCGCATCCTTTGCTTCAGCCATCCAGCGTCTGACAGCTGACGTTACACCCTGAACTGATCACGCGCCAATCACAGCTTCAATTTAATCATCCCTCTGACACAATGGGTTATGGCTTTTTCCAGAAGTGATCAGTTTAAAAAGTCAGACGAAAACTGCATACAAAGACAACCAAAATAATTTGTCCTCTAAGAAATAATTTAATCTAATGAAGCCTTTCCAGACACCCAAAAATATGAACACAGAACACATTGTTTAATAATTATAATTATAGTGTGACATGTACAGAACAATGCAAGATACATATACCGTAATTTCCGGACTATAAGCCGCTACTTTTTCCCCTCGTTCTGGTCCCTGCAGCCTATACAACGGTGCGGCTTATTTACGGCCTGTTCTTCTCCGACACAGACGAAGAGGATTTCGGTGGTTTTAGTATGCAGGAGGAAGACGATGACACGATGATTAAAGACTGACTTTTCATATACGGGTAGGCTGGTTATTTTGATAACGTACAGGCGAGCACTTTGTATTAATTTGCACCGTTGTATTATTTGTACTCTGCACGAATGCTGTTCGCCATGTCAAAGATGTGAAAGTTTGATTGAATGATTGAAAGATTTATTGTTAATAAATGGGACGCTTTGCGTTCCCAAACAGTCATCTCTGTCCCGACAATCCCCTCCGTGGTAGCAGGAACCCCTATATACTACGGTAATTACACATCAAAACCCTGCGGCTTATAGTCGGGTGCGGCTTATATATGGAGCAATCTGTATTTTCCCCTAAATTTAGCTGGTGCGGCTTATAGTCAGGTGCGGCTTATAGTCCGGAAATTACAGTAAATGGCAAAAGAAATTATTAAATGAAAATGTAACATCACTTTTACTTTACCAACATTTGCATTTTAAAGTATAGGACTTTTTTTTAAATATATTTTTGTTACTGGCACGCTTTTATTTTGAAGCCTGACATTTTTATAATCTTTTGGATGTGTGTTACGGTGATTTTTACTGAATGTTGCTGAGGCTGAGTGAACTGGAAGCTGTGATGCTCCAACTGCCAGCAGTACCAGATTTATTTTACTTCATTGAAGGTAAAAATAAAGACGCAGGAAGACGCCTGAAAAGAAAGCGAAAATATATGAGTTTCTGGGGGAAACTAGGAGGGTTGACAGGTGTACTTTTATCTTCATTGAAGACTCTTGCTAGTGAAAGAGAGCAATGTGGACACCACCTTCGTACACTTAGCTCAACCTTTAACTGTTAATAAATGGCACTAGTGTTGTCTTTTGCAGGCTTGACATATTTACCAGTAATCAGAATTGAATGGAATATAATAAAAAGCCTTTTATCGTCAACATATGCATGTATAGTGAGATTAAAAGCAGCTCCTTCTCTGGTGCAGTTATGCAACGGAAAACAGAATAATGGAAAGAAAAATAAAGATAGAAAATAAGAATAGCGCAATTGGATAAAGAAAACAAATAAGCAATAAAGAGTGCATTGTTCTGATTATATACATGTATAGTATATGTGGGTTATTGCACATGTACATTCATTAACAAATATAAATATTGCACAGATTGAATGGTTTCACAGTAATAATGAGTTTTTTTAATAAATCAGAACAATGTATATATGTTTACATTGTTTTTTTCATACTTCATCAAACTGCTTTTATATTGGATAGTTCAAAGTGATGTTGAGCTCCTTCTCTGAGCAGCATTTTGCATATGAATATAACACTAGCATGGAAACAGGAGCTTAAAACATTCAGAGATAATACCACCCAATCAAGCATAACGTTAATTGATTGCTAATTTCCCTATGTTCATGTCTGCATTGCTGAACATGAGTTTAAAGTACAGTGCCTGAAGAGGCTCAAAAAGTTCTTGACGATGTTCTTATAGATTTCCCTTACAGGATTGTTAATGTCCAGTCTGGTAGAAGAGACCTAATCTACAGTTCCACTGGTTTTGGGCACAAATATTTGAATCCATGTTGTAGCAATGCTCGTGAGCAAAAGGAGAATATGCGAACAAAAAAAGGAACATTTTAAAACCTTTTTCTGTGCTGCATTAACTCCATCCGAGAAAATACTCTGAAAAATCAAATAAATCACCAGAAGATAAACAAGAATATCCTCGGAAAATGGGCTTTAATAATAACCTATCCGATGAGGTAATGAATAAAAGCTTGGAGGACGTGTGCCAAAAGCAACATTTCAACTTGGAGTCCCTACTGTTTGAGTCATGCTTTTCCATTTTACCTGCAGATGACCTCCCTTACTGCCCAAAGGGAATCACCTCTAAGGTATTTCGCTTCAACGTCTCCACCATGGAGAAGAACTCCACCAACTTGTTCAGGGCCGAGTTTCGAGCTCTGAGGATCCCCAACCCTGCTGCCAAGAAAAACGAACAGAGGATTGAGCTCTACCAGGTGTGTGAACTAGCCAGTGCCCCCCACCACCCTCCTCCTTCTTCCACCAGGTCCAGCAGTGAGAGAAAATCATTTTATGTTAGTCCAACTCTGCTGCACTGATCATTATTCCAGATTGTGCATTTAAAAAGCCTTTTCGGTTACTAATCCGCAATTGCTTTTTCTCAATATCGACATTCAATGCTGCCGTCCTTCGTTATGAAAGTTACTCATCATCTACACCTGCGTTTGTGTGGGATTAAGTGTTTTTGTGGCATATGGAGTTTTCTTGATTCGGTTTCCTCATTAACCTCCCGTGGGCGGTTCAGAGTAATGATCGGGTGGCTATATTTCCTGCGCTTCCAGACTACTCTGAATGCAGACTGTCCGGCCCACTAGATTGTTTCCAGGGGCCCATTAAGAGATAGAGCCATGCATGGTGACCCACTGAGGGGGGTCAATGAAGCTTGTTACTCAACCCCCCCCCCCCCCCCACACACACACACACACACACTCCCCCCTCTCACACACTTTTACGGTGGCGGCCCTCGGACCCTCGTTGCCACAGGAAGTTATATTACATTCTGATATTGTTTGGTAACACGGTTAGGCCAAAGTGCTCAAACACACTAGGGGCTTCATAAATAATGATAAATGGGTTGGGTTATACTTGTATAGCGCTTTTCTACCTTCAAGGTACTCAAAGCGCTTTGACAGTATTTCCACATTCACCCATTCACACACACATTCACACACTGATGGCGGGAGCTGCCATGCAAGGCGCTAACCAGCACCCATCAGGAGCAAGGGTGAAGTGTCTTGCCCAAGGACACAACGGACGTGACTAGGATGGTAGAAAGTGGGGATTGAACCCCAGTAACCAGCAACCCTCCGATTGCTGGCACGGCCACTCTACCAACTTCGCCACGCCGTCCCTTCAATATTCCATATGAAATAATGACAATGATCTGTTCCAGTCAAGGCCATCATGAAATGTATTACCTATACTTAGAAGTAAAGGAAGTTAACCAATGTTAATATGAAGATATACAAACAATAAAACTTATTTTTTAATTAGTAAATCAGATTAATTACAGTTTGCTGTGGATTAATTTTGATTAATCACTATTAAATATAATTTGTTTTTAATCTATAGCAATCATGTTTTGTGTTACACGAGCAAAGAGAGTCAAGAAAGATGGGAATATGGTGTATATGCACCTAATTTGTTTATTTAACACCTTTACCATCATGTTCATGTCAACAATATAATAGTGGTATCAAATGATGCCATTTTGAAAATCAGAATAATCACCTTTTTGTATTTTGATTCATCGTGATTAGTTGCAGTAAATTACTTGCGTGTATAATTCTAATTAACTTTAATGGCTGTGTTATGCAAAACACAAACGTTCACAGCAGAGGATGCTGCTTCTCGGGAGGATAAAAGATGACCCAGATTTTTGTGATCTGTTTTTTTGAAAAATGTTAGTCATATTTCTGAGCTGTTCAACAGTTAACGTCTCTTCCATAAATGTTCCTTTGCTGTATCTTAAAATGAGCGCCATAACTCCTACCTATTGTTTGTTAACTTGCCAATGACCCTTTAAGACACTGCTATCAAACTCATGGCCCAGGGGCCACATCTGGCCCGCCACATCATTTAATGTGGTCATCCACATTTATTATGTGGCCCACCACATCATTTATGTGGCCTGCGAAAGGCTGGAAAAAAGCACTTTCTGACTAAATGTATTTGTTCTTTAAAACTGTGGCATATAATAATCAATCATTTGTGTAGCAATATATATTCATATACTGTATATTCACTGTTACACGTGGTCCTCTGAGGGCAGCCATAATTGCGAAGCGGCCCTAAAAAAAACAAGTTTGACAGATACTTTTTTTAGGATTCCTGTGTCACAGCTGCATCTACCTCGAGGTCACTGGAAGAAAAGCTATGACTCTTATGGAGAAGATGTTCGGTCGCGCTCACTACATGCATGCAGCGATGGGTCTGCCCCGTGTGTCGACACTGAGCAGAAGAGGGAGGGAGGGGTTACACACTACACTACACGGTGAGCATGAGTACACATGAGTGGGGGAAGAGAGAGAATGAAATATAAAAAACGTACATACTTCGATATTACATGCTGGAAAGGTGAGGAAATCAGCAGTAAGAAACATAAGCTGAGTCACTTTGTGTTTCTCGATGCCAGTCTTTTCTAAAAAAAAAAAAACTGGCAAAAATGTACCTGTGGATGTTGCTTTCTCTTTAACTTTTGCACATTAAAATAAAAAATATAAATGTATTATATAGTGGGTATAGATACACTGTGATGTGTTGTTGATGTTGTGTAGTTTCACTTTAAATAACTGGAAAATGTACCAATAATACGATCCGATTGGATTTTTTTGTGTACCGGTAATTGAGATGGTCTTCGTTTTTTTGTTTTGTAACCATTTTGAGCATATGAGCCAAATAAATAGCTAAAGTGGACCTATGATGATTTTACTCTACATTTAAAACACTGCTTTGTGGTGTAGATAATATGTATTGGATATGCTTTGGTGTAAATTTGCTCTACAGTCAATTTTATAACCCGTTTTTTGAGTCTGTCTGCAAGATGTCTGATTGTGGAGGCGTTCCAATATCGCAAATGAAACCACGCCCCACCATCTCCAAAAGTATCATCATTTATCCTTTGAAAATGTACACAGTGTATACATATACCAAGCAGCCAGGCTGCAAGACCCCCAGCCAACGGAGACATCCAAAACTGCGTGCAAGCTCTCGTAAAAATGCATGAACTTCATGATTTGACATTCTGACATTGTTTAACACGTGCATCCAACATTGTAACAAAATGTATCACTCATAAAAGACAACATTTATCATAGGTCCCCTTTAACATTTGATACATAGTAGTACCTCATCTCTCATTGGTTCTGTGGCTGAGCTCTTAAGACAAAACACTTGTATCTCAAGTCAACATCCCCCATTGAAATTAATTGAAATCAATTGAATTTGTGATTAAACAGCACAATATGTCATATGCCCTTCAAAAAGAATAACAAAATTTTAGATAATGAATATTGTATAAACATTTACATATACTAACAGCTACAGTAGTCGTATGGAGTAATGTAATAATAATGTACAGTATTCACCTTAAAATCAAAATCAGAATCAGAATCAGAATCAGAATAGTTTTTATTGCCATTGTTTGAGAACGGGTTCACAGACTAGGAATTTTTCTTGGTGGAATCGTGCAACATAAAACACATATAAGAGAGTGGACTTCTACGGTATCTCCTTCCAGCTGCACCATCAGCAGCTTTTCCATATTTTCATGGATACATGTGCGCCATTTAGATATTATTTCAACGCTCTTTGCTGGCGTTAGACTCGTTCTGCTTCAGTATGGGGCAGACTTGCAGTGATACGCTCGAACTACACGGCCACATGATGATTTATTTCTTTATTTCAATGAATATCATCCACATCTTCTTCTCAGCACTGTCCTTTTCGTCCACTTTCTTCGTTACCATGATTGGAAAACAAATGTATGTCGATCTCTAGCTATAAGCTATTGCCAGCATTACTACCAAATGTTTTGGGCTGATCTTTGTGACATTCGCTACGCCAACTAATGGCGTGGATTGCTTGTAGCGCAAATTTTTGCTCGCAACTTAAAGCATAGCACAGCACTTATCTCAAAACACTCTTAAGATGGGGCACTCTCAAGTTGAGGCACTACTGTATTTAAAATAAGTGTGTGCAGAATGAAACTGCAAAATTAACTGTCTCCTCTACAAATGTAACACCTGTTCACAAATTGGCATTCAGGAGAACAATGAACAGCTCAGCAGACGAGCAGGGCTCAACCATCAAGAGAAAGCTTGTGAGTCGTGAGTTAAACTCGAGTCTTCTTCAAACACCTGTGCTTTCAAAGCGGGTGAATCGTTTGTTTTGTGATGCAGCTCGGGCAGGAAGGGGAAAAGAAAGTTGATTTAAGGACCGAATCTCTTGCGGGTCTAATTCCGTATTTTCCAGACTATAAGCCGTTACTTTTCCCCCAAACTTTGAACCCTGCGGCTTATACATCCATCCATCCATTTTCTACCGCTTGTCCCGTTCTGGGTTGCGGGGGTGCTGGAGCCTATCCCAGCTGCATTTGGGCGGAAGGCGGGGTACACCCTGGACAAGTCGCCACCTCATCGCAGACTATGCAACTAATCCATGGATTTTTCTTCGCTAACAGCTAAATTATAAAATGGTAAATGGTAAATGGGTTATACTTGTATAGCGCTTTTCTACCTTCAAGGTACTCAAAGCGCTTTGACACTATTTCCACATTCACCCATTCACACACACATTCACACACTGATGGCTGGAGCTGCCATGCAAGGCCCTAACCACAACCAGTGTTGGGACTAACGCGTTACAAAGTTACTGTAACGCTGTTAGTTTCGGCGGTAACTAATAATCTAACGCGTTATTTTTTATATTCAGTAACTCAGTTACCGTTACTACATGATGCGTTACTGCGTTATTTTACGTTATTTTTTATGTAGTATCGGAAAGAAACAGAAGATGTGAGTGTGTTTTATTGGAGCGCTGCGGTGTCGTCCTTCTGAATCTCTTGTGTCACAAGGAAGAGGCGCGCTGTGTGTGTGTCTGGGTGTGGGGAGGGAGGGAGAGAAGGGGGGGGGGGCATGTCTGATCATCGCGGAGCTGTAGTTGAGTTTCTTAACATGGAGATATTATCACGTGGGTAAACCGAGGGTTTATATATGTCGCCTATACTGTATAAAACTGCAAAATAACAAACACGGATTAAAATGGATTAAGTAAAGAAATCAAACATTGTACTAAAATGATCCACTTAAATAAACTGTTCAAACTCAAAGTGTGTACAAAGTACAAGGAAGAATAATCCTGACAAACATTGTGAACCTTATTGAAAATGGGAAAACAAAGTATTCATCTCACAAAAGATGAATAAAGACATCAATTACTTTTCTGTTTTGTTTGATCAGCAATTTTACTGCTGATCAAACAGTACCGGTACTATATAGATACCGGTATATAGCTGCGCCTTATAGTCCGGTGCGGCTAATATAGGAAAACAATTTTTTTTCTTCTAAAATTTAGTGGGTGCAGCTTATATACTGGTTAGAGTCTGGAAAATACGGTATATTTATTCCAAAGGGGGACGGCGTGGCGAAGTTGGTAGAGTGGCTGTGCCAGCAATCGGAGGGTTGCTGGTTACTGGGGTTCAATCCCCACCTTCTATCATCCAAGTCACGTCCGTTGTGTCCTTGGGCAAGACACTTCACCCTTGCTCCTGATGGGTGCTGGTTTGTGCCTTGCATGGCAGCTCCCGCCATCAGTGTGTGAATGTGTGTGTGAATGGGTGAATGTGGAAATACTGTCAAAGCGCTTTGAGTACCTTGAAGGTAGAAAAGCGCTATACAAGTACAACCCATTTATCATTTATTTATTTAAAAGCAGTCAGAGTAACAGTTGCATAATTAAGAGGTTTCGCTTCCATCCGTGACGCCCGTCCTTCTTTTGGAAAGAGTGTTCTCAAAAGCCAAAGATAAGCAAATCCTTTCATGCTCGTTTTAGGTCAAGCAGGATTTGAATTCTGACTTGTCCTGCTTTTGGATGTTTGACTTATTTGAGGTGTTTGAGTGCAGTGCAGAGCATCATTGTGGTGCAGCGCTGCTGCTGGGCTGTGTGGCACTGCCTCGCTCATATGAGCTGCTGATGTAAAGACCAGCCAGTTTCCCATTGGCAGGAGGGTAACATGCAGGCATTAACTTGCAAAATGGGGATATCAACACAGGCAGTCACTTTTTCCATGAAGAGTAGACATTTGGCCCAAGGCATCCTGGAGAGTCTGGCTCAGACAGACAGCTCCGCTTCAATGTGTGTGTGTGTGTTAAAAAAGAGAGTTTATGCAGCTGGGCCACATTTTCATCCTTCCTTGCAGATCCTCCAGAAAGATGACCCCAAAGCCAAACAGCGTTACGTCGGGGGCAAGAATGTCCTGACCAAGGGGATGCTGGAGTGGGTCTCTTTCGACGTTACAGAGACAGTGAGGGAGTGGCTCATGTACAGACGTGAGTAGAGCGCCACGCCACTTTGTCACATTCTGTAGCAGCGCTCCTGGTACAGGTGCTTCAAAAAATGCTTTACATCGCACGCAGAGACCAATCTGGGCCTGGAGATCAGCGTACATTGTCCCTGTCACACCTTCAAGCCCAACGGGGACATTATTGAGAACGTCAACGAGGTGCTGGAGGTCAAGTTTAAAGGCAAGATTGCATGCATGTCGCATAGCAAGTTCCTATTTAAAGGCCTACTGAAATGATTTTTTTTTAATTTAAACGGGAATAGCAGATCCATTCTATGTGTCATACTTGATCATTTCGCGATATTGCCATATTTTTGCTGAAAGGATTTAGTAGAGAAAATCGACGATAAAGTTCGCAACTTTTGCTCGCTGATAAAAAAAAGCCTTGCCTGTACCGGAAGTAGCGTGACATCACAGGAGCTAGTATTCCTCACAATTCCCCGTTGTTTACAATGGAGCGAGAGTTTCGGAGCGACACAGCGACGATTACCCCATTAATTTGAGCGAGGATGAAAGATTCGTAGATGAGGAACGTTACAGTGAAGGACTAGAGAGGCAGTGATGGACGTATCTTTTTTCGCTCTGACCGTAACTTAGGTACAAGCTGGCTCATTGGATTCCACACTCTCTCCTTTTTCTATTGTGGATCACGGATTTGTATTTTAAACCACCTCGGATACTATATCCTCTTGAAAATGAGAGCCGAGCACACGAAATGGACATTTAAAGTGACTTTTATCTCCACGACAATACATCGGTGACACACTTAGCTACTGAGCTAACGTGATAGCATCGTTCTCAAATGAAGATAGAAACAAAAGAAATAAACCCCTGACTGGAAGGATAGACAGAAGATCAACAATACAATTAAACCATGTACATGTAACTACACGGTTAAAAATTCTCAGCCTGGTAAGGCTTAACAATGCTGTTGCTAACGACGCTAAGGCTAATTTAGCAACTTAGCAACCGGACCTCACAGAACTATGATAAAAACATTAGCGCTCCACCTACGCCAGCCAGCCCTCATCTTCCCATCAACAGCCGTGCTCACCAGCGTTCCAGCGATCGACGGTGCGACGAAGGACTTCATCCGTGGGTTTGGCGGCAAGCATCGGCTAGGCGTAGTAAGTAGTCCTTGTTGTGTTGCTGTAAGTATTGTACTTAGCCGCTAATACACCGATCGATCCCACCTACAACGTTCTTCTTTGCAGCCTCCATTTTTCATTAAACAAATTGCAAAAGATTCACCAACACAGATGTCCAGAATACTGTGGAATTTTGTCGAAGAAAACAAGAGGTTTTTGTATCGGGTCGATGGGGTCCAACCACTTCTGTGGATTTTGTGACGTCACGCGCATAAATCATATCCAAAGGAGTTTTTCAACCGGAAGTGTGGCGGGAAATTTAAAATTGCACTTTATAAGTTAACCCGGCCGTATTGGCATGTGTTTCAATGTTAAGATTTCATCATTGATATATAAACTATCAGACTGCGTGGTCGGTAGTAGTGGGTTTCAGTAGGCCTTTAAGGATTCATATTGAACACAATTTTATTTGGTATCATACTACATCAATATGTGTAGGTGTGAACCGCAAAGCGTGAGAAAAATCAATCATATACCTCCCTTGTTTGCTCCACTGTTGAGAGAAACGCTTATTCAAATGTCGGGAACTAAAAACATCCTTCGGAATGGACATGATACCACCTCTGAGCCGCCCCTGGCTAGATCAGGCTATCCTGTGTATCCCTCGCAACATCACGCATCCAAGTTTACAGATTTTTAGAAAGCATCATATTCTATGTATGTTTGTCCTAAATTAAGTATTTCCAAACATGGCTAAATGAATTAGAAATATCAATACTACAGTAGTATTGTCCACTAGATGACACCAAACCAATCAGTATTGTGGCCACTGATTTGGCTCAGCCTCAGGCAACATTACTATATTGCATTGCAGAGTGTACAACTGACTAAAGGTGTTATTTCATATCTACAGGTCTCTCATAATGTTGAATAAATGTATTAAGAAAGTCGTAAACAGTTTATTTATAATTAAATCTTACTTTGAGGAAATACATTTACCACAGTCAGGCCAAAAACCAAATAAGAGCAATACACGAGGGATTACTGTATACGCCCACCACTTTACACAGGACAGCTATGTAAAAAAACGAGGAGGGAAAAGGCTTCACTAACATCTTAAAGGCCTACTGAAACCCACTACTACCGACCACGCAGTCTGATAGTTTATATATCAATGATGAAATCTTAACATTGCAACACATGCCAATACGGCCGGGTTAACTTATAAAGTGCAATTTTAAATTTCCCGGGGAACTTCCGGTTGAAAACGTCTATGTATGATGACGTTTGCGCGTGACGTCGATGGTTGAAGCAGAAGTATTCGGACACATTGTATCACAATACAAACAGCTCTGTTTTCATCGCAAAATTCCACAGTATTCTGGACATCTGTGTTGGTGAATCTTTTGCAATTTGTTTAATGAACAATGGAGACTGCAAAGAAGAAAGCTGTAGGTGGGATCGGTGTATTAGCGGCCGGCTGCAGCAACACAACCAAGAGGACTTTGACTTGGATAGCAGACGCGCTATCCGACGCTAGCTGCCGACCGCATCGATGATCGGGTGAAGTCCTTCGTCGCGCCGTCGATCGCTGGAACGCAGGTGAGCACGGGTGTTGATGAGCAGATGAGGGCTGGCGTAGGTGGAGCGCTAATGTTTTTATCATAGCTCTGACGAGGTCCGTAGCTAAAATAGCTTCAATGGCGTCGTTAGCAACAGCATTGCTAGGCGACACAGCATTAACCGTGTAGTTACAGGTCCAGTGTTTGGTTTGGTGTCTCCTGATAGTAGTATTGTTGATCTTTTGTCTATCCTTCCAGTCAGGGGCTTATTTCTTTTGTTTCTATCTGCATTTAAGCACGATGCTATCACGTTAGCTCCGTAGCTAAAGTGCTTCACCTATGTATTGTCGTGGAGATAAAAGTCACTGTGAATGTCCATTTCGCGGTCTCGACTCTCATTTTCAAGAGGATATAGTATCCGAGGTGGTTTAAAATACAAATCCGTGATCCATAATAGAAAAAGGAGAAAGTGTGGAATCTAATGAACCCTTTTACCTAAGTTACGGTCAGAGCGAAAAAAGATACGTCCTGCACTGCACTCTAGTCCTTCACTCTTACGTACCTCATCCACAAATCTTTCATCCTCGCTCAAATTAATGGGGTAATCGTCGCATTCTCGGTCCGAATCGCTCTCGCTGCTGGTGTAAACAATGGGGAAATGTGAGGAGCCCTTCAACCTGCAACGTCACGCTACTTCCGGTACAGGCAAGGCTTTTTTTATCAGCGACCAAAAGTTGCGAACTTTATCGTCGATGTTAATTATTATTATTATTATTATTATTATTATTATTATTATTATTATTATTATTATTATTTATCTTACAGTATATATCAAAAATAATATTGAGCAAAATGTAATTGAAATATTGTCGATCTGGCCCTCCAGCAGTGCTTGGGTTGCTCATGCGGCCCCCGGTAAAAATTAATTGCCCACCCCTGCACTAGAGTGTGAATGTGAGTGTGAATATTGTCTGTCTATCTGTGTTGGCCCTGTGATTAGGTGGCGACTTGTCCAGGGTGTATCCCGCCTTCTGCATAAATGCAGTTGGGATAGGCTCCAGCCCCCCACAAACCCGAAAGGGACAAGCAGTAGAAAATGGATGGATGGATGGATGGAATTTACATTAGTTAATATGGATATGACATTGCTGCTGTAGTCTTGGCAAATGACTGCCGCAAGATGGCGGACAGTTTGATGTACGAGTCAGCCAAGCCGTGAGGTGTCTAGTATATGTCTGTGCTGTTAGCACTGCATAGTAGCTCACGTAGCTATTCCTGTGTTGCTAACGTTTGTGTCCCACTCCTTAATGTTACGTTCTAAAATATGACATCTACAGTACTATGCTGGATAAGTGCGAAGCTACATTGTGCATCCATCCATCCATTTTCTACCGCGGGGGGTGGTGCGGGAGCCTATCTCATCTGCACTCGGGTGGAAGGTGGGGTGCACCCTGGACAAGTCACCACCTTGTCAATGTAATGAGTGGATAAAGTGCACAAACAAACACACCTCATAACTGTAGCATTAAAGCTAACGGTAGCCTACACAAAAAAACACCCCGATATGTTTTAACTTTTTAGTAAGGCTTTCTCAAGCACTTTTTTAACAAAATTCCAGCATCATTGATGGGTTTTGGATAATATGCTTCATTTACTGTACTGTGGGACTGCTGGGACTGTAATGTAAAATTGTATTACAAACGTTTGTATAAGGGACAGGGAGAGAAGGCAGAATTTGATTTATTTAAAATTGTTTATGTGAAACAAATTTTAGACCTTTTTAATCAAACTTGAATTTAATTTAATGCCGCGACCCCAAAAGGGACAAGCGGTAGAAAATGGATGGATGGATGGATGGATGTTTTGTACTAAAAAAAATCACGGAAAAACAATTAAAACATTATGGTCCTTCCAACTCTGTATTGACAGGGATTTGATCCCAGTAGCAATGACTCTTATGACGAATTATGTCTTTACATTATTGTCAGTGTCGCAGCAGGAAGCAGCTAGGAATATGTTTGCAGTAAATTTTCATACGAAGCGCCTTGTCATTTATAAAAGTGTTAACGGCGTGGCGAAGTTGGTAGAGTGGCTGTGCCAGCAATCGGAGTGTTGCTGGTTACTGGGGTTCAATTCCCACCTTCTACCTTCCTAGTCACGTCCGTTGTGTCCTTGGGCAAGACACTTCACCCTTTGCCTCTGATGGCTGCTGGTAGCGCCTTGCATGGCAGCTCCCGCCATCAGTGTGTGAATGTGTGTGTGAATGGGTAAATGTGGAAATACTGTCAAAGCGCTTTGAGTACCTTGAAGGTAGAAAAGCGCTATACAAGTACAACCCATTTATCATTTATATTTATAACATTAACGTCATACATGTGCTTCTTCCTGCAAAACGGGACCCACTACAAATTGTGGGGCCCTACGCACATTGTGTGATTCATGGAAGGGAGCCTTACATGAATAAAAAAGATTGTTTATGAGTGGATGGAAGATTCACCATACTCACTCCTGTCATTGTATTGAATACAACTCATCAGCTTCATATTCCAATTATTTCTATTAATCCAAATGTGCAGTAAAAGTCAATTTGGTTAGAGATCTTAAAATATGCCCGATCTTTGGCTGACGCACAGGAGCCAAAGTAGACCCTCTTTTCTCGTCACTAAAAAAAGCAATACACCGTAATTATTTGTTCACCTTCTTCAAACATCTTAAACAATAAAGACAAGCTATGTGCAAATGTTGACATACTGTAGTACTGGCGATCGTCACTAAACTTAATGGAAAAAAGGAAGCACTGTGTTAAATAGATCGGACTTGGATTTGATGGTTTTTCCTTGCTTCATGCAAAAGTGCTCCGTATGCTGCCAGTACAGGAATTCACTTTTTATCCAATCAAATTGTTGCAAAGTGTGCAGCTACGTAATAAACATTCATAAACCGCATGACATAAACATCCTATCTGGAATCCGAACTCTTAGCAACCTAACAGAATAAAGTGACCTGATTGAACGTTGCAACTCATTGATGTTTATACAGTGCGCACAAATGTCATGGGTACTTACTTACTGTTATTAAACTTGAGCTTTATTGACTAAGACACTTATCGTTTATTTGGGCTATTCCACTGAATGGTTGCCATTTGCTTGTTGTAACTCTCACAAAAATAAAACTAAAATTTCTGCCTCTTTTGAACTCAAAGTTGGATAATATAATACACATATTGAACTAACAAAATGTGTATTGGACCATGTCAGGCAACTTTATTTCATTTTTGTACGAGGTTTCTAAGCCGACAATGACTCATTAGAGTAACACATGAAATATGGCCACATGACATTTATGCTATTAGCAGGGATCCAGCCCGCCAGCATCCAAAATCAGGCCCACGGGAAGTCCCAAGTATATAAAAAAAATTAAAAATAAATATATATATATATATATATATATATATATATATATATATATATATATATATATATATATATAATTTTTTTCTGTCTTTTCTTATCCACTTTGTACCGCTTGCTACTCACGGTGTCTCCTAGCCGCTCAGGCAAATAATATTGTCTAAAAATGCATTTTCTCATCGATAACGTGACATCATCGCGCATGCGGAAAGTGCGCTATATATATCTAATATATATATATATATATATATATATATATATATATATATATATATATATATATATATATATATATATATATATATATATATATATATATATATATATATATATATGTAGGTATATATATATATATATATATATATATATATATATATATATATATATATATATATGTAGGTATATATATATATATATGTAAGTATGTATATTAATAATAATAATGGATTAGATTTATATAGCGCTTTTCTAGACACTCAAAGCGCTTCACAGAGAAGTGAGAACCCATTATTCATTCACAACTGGTGGTGGTAAGCTATGTATGTTTGTATGTATATGTATATATATATATATATATATATATATATATATATATATATATATATATATATATATATATATATATATATATATATATATATATATATACAGCCCGGCCCCCGGCCAAATTGTTTTAACCCAATGCGGCCCCCGAATCAAAAAGTTTGGGGACCCCTGCTATTAGCATGTTGACATGAGGAAAGGGCACCAAATGTGGTATTTTTATAGACACCAACCTGAGCCTGTCGGTACTACCGGGTTCTGATTCTCGTAAAATCCAACTGTGCCATATTTCAATATCTTTGTTGCATGTATCATCATGTCCAGTTGCAAACTGGACATGCACTTGGCCGAGAAACAAGCGGACTGCCTCTAAGTAATGTTACAATTTTCCATGCCAACAAAGCAAGGAAAAGACACTCGAAAGTACAGTGAGGCTCCACTTTTCAAAATGTGCTAGATCAATGCTAATTTACGCTGGACTTGCCATAGACATGACAAAGATTAGCATTAGCGGTTGTACATGATTTCAACACCTCCAAATGGGTTAATGGAAACTACAACCGTTGCAGATTACAATCAAACAGCTGGTATGTAAGAAGTACAATAGTTACAGTATAAACACGTTTTGGGGTTAATAAAAGACATTCAACTTAATGGCAAAGACTACATCCTGACTGGGTCAACATACTGTAGTATATACACTACAGCCATCTAAAGTGATGTCTTATTGCAACTGCATGCAAGTCTGCTATATAATACTTGCAAATGAGACTCAGAAGTGTAGGAAATCCAGCTGTAAGAATTGGACAGCACAGCTCAGCGGTAAATGTTAAAATAAAAAACATTAGATTTTCTTTTAACATTTATCACCACACACAAAAGTACAGAAAATGTATACCGGAATGTGAACGGTACCTATCCCTACTTGATACTAAGCACATTACAGTGATTCAACACTCTTTGTTTTTTATTTTAATAACAAACAAATTACATCCACAAAATATGAAATATTTTAGGATTTTAATTATATTTCATGGTAAAGTCCAATTTTAGGAAGCGAGGACAGGCAACAAATACTATTTTAATGTTTGATCACATATTGGATTTGCTAGTGTTCAGATGATGGTGTTGACCTTTGCTGGATGTCTGATCATAAAAAATCAGCATCTACAAAAGTATTGAAATAGGATATAGGATCAATTTCATGTTCATTTTTGGATGAGGTCAGTATGATTGTATCAAGATGAGTTTCATATGTATAAAAGCCTGTTTCCGCCACTAACATTTTTTTCCCAATGGTAATGAGATAAAAAGTCAAGATTGAGATATAAAGTCGAAATTATGAGATAAAAACATCATAATTATTAGTTTCAAGCATGGCTGCAGTGAGGGCTAGTCATTATTCCAGCGATAGAGATAAAGGCTCACCCTCCTACGAGGAAGTCAGACTGAGAGCATGGGAACCACATTGATCTGGTATCTCACTTAGCACAAGGGGCCCCCGAGCCTCGGGTCCTGGGAACGCTCCGGAACGGGCTTGGCCACAAGGAATGTGCTGCCATGGCGCTCAGACATTTGGCCCTAATTAAAGAGGGGCCAACGTATCCAGCGGCAGCTTCTCTCCCGAGATATCTGCTGCTTTAGCCATCAGGCCGAGAGCGGAGGAGCAGACGGTGGGAAGTGGGAAGTTAAAAAAGACGAATGAAAAGTGGGCCACTAATGTCCAGTCTGGACATTATCAGCCTGTGAAAAAAACCACAAGTTGATTATGATTATTTCCCAAAAGTCTTTGTGTACTTTTCTCACTGCGCCCTGCAGGTATGGAGGCAGACTTTGAGGATCTGAGCCGTACCAAGAAACAAAGGGAGCAGCTGTACCCCCATCTCATTCTCATGATGCTGCCTCCCCACAGACTGGACACGCACTCCTCCTCTCGCAGGCGCAAAAGAGCACTTGACACCAACTACTGCTTCAAGTAAGGCACAATTCTGCTTCCAACTTTGGCAAAGATGACTCGTCTCACTGAAAGTATGAGAACTGTGTCATTACTCGCAGACTATTGGCAAATACTAATAACAAAAATGTTAAAGGTCACATATCATACAGAGGTGGCAAAGTTTATATCCTATATGTTGCTGAAAATCCAACCTTGATGCTGGAATGTATACAGTTTAAAAGTGATTTTAAAGGGGAACTACACTTTTGGGGGGAATTTTGCATATCATTCACAATCCTTATGTAAGACAAGCACATGTATTTTTTCTTTTTAATGCATTCTAACTAGTAAATCAATGCAATCAAAAGTCTGCTTACAATGGAGCCTATTGGAGTCGCTCTATTCTGCTTATAAAGCCCTTAAAAAACATGCAAACACCTCCATTGAGGTTTTATAAACATGCTGTAAGTATATACGTGATATAGTAACAGGCACATTTATAAAAACATCTAATATTTACGTATTTTGATCATTTTAAGCATACACGGTGCATTCATTTAAAAAACGCATCACGACGTTCGCTTTTTTTTTATCACTGATTATTACTCACTGCAGACTCCATGAGTGCCAACAAAAAAACATCACTTACTGTACAATGTCTGCTAATGCCAACTGCTAGAATGTTCATATATTCCTATTTAGATGAAGAATGACTCATAACCATTCCGGGAAAAAAGGAGGGTAAAACCAAGCGTCTTTTCGTGTTGTTCGCGCCATTCCCGGGTCTAAATTGGCCGTCAAAGTGTACCAACTTGTCGGAATACGTTCTCATCCTCCTACTATCCAGGTGAGAGGCATTATTTATGATCTACAAAAAAATTCCAGAAGCAAGAAAGCAAGGAAACAGTTTACCACTCAATGTAAAAATTGGCACACAAGCTGGTGATCACGTCGCGGCTAGAAATAGTTTGTCTGCATTAGCTTATAACAACAATATCACAATACTTGGTTAATATTCAAGTCATGAAATGTAAATTGAGTATTATTGGTGCTATTTGGATGTTTTTTTATTGGATTTTATGGGCGGAGTAGAGGACCTTCCATTGGCTCCATTGTGAGTAGACTTTTATATACATGTATTTACAATTTAGAATGCATTAAAAAAATACATCCATCATGTATTTCATAACGAAAGGCAAAATAAAAATAAAAAAGTGCAGTTCCCCTTTAAACCTGCTGTCTGCAGCAGTTAGTTGGCTGCCGAGAGGGCGTTTCAAGCAATATAACCTGCCCTCTTCCTGGTAAGCTACGCCCACACACACTTTATTGTTATTTTTATTTTTACATAAGCGGTGTTTGAGAAAAAAAAATCACTGACTGGTTAAACAGCAATATAGAAACCATGTTGTCTCATTTGTGCGGGTGCGTGTGGCAGACATACACATTTGCGGCGAGACAGCTGTGATTGACAGCGTGAACGCCATTTTATTCGTAAGTAGGGATGCAACCATCATAGATTTTGACTGTAGGATTGTAATCTAATAACCACGGTTTCACAAGTATCACAAATGTTGTGCATTCATAAATTCCACAACAAAAAAATTAACAGACATTCGTTAGAGATTTTGATTGTCTTATTTATTACTGTTGAAAATAACTAATCAAATGATAACCGTATAATAACAGTATTGACTGTAGGATTATAATCTAATAACCACGGTAAAACTTAACAGACATTCGTTTGAGATTTTGATTGTCTCATTTATTACTGTTGAAAATAACTAATCAAATGATAACTGTATAATAACAGTACTAAATAATAAATATAAACAACAAGTATTATCAATAATAAATTATAAAATTAATTAATAATTGTATTATTATTGTAAGGGTAACATTAACTTTATTGATCCCCTAAGGGAAAATGTTACTCATGTGAGTAATTTACTCAAGTGTTATTGTTATCAACTGTCATCCATGCCTAGTTATTCATTTTTAATAATCGACTTTATGCTGTGTTAATAACCGTAATGCAAATAATTAGATCCCATGGTATAGTGCTGTTATTCTACAAGCTCCTGATGTTATGTCTTGCTATATTAAATTACAATGCCTGTAGTTTATTCAACACAGACAGAAAGAAGCAATGTTAAATGGTCACTGAAGGAGTTCCTGTTGCTGTTTGTTTACACTGAAATGACTCAATGCTAAACCACTGGTTTTAAGTGACCTGTTTATATTGATCTCAATTCTTCATCAAGTAACTTGCCATTAACATAATTTAAACTCGGTTATTATGTCTTACTTTTACTTTGGCGTGTATAGCTGGGCCATAATGTCTTAGGGACAGGGTAATTGTTATTGTCCCGTTAAGGAAATTTGTCTTGGGCATTGTGTTACATTACTGCTTCATAAGGCATACAAGATAGTTGCATAAATAGACAGACACTAAAACAAACATTAATAAAGCAGGGTTAAAAACAGGAAATATATCGTATTAAATGGCAACACAGGGACTTAGAGGGACGTACGAAGACATTAGACAATACAAAGTGGCAGAAAAGTGCTCGGCGTTAAAGGGCTTGTCTTCAGTGCACATTGCTCGATCGCATTGTTCAACAGCTTGACAGAAGCTGGAATAAATGATCATTTGAGACGGTTTATTTGGCACTTTGGTATATGGTGTCTTCTTCCTGATGGGAGAAGTTCCTATTCTCAGGGCAGTAGGGGAGTGGAATCTGAGGAGATGTTTGTTTATCTGACTGGTTATACACATGCTCTATGGACTCATATTGTTCCATACCAATTATCTTCATTGCTGTTTTGCGCATGTCAGCCAATCGTTTTTTCACTGGTACGAATAGGTTGCCAAACATTGCTGTAATTCTGTATCTGATCAGGTTCTCTAAATTAGCTTTGTAGAAAATTAGCATGATGTGATTGCTAACACCATACAGCCTCAGTCGTCTCAAAAATATAGTCTCTGTTGCAGAAGTTATCAATATGCGATTTCCAGCTAAGCAGGTTATCAACATGGACCCCTAGATATTTACATCTTGTCATCTGAGTGATAGTCTGGTGTTTAATGACCGCTAGCTCGTGTGTAGTCAATTGCCTTGGGTCAAAAATAATCTCATCATCTGTTTTTGCCACATTTAAAATGAGATGCACACACCACTTAATTAGGTTGAGGATCTCATTGTGGTATGTAAAAGAGTTCATGTCCTTATGCAGAAGACTCACATTTTTTCAATGCTGGTATGATGCTGACATAATATAACGTGTGAGGAGGACTGAAACACGCGGTATAATGGAGCCTCTGCGATTAAATAATTGTGACATTTAAATAGTGAAACCGGTTAATCGTTGGATCCTATCTGTAAGTACCTTTTACTTCTAGTTGTAAATTATGTACACATTTATTTGTTATATCTGTTTACTTACAGTAACACACAAATAGTACCATATGCTTTTTTGGAGCCAAGTGACCTACTTGTCTTAGCTTACTGCAAGCCGAGCCCTACTGGGAACCATTTTGTCAGTGTTGCTTGGCCACTTTCTCGCTAAATATGGCAATTATCCAACTTAGCCTCTTTTTTTCTCAAAAGCAAAAATTCTGTCAGTAGACCCACGCAGCAGTCCCAGCTGCAGTAGGAGCAGAGAGGAGAACCACAACCCTTTGCGTCCAGACTGCAAATGAAATGTGCATGTGCAAAACTGCCGCTGTTTCCACTTTGGTATACACAGCGAGATGTAAATGTTTCTTCACTGTCACGCTAAAAATAAATTCCTGTAACAGCCTAATTTCATCGTTCATACTAAATTGTCCCTAGTGTGTGAATGTGAGTGTGAATGTTGTCTGTCTATCTGTGTTGGCCCTGTGATGAGGAGGCGACTTGTCCAGGGTGTACCCCGCCTTCCGCCCGAATGCAGCTGAGATAGGCTCCAGCACCCCCGCGACCTCGCAAGGGACAAGCGGTAGAAAATGGATGGATGGATGTTAATGAGCCAGTCAATATATTCAGTTTGTTTGTGAATGTCACAACCCTCCAGTCTTTTGATCCAAATTGATTGAAAAATGAAGAAAACAAAGAATCAACAGACGAACGTTCATTTTCAGTTCTAATCATACTTCGCATTTTTAAAATACATTTTTATCTTTCCTACAATGTTTTTCTTCTCTCCGACAACGTCCATTGCAATCAGTTGTGCAACTGGTGCGATGACGTCTACTAGCGACTTGTGGCAACCTTTAGGACAGCCAATAGCTACTTTCCTTACTGCGTTTTGTGTGTTTGTCTGCTGTGTTTGTATACATCTGTGTGTCTCTATTGTGCACTTTTTGTACATAGACACTGTAACTCTGGACTTGTCCAACATATTAGAGCAGTGATTCCCAAACTGTGGTACGTGGACCACTAGTCAAGAGTCGTGTGTATAAAGAGAGTATGGCCAACTAAACAACAGACGCCATATTTGCTACCAAGGACGTGTGCAGCTGTGCCCAGGTGCATTCAATTGCTGTCGTTTTGACAAAATAAACCAAATTAATTTGTATATACATGGTTCTAAACATACTCCAGCTCATAAACTTACAATAAAACATGCTTTTATTTTGTGAAAGTATACTTTTGCGGCCGTATTTGACGCACTCTGCTGCTACATTCCTGCAGTGTTGAATGACCAGCAGGCTCTCTAACACGCATCCACAATAAACGTACAAAAAATACACAGAACGGCCAAAAAAATAACTTATTACCCTCATTTTGCCAAAATCTTCAATAACTTTGGACCAACAATCACTGAGAAATTGTGTGAAGTATGTCAACTGTGGTGGCTGCCTCCAATGTATTTGTAATCACTGTATGTATCACTCATTACGTATTATTATAACTGATCTTCCTTTTTTGTAATATGCTAAGTCAATAAGTGTACTTTTGTAGTTCTTTCCCCATATTTCTGCACAATAGGTCAAATATGGTAACACTGGTGAGCAGTAGAGAATATGGAGTGATTTTTGGCCCAGAACATAATTTTTCCTTATTCATCATTGACATATGTCTTGCCACTTTATGTTGTATATTTTTTTTATGAGATTTTCAGATCATTTTCCCATCTATTTCTCTTCTGCTGTTACAGAATTGCATTATTTTTGTTTTACTGAGTTTTTGTCAACACATCTCTTTATTTTGTTTATTTCTTCTATTGTAATTTGCATCAGCTTCTGTGTGTTGTCTGAACAAAACACAGTCGTAGTGTCATGTTTACCTGGCACAAGACGCTGAGATCGGTGGCTCTCCTGTGCTGACGACACACCTTCACTTCCCATACTTGTCTTCCTTCCGGGTTGTGGGGAAAGCGTAGGTAGGTAGGTAGGTAGATAGATAGATAGATAGATAGATAGATAGATAGATAGATAGATAGATAGATAGATAGATAGATAGATAGATAGATAGATAGATAGATAGATAGATAGATAGATAGATAGATAGATAGATAGATAGATAGCACGCCCTACTGGACAAAGCATGTGATGACATGTTCGCTGTCTTGTTATGTTGGGGTGGCAGACAGGAAGACAAGGACAGGAAGTAGATGTGTTTCCTAGCGAGACGAGGATGACACTAAACAAGTCGGGATCTGTCCCAGCCGCGAGAAAATGCTCGCCATGCACTTTGGTGTGCCAAGCATGTCCACACTTCCTGTGGGGGGCTGACAGACACCTGGGCTGAGAGGGAAAATAAGGGCACACCTCAGAGTGGAATTTGTGAGCATCAGGGAGGAAATGGGTGAAGTGTTGAAATCTCCTCTCTCTTCTTTGTCCGCAGCAACTACGAGGAGAACTGCTGTGTGCGGCCACTTTATATTAATTTCCGCCAGGATTTGGGCTGGAGGTGGATCCATCAGCCCGAGGGTTACTACGCCAACTTCTGCTCGGGTCCTTGTCCTTACCTACGCAGCGCTGACACCACCCACAGCACGGTGAGGCAAACCCCAGCCCCAGTTCACATCCTCAACCTTTTCTGATCCTCCTTCTGTTCGCTCCACTCAAAGCTGCTGAGTCTGTACAACACCTTGAACCCGGAGGCGTCGGCCTCACCCTGCTGCGTCCCCCAGGACCTGGAGCCCCTCACCATCCTCTACTACGTGGGCCGCTCGCCTAAAGTGGAGCAGCTGTCCAACATGGTGGTCAAGTCCTGCAAGTGCAGCTAGGAGGAGCACAAAGACACGTCCTGCACTACTCAGGAGCGGCTCCAAGAGCTTTGAAGAGCTCCTTCTTCAGCCTCATACGACCCAGCTTCATCTCACAGACCACGTCAAGACTGATGACGCCGTCAAACCCAACAGACCTCTCCATGACCCTTCTTTAACCATCTTTCTTACGTTCCTATTTCATATTCCAGCATTTTCTACATTCTCATCCTGTTTTGATCAAAAGGAGAATAGAACAAAACTTGTCTTGGAATGACCACTGCATTCTTAAGGACGTAGAAACATCGCAGTCCAAAAGAACGTTGAAAAAAAAAAAAAAAAAAAAGACTGAGAAGAGAGCCTGAACTCAGCATGACACGACACAAAGGACGCGTTTGGATGTCCGAGCTGGAAAGCAATGCTGTGCTACACTGTGTATTTAGGATTAAATGCTGTTGAACACAAAATATGATAAAAATGCTGGAAACCAACCTACTCCAAGTCGTAGTTCAACGGGGATGCTGATACCTCTGCATTGCAACAAGGATTATTTCACTTGAAAGTAACGCCTGTCTGTTGTGTGAGAGCGTGGGATGGGCATTGGACTGCATTTCCTTGATTGGCTAGCAATTAATACATTAATTGTCTTTGTGTTATTTTAATATTATTTTTCATGGACTGGAAGATTCTGCCTCTCAATGTTCCAAACTCCTGTTTCCATGCTGGTGTCACGGAGAGCAGAATAATGCTGTGCCACAGAGTGAATGTAGCTTAACCTCAAGTCAACAAGTAGTAAACGCCACAATTTCTTCAAGAAGATCCAATCCAATTTACACAATGACTAATGTAGGGCCATCTTGAATGAGAGTGTGGATGTCACCACGTGAACACTAACTTAGATCACAAACTGTAAATTATGTTCTTATTACTCCTGGAAACACAACTGTTTTTAATTAAAATGACAGTTGGGTAGACTTGTTTAGTAGTGTTGGGAATGTTTTTATCTATGACACATTATTGAGCACTTCAACAATTATTTAAAAACAAACAGAGTAATAACACTTTTGAATTTCGATTAATCGTGGTTAATAACAGTAAATTACTTGAAAGGACCCCAATATTTTGACACAAATGCAATTTTATTGTCAGAATGTCATACAGTAACATTTTAAAAATGTTTTACTTGAATGCACTACATTTATTTAATCAAACAGTTGTATCCAAAGTCCTGTCTGAGTGTATTTTGAAACAAAATGATCCAGCAAGCACCCCAGTCGGAGTCTCCTCACTCATCTTTGCTCTGACTAATGCATTGACCTGATCACATGACATGTATAACAACTTTCAGGTAACCATCTGTGGATTTCTGGGAAAAACAAATTGCTTGATTAATCTGCGTTAATACATGATTAATGCAATATTATTTATGTGATTAATCACATGTGTTAACTTTGACCGCCCCAAATTAAAGGTTATGATGGAGTCATTCCATACAACCAGAACTATAGACTACATTTGGATATGATTGCCATTTCTCATTTTACTACAGCCTCAATGAGTCCAATAAAGGAGTGATCATTTCCATATTGTAAACAGTCAAGGATTGTCGGTCAACTAAACTGCATTCGCGCAGTAGGACACTCATTTGGATTCTTGTAATAAAGCATGCGCTGGCATAAATACACGGCATGGCGTTGGACGTGACAGCCGTGCACCGTGAATGTTACAAGACAATCCAAAAATTTGTGCAAAAATAATCACCAGCAGGTTTAAAACTGACATGCGCGAAATTCAAGTATTTCTTTCAAAGGGATCACAAACATACTTAATTTATAGCTGCACAACAAAACACGTTTTAATAACAACACCCTGAGTTTACTCTTTAGGCACTTACAAAATGAAGTACACCCCTCACATATCAGCATTCTTCTCATAAGGCACTATAGAATTGAAACATGGATATACTTAAAAGTAGTCAGTGTACACCTTGTATAGCAGTAGAGAGAAAGAGCTGTGGTTCCATGGGGGAAAACATGAATTCCAACACTCTGACATTCTGAAACAGAGCATGGTTCCATGCTTTTGGTAAACCTTGCTGAGGAAGGTGAAGGTGGGCCACACCTGAACCCAACCCAGTGTCCCCTCTTCAAATAAAGAATAGAAGGTAGAGGAGTGTAAAGTGTCTGACATCCACCAGCTTCATCACTTCATCATGGAAGACAATTCTAGTGACAATCTGTGAGGGGCTGGTGAATTACATGGCCAAGAGAATTAAGGCAGTCACAATATGTGCTCACCTAAACGTTTGTGATGTGTACTCACTGGTGTCACCAGCTTTTTAGACATTTATGGCTGTGAGTTGATTTTCAGAGGACAGTAAATTTAATACAGAAGTACCTCAACTTATAAGCTTTATTGGTTCCGTGATGGCACTCTTAAAACGCTTGTATATCAAATCACCATCCCATATTGAAATTAATTTAAATCAATTATATTGGTACTCCCCCCCAAAAAGCACTATTTTAACATGTAACATGCCTTTTAAAAACAAAAATATATTTTACAAAACAATTTAGTACAAACAACTACAGTAGTTTTATGAAGTAGTGTAATTAAAGTATGTACAGTATTTACCTTGGAGAGCAGACTTCTACGGTATCTTCTCAGTCAAACACACCATCAGCAGCTTTTCCATATTTTCATGAATAAATGTCCACTATTTAGATATTATTTTAACATTATTGGTTCAGTATGGTGCAGACTAGCAGTGATGCGCTCATACTGCTTCGCCATGTTTTTGAAGATTTAATGATTTAATTCATTGAATATAATCCACTTCTTCCTCTCAGCACTGTCCTTCATTTCATTGCCATGCTTGGAAAAACAAAGATTTAGCTACAAACTAATGCGAGCGAGTAAGACCGGATGTTTTGAGCAGATCTTACGGGGTTCACTCACTGTGACGTTTGCTACGCCAACTAATGGCAAGGATGCTTTGAACTCCAATTTAAGCTTGTAACTTAAAGCATAACAATTAACCGAAAGAGAGCTCAAACACTCTTAAGTTGATGTACCACTGTACTGCTATACAAGCTGTACATGGACTACTCTAAGTTATTTCCTTTCTACAGTATTGTCCCTTAAGACATAGTAACAACATGGTGGCTGAAATAAGAGGGCTGTACTCATTTTGTGAGATATCCATGAGGATGCTGGTCCACATGTGTGCCATTATCTTCATTGTACACCAACTTGAGGTTCTTCTTTTGCTGTGTTCTGAGCTGCACTAGGGGCCCAACATGGCCGACTTACAATGCAAATGTAGAATAACACAATCATTAAATTGGGTTCATCCATAAAAACATCAACAATTTAAAGAAAGGTTGCTATAATTAAACGCATCCTTTGGCCAGAGAGGAGCGCAGAGTCCGATTTGGTAACTGTTTGTTTTCGTTCTGGACTGGAAGTCCGTGTCTAATGCCAGGAACTTCTCTGCATGCTCACCATTCATGGGATGTCTCTCACTGGAGGTTGGCTTCAACGGAATTGCTAGCATACTAAATGCCAACCGGGCATCTGCTGAAAGATATCCGCCTGTGAAATCTTTCCGTGGCATGGAGAGAATGAAGAGGGCAACAGTTGGAGCGCAGACCGCAGTGCAGGCTGGAAAAGGCCACGTGCTCTTGGGCTGCACAACAAAATCCCAGCCTGCGTCAAAGACGGGAATTCCGTGCCTGGCACGCCATCATCTCCTGCCATGGCCGCGGCGGTATGACAGACAATTTAATAGGCATGTTTTTTTTCCTGCTGTTGTTCTTACCCAGAATGCACCTCTGTGCCAGTTACATGCAGAGACACCTGTCAGGCCAGCAGAGTGACAGGACGCGCCTCTGGTCACCTTGCTGTCATCTGGGACTCTGCTCCCGGCCCTGAAGCAACTTGCGGTACACAGAAAGTCCTGCAGAAGCAACACGTGATCAATTAAGTCAACGATCGTCAGAAATTGCGTGAGAGGATTTAAGCAGTCTTGATTATAATGCCTGTTAGTACATGACAACATACGCGTAGAGCAGTACAGGGATTACGTCAGGGCAATCAATATGATTGGACCCTTAGATGGACGCCATTACATCATTCTGTCCATGACGTCTTCTATTTGCTTCTTGCAACAACAACAAAAGTCCAATGTTTTAGTACTAAGAGGAGTTATTAGCTGCCCTGTCACAGTACAACCACATTTTTTGATGTTTTATTGAGTTGCAAACCACTGAAAGATTGCTGTTGCAGCCCAACTTGTAGAGCGATCAAAAGGTTCCTGAGTTTAAACAATTCAGAATTTGATATGATATTGAGAACTATACACTGTACTGTATAATCTATATATCAGTTATGTACTATACTGACCACATTTACTGTAACTACAACCAGGGGCGGACTTACCTTTAGGCAAACATAGGCAGTTGCCTGGGGCCCTTATATGTATCATGAACATGTATAATAAAGTTGTCTTCTATTTAAAACAAGTATTTATTTAGGTTTGTCTTAATTTGTGCGCTTAAAATCAATCAGTTATGATCGTTTTAAGAGCTGCCCCTCCTTTCTCAGGCAATGAACTATTCCATGTCACTGCCCATGTGCCGACTTGATTCAGGAAGACGTTCCAAAACAGACTTTTGGATTTGGTGAGGTTTACCCAAGTGGAGCGGAGAAGAGGGGAAGGTGAGAAGAAAACAGATTTTATTAAAACTACCCAGTTTGTCAACCTTTTTCTCACAGTCACCGAATGTACTGTAGGTGCTCGTGCAACAGCACCAATTGGCACAAGGTGACGTAGAGAGTGACGCATTTCATCACAAATATGGGAGTATTGAAGCGCTAGAAATTGTACATTTGGGAACCAAGGGTCTGGCAGGCAGGAACTCCTAAGTCACGTCTATCGTTCCGACACGCCCATTGTCATTAGTTCTCTTTTTCCCACCAGTCACACACCTGCGGCCATCACAATAATAGAGCTGCGCGTCACATCTGGTCCAACTGCGCTAACAAAAAATGGCTTACGCTACATAAAATCTTGAGTAATATTCCTATCACATTACAGTAAAAAGGTTGGGATCAATGATATTCATTGTGCAGCTCGCCAGCTTGAATATGCAGTTTGCATAGTAGTTTGTAACCAATAATAGCAAATTACCATGTTGTTTTTGTTATGTGGAGGGCCCCCGTGGCTGTTTGCCAAATGACGAAATACGCCTCAGGCTTGAATGTCATGTCACTTAGTGGAGGCCATTATTATTCTGGGTGGGGGCTGTTCTTCTGACGCCACAGTGACTCAAACTGTGATGATGAAATCCTGTACAACACCTTTATCCAGTTCCTCACCAAAATATTATGCATTCTTCTTCCTTGGGGTATGTGCCACCCCTCTATAATATTGTAAATTTAGTATAATCTTACTATTTCTATTTATTGTGTCATTAAACAATTAAGTTGCACAAAATGCAAACTGTGCAATGAGAGGCATGTGAGTACACAACCTAAAATCTAGAATAAATAGCAGTTAATTTTTTTACAGACTATTGTATAACCTTAATACCCTTTCTGGGGTTAATAAACTGTTTCCATCAGGCTAAGATATATAAATTTAAACTAACATTTGACTCTGAAAAAAATTGATTAAGTTTACATAAACTTCTACGCAAAATGTGATTACATATTTATGTTAGATCTTCAACTGCACATTTTAGAAGCATACAGCTTGACACAATGAAAAAAAGAGCATCATGAGGGAGGGATACGACTGCGATGGATCCTTTTATTTGTGCTCACTGCTTGGCGTCCCAGTCTATCGCCTGGCCCGCCGCCAGGTATCCAGTAGAAAAGGCATTGCGAGTACAGTTTGAGCTGCCGTGTGCATTTGTGCTCCCAAACAGTATTCCCTTTCATTCCCTTTCCGCACACTCTTGTTTATCTTGGTGCTCGTCTAAGCCGTGAGGCCTGACTGAGATGGAAAAATGACTTCCAGGCCGATGACATGGCAGCTTGAAACAGCTTCCTGTAACTCAGCAAAAGGGAGATAAAGTGAAAAGTGTGATCACCCCACCCCATTCCATGCCTGTTGTCTAATAACTCCTAACACAACACGTGGGTAACAAAGTATGTCTTTGCAGGCTGCAATGCACCCCAGTTATGGAATTTAATTTCATATTCATGTATTGTTGAGTACAATACACATTTATGTACTAAAATATTTCAGTGGTACCAGCTTGGCCATCTTTTGGTGTTTTAAATGCATGATGTGGTACTAATAGGGTGGCACTAGACGATCTGCAGTCCAGTGACAGAGCTAAAAGCTATGGTGAGAGCCTCATTTTTCAACGTTTCGTGGTTATGATACACTACCGTAAATTATAAACAGAAAAATCTACAAAAAATGTACAAGAAAGAGTACTAGTTATGTCCCTGTGGTTAACGTTTTGCCCTTCATTATGTCCCCCTAGCGTAAGGCAGACTCTTCTGATAGCAGTGAGTCAAAGAAAAGGAAAGCCATCACAGTGGAAGTGAAATAAGACAATAGAAAAATGGCCGGAAAGGGGCAAAATGTACCGACATTACCCGCGTGCTATGTTTGACGTTAGACCAGTGGTTCTCAAAGCGCTCCGTGCTTCCCCTCTTCTGCGGGAACGCTCAGGGGCTCCGCTGTGAGCACCAGACACGCCCCCGCGCTCGCCACGCAGACCGCGCCCACACTCCGCCGCAGCCGGAGGCAATCAACGACCAACGCACCTGGCTTTGATGAGGGACGACAGCATAAAGATCCTCGCCGTTGACTTCTCTTCGTCGGAACGTAGCTCTGCTCGCAGTAAGCTTCGCGTCTCTGACTTCCCGCTTGATCTTGCTCGTTGCTTGTTTCCTTGTGCCCTTTTTCCTGATCCCATTTTTGGCTCTCGTTCTCCCCACAGTGCCCGTGTCTCAGCTTTTGCTGGTACCTCCGCTGCAGCTTTTCCCTCCTGGACTTTGTTTGCTCTCCCCGATCCTTGACCCCGTTTTGGACTTCCGGACTCCTCTCCCCTGCCTTCGACCCCCGCTCGGACCTCGGACCCCCCTTGGCTTCTTCCCCCTTGGACTTGGACGCTGAACATTCAACACGCACCTCAACAAACCTCACGGTATTTTCATATGGTTAATTCCCACACATAGCCTGCCATACAAACACATAGTAGCATACACACCCCATGCACTCATCAAGCACTCAATAAACCTGTTGTCGTGCCGTCTCCTTCCCCAGTCCGACATAACACTTTTTTCACAAAAAACTTTTTTACCACCATAACGACCAACATTAGAATACAGCAGCGTATTCTCCATCCTTGCTCTTAACTCTTCTACTTGACCCTCCCCCTTGGCTCGAGCATCTAGTGCCATGGCGAAAAAAATGCATACAGATGTCGATCGAGTCCCGCTACATCATTAACCCTGGCCGTTTTCCAGAAGTGACGTAAGGCAGATGTGACAAATGTTTGTTTACTTTCAAGATGTCGTCACATACGATGTTTAGCTTTGCTTGTGCTCTTTTTACTTTTTTTCGCCTGTCTTTTTTAAGAAGTGTGATTGGAGCACATACTTGTTGGTCACAAAAAACATTCATGAAGTTTGGTTCTTTTATGAATTTATTATGGGTCTACTGAAAATGTGACCAAATCTGCTGAGTCAAAAGTATACATACAGCAATGTTAATATTTGGTTACATGTCCCTTGGCAAGTTTCATTGCAATAAGGCGCTTTTGGTAGCCATCCACAAGCTTCAGGTTGAATTTTTGACCACTCCTCTTGACAAAAATGGTGCAATTCAGCTAAATGTGTTGGTTTTCTGAAATGGACTTGTTTCCTTAGCATTGTTCACATGTTCTCAATGGGGTTTAAGACAGGACTTTGGGAAGGCCATTCTAAAACCTTAATTCTAGCCTGATTTAGCCATTCCTTTACCACTTTTGACGTGTGTTTGCAGTCATTGTCCTGTTGGAACACCCAACTGCGCCCAAGACCCAATCTCCGGCTGATAATTTTAGGTTGTCCTGAAGAATTTGGAGATAATTTTCCTTTTTCATTGTTCCATTTACTCTCTGTAAAGCACCAGTTCCATTGGCAGCAAAACAGGCACAGAGCATAATACTACCAACACCATGGTTGACGGTAGGAATGGTGTTCCTGGGTTTAAAGGCCTCACCTTTTCTCCTCCAAACATATTGCTGGGTATTTTGGCCAACAGCTAAATTTTTGTTTCATCTGACCACAGAACTTTCCTCCAGAAGGTCTTATCTCTGTCCATGTGATGTCAGATGAAACAAAAGTGGAGCTGTTGGCCACAATAACCAGCAATATGTTTGGAGGAGAAAAGCTGAGGCCTTTAATCCCAGGAACACCATCCCTACAGTCATGCATGGTGTTGGTAGTATTATGCTCTGGGCCTGTTTTGCTGCCAATGGAACTGGTGCTTTACAGAGAGTAAATGAGACAATGAAAAAGGAGGACTAACTCCACATTCTTCAGGACAACCTAAAATCATCAGCCCGGAGGTTGGGTCTTGGGCGCAGTTGGGTGTTCCAACAGGACAATGACCCCAAACACAAGTCAAAAGTGGTAAAGGAATGGCTGAATCAGGCTAGAATTAAGGTTTTAGAATGGCATTCCCAAAGTCCTGACTTAAAGATGTGGACAATGATGAAGAAACAAGTTAATGTCAGAAAACCAACACATTTAGCTGAACTGCACCAATTTTGTCAAGAGGAGTGGTCAAAAATTCAACCAGAAGCTTGTGGATGGCTACCAAAAGCGCCTTATTGCAGTGAAACTTGCCAAGGGACATGTAACCAAATATTAACATTGCTGTATGTATACTTTTGACCCAGCAGATTTGGTCACATTTTCAGTAGACCCATAATAAATTCATAAAAGATCCAAACTTCATGAATGTTTTTTGTGACCAACAAGTATCACAAAAAAATAAGAGTTTTAGAAATTATTGGAAACGCAAGACAGCCATGACATTATGTTCTTTACAAGTGTATGTAAACTTTTGACCACGACTATATATATACATATACATATATATATATATATATATATATATATATATATATATATATATATATATATATATATATATATAATGAAACACATTTTACATTTGTATGTAAACTTTTGACCACGACTATATATATATATATACATATATATATATATATATATATATATATATATATATATATATATATATATATATATATATATATATATAATGAAACACATTTTACATACCACAAGCTGACGTGCTAGCACTTGCATATATCGCCAAAAACGGTGTCTTCTAAACTATATATATATATATATATATATATATATATATATATATATATATATATATATATATATATATATATATATATATATATATATATATATATATATATATATATATATAGTCGTGGTCAAAAGTTTACATACAAATGTAAAATGTGTTTCATTATATATATGTATATATATATATATATATATATATATATATATATATATATATATATATATATATATATATATATATATATATATATATATATATATATATAATGAAACACATTTTACATACCGCAAGCTGACGTGCTAGCACTTGCATATATCGCCAAAAACGGTGTCTTCTAAACAGTCTTCTTCTTAAAAAAGACAGGCGAAAAAAAGTTGAAAGAGCACAAGCGAAGCTGAACATCGCATGTGACGACATCTTGAAAGTAAACAAACATTTGTCACCCTAACCCTAACCCTTACGTCACTTCTGGAAAACGGCCAGGGTTAATGATGTAGCGGGACTCAATCAACGTCCGTATGCATTTTGTTCGCCATGGCACTAGATCAGTGGTTCTTAACCTGGGTTCGATCGAACCCTAGGGGTTCGGTGAGTCGGGCTCAGGGGTTCGGCTGAGGTCAAAACACACCCGACTCATCGTGTAAACAAAAACTTCTCCCTATCGGCGTATTACGTATACGGCAACAGCAGAAGTCACACTGATTTGCAGGTGTGTACTTTGTTGTGAGTTTATGCACTGTGTTGGTTTTGTTCTTTGAACAAGGTGATGTTCATGCACGGTTCATTTTGTGCACCAGTAATAAAACATGGTAACACTTTAGTATGGGGAACATATTCACCATTAATTAGTTGCTTATTAACATGCAAATTAGTAACATATTGGCTCTTAACTAGTCATTATTAAGTACTTTTTAATGCCTTATTCGGCATGGCCTTATTATAACCCTAACCCTCTAACCCTGGCCCTAACCCTCTAACCCTAACCCTAACCAAATAACTCTAAATTAAGTCTTTGTTACTTAGAATATGTTCCTCTAGTGTCCAAAAAACTCCTAAATTAAGTCTTTGTTACTTAGAATATGTTCCCCATACTAAAGTGTTACCAAAAACATATAACTTTGACTTGAATTTGAAAAAAAAAGCATTTTATTTTTCACTAAAGAAGGGTTCTGTGAAAGCGCGTATAAAACTGGTGGGTTCGGTACCTACAACAAGGTTAAGAACCACTGCACTAGATGCTCGAGCCAAGGGGGAGGGTCAAGTAGAAGAGTTGAGAGCCTGGATGGAGAATACGCTGCTGTATTTTAATGTTGGTCATTATGGTGGTAAAAAAGTTTTTGTGAAAAAAGTTCGAGAACCACTGGTCTAACATCAAACATAGCACGCGGGTAACTCAAGACAGCCATGACATTATGTTCTTTACAAGTGTATGTAAACTTTTGACCACAACTGTATATATATATATATATATATATATATAGATATAAATAGATAGATGTATAAATTAAAAGAGGAATAAAACAGCAAACAGTTCTTTATGACAAAAGTTAAACTGTTGACGCTCCTTGCCACACTGCACTTCAAAGTTAGCGGCTTCACTGTGTCGCGGATTGAATTTTTCTTCTTTTTTTCATTAAAAAATATTCCATATTCCATGTATTTTTGGTTTAAATTAAAAATTTTCAAACAAAAATGGCTATTTGCACTAAAAATAGTAATACTACAGTAATATTGGCCACTAGAGGTCCATCCATCCATTTTCTACCGCTTGTTCCTTTCGGGGTCACGGGGGGCGCTGGAGCCTATCTCAGCTGCATTCGGGCGGAAGGCAGGGTACACCCTGGACAAGTCACCACCTCAGACCACTAGAGGTGACCAAACTAATCAGAGCATGCTGTTCAGCCCCTCCTTTACGGATGAAAAATGACTATGTGGGTGTCATTTCATGTCTAGGGGACTATCATAATGTTAACAAAATGCATTTAGAAGGTTTTTTGTGCTCCAGCTATGAAAATATTTGACTCATAATTGATCACTCCTACTTTGCAGAAATTATCTTACCACTTTTAGGCACACAACCAATTAAGGGGCATAAGCAGGGAATTACTATATTTTACAGGTTTTGAAAATGAAAAACATCAGAACGGATCACTTGATTGTTCAGTCTGCGGCCCTCAATTAAAAGACTTTGGACACACCTGCTTTAGATTGTCGCGATCATCATCAAGGATAAAATTGTTATTCTTAAACACGTGAAAAGATCTGGACAGTGATAACTAAGCAGCATAGTGGTGTCATTATTGAGAGTTCATCCTCTAAACACAGCATATCCTCGTACTTTATTGGCTTTGGCCCTGACTGTGGTAAATTAATGTCCACAAAGTAAGAATTATTGATAATTTATCTAATAGGGTCGTATCGCTGTTAATTGGTTCCGGACATGAACTGATATAAACTACAAATCCCGTTTCCATATGAGTTGGGAAATTGTGTTAGATGTAAATATAAACGGAATACAATGATTTGCAAATCATTTTCAACCCATATTCAGTTGAATATGCTACAAAGACAACATATTTGATGTTCAAACTGATAAACTTTTTTTTTTTTGCAAATAATCATTAACTTTACAATTTGATGCCAGCAACACGTGACAAAGAAGTTGGGAAAGGTGGCAATAAATACTGATAAAGTTGAGGAATGCTCATCACACACTTATTTGGAACATCCCACAGGTGAACAGGCAAATTGGAAACAGGTGGGTGCCATGATTGGGTATAAAAGTAGATTCCATGAAATGCTCAGTCATTCACAAACAAGGATGGGGCGAGGGTCACCACTTTGTCAACAAATGCGTGAGCAAATTGTTGAACAGTTTAAGAAAAACCTTTCTCAACCAGCTATTGCAAGAAATTTAGAGATTTCACCATCTACGGTCCGTAATATCATCAAAGGGTTCAGAGAATCTGGAGAAATCACTGTACGTAAGCAGCTAAGCCCGTGACCTTCGATCCCTCAGGCTGTACTGCATCAACAAGCGACATCAGTGTGTAAAGGATATCACCACATGGGCTCAGGAACACTTCAGAAACCCACTGTCAGTAACTACAGTTGGTCGCTACATTTGTAAATGCAAGTTAAAACTCTCCTATGCAAGGCGAAAACCTTTTATCAACAACACCCCAGGAATGTCGTCGGCTTCGCTGGGCCTGAGCTCATCTAAGATGGACTGATACAAAGTGGAAAAGTGTTCTGTGGTCTGACGAGTCCACATTTCAAATTGTTTTTGGAAACTGTGGACATCGTGTCCTCCGGACCAAAGAGGAAAAGAACCATCCGGATTGTTATAGGCGCAAAGTTGAAAAGCCAGCATATGTGATGGTATGGGGGTGTATTAGTGCCCAAGACGTGGGTAACTTACACATCTGTGAAGGCGCCATTAATGCTGAAAGGTACATACAGGTTTTGGAGCAACATATGTTGCCATCCAAGCAACGTTACCATGGACGCCCCTGCTTATTTCAGCAAGACAATGCCAAGCCACGTTTTACATCAACGTGGCTTCATAGTAAAAGAGTGTGGGTACTAGACTGGCCTGCCTGTAGTCCAGACCTGTCTCCCATTGAAAATGTGTGGCGCATTATGAAGCCTAAAATACCACAACAGTGACCCTGGACTGTTGAACAACTTAAGCTGTACATCAAGCAAGAATGGGAAAGAATTCCACCTGAGAAGCTTAAAAAATGTGTCTCCTCAGTTCCCAAACGTTTACTGAGTGTTGTTAAAAGGAAAGGCCATGTAACACAGTGGTGAACATGCCCTTTCCCAACTACTTTGGCACTTGTTGCAGCCATGAAATTCTAAGTTAATTATTATTTGCAAAAAAAAAAAATTTTTATGAGTTTGAACATCAAATATCTTGTCTTTGTAGTGCATTAAATTGATTATGGGTTGAAAATGATTTGCAAATCATTGTATTCTGTTTATATTTACATCTAACACAATTTTCCAACTCATATGGAAACGGGGTTTGTAATTACAACAGAGTAGGTATCATTAAGTATAAACCAAATATCTATATGTTTACAACTTTCTAAATACATTTTTAAAACAATATGAGAGACGTCTAGACATGAAATAACACCCTTAAATCACCTTTAATCCAATATAGCAACTACCTGAGGATGAGTCAATCAGTGGCCACAATACTGAACAGCGCGCTCTGATTGGTCTCCTTTAGTGGCCAATACTACTGTAGTATTGATATTTTTTTGTTTATTTAGCCATTTGTATGCTTACAGAATATGCTTTAAAAAATAACAAATAAAAACACTTCCAAAAATCTACGATGTGGTGAAGCCACGATATTTGAGTGCAATGTGGAGAGGAAAGACTGTATTTTAATTGTTAGAGCATGATAAACCTGTTTGCAGTATGAGCGTCTAAATACATTGTTCAAACATTATTAGAGCCATCCAGAGATGAAATCATCACCCTTTAGTCACCTTTACACTCTTCTGCCTGAGGCCAAGACAATCAGTGGCTTAGATACTGAACAGCACACTCGGATTGGTTTGGTCTCATCCAGTGTACTGTATTGATAGATTTTTTTAACTTAATTTAGACATTATTATGTTTAGAACTTGCATAATTTATGCCAAAAATAAGTAGAATATGATTAAAAAACAACAACAAAAATATGTTTCCAGTGTCCAAGACAACCACTGGGATAAAAGTAAGTAGTTGTTCTCTTTTTTAGTGCGGTTTGATTTCATTCTTGCTTTAAATATTTTTACTACTGTATTCTTTAGTACAATTTACTTTGGTTTGTGGCAAACCCCAGAAAAAGTTTGCCACAAACCATAGCAAATTTTTACTTGTTGCAATGAAATATAATCCACTTCTGTCATTGCGTAGCTTGCACCTGAATTAGCAGTTGGCAACATGCCTGATTCTCATAAAAGAGTCCTCACCTTGACAGGATTGGTCTCTCACTCATTTTCCTTTCAGAGAGTGGGCAATAAATCTTTTCCCTGTCACCGGCTGCTGAGGTTTGACAATCGGGCCAAGCGGAGGCCTGGAAAACACATGCGAGTCACATATTTCCCCGGCGGCTTTGTACATTTTGATCGGACCTTGAGAAAAGAATCGTGCCGTCACTTTCATGTCACAAAATTGACAAGAGCAACACACCGAAGTGGCGGGCGAAAGAAGGAGCTTTGGGCAGGCGGACAATAGAAGCAAAGTAAGGAAGGGATTAGGAGAGTTTACAAGAGAGAGATACAAGGGAAAGTGTGATTAATGGCAACTGACAGCTGATCACAGAGAATGCTCTCCATTTGGAGGCGCTGTCACAGTCAATCAGTGCAGTGCAGTCATCTTCCTACAAAGGTAAACTGGGCAGGCACAGAGCTCTACAAAGGCTGTGGCCCTTCTAACAACACCCTGCACCCCTCCCTTCTCCAAAACATCACACTGGCTCTCTGTTTCTCTCCATTGTCAATAGACTTGACCTGTTGGTCTAACTTGGGTTCTGGTAATGAATATTTATCTCAAAGGTCTCTCACTCTTTCTCCACAAATGAGCTACCGGCTGATCATGAGAAGAGAACCAGACCTTGCATTATTAATTAAATAATGACACATGAACCCATTCTAATGAGAATAATTTTAACCAGTGGTCCCCTCGAACAGAATGTATCGTCCAGTTCATCTTATCTTAACTTGATTTATCACAAACCAAAAAGAATCCTGCAAAGTATCATAAAGACAAACAAATTAAAAACAATTTTTTTGGAACAATACTAGAGTTCCTTTCCTTTTGAGCCACAATGGAAGCGTACCTCCTGCCCCAGAAGACGTTTGCAAAGCTATGTCATTTGATCTTAATGTCTTACGTGATTCTCCGTTAAGTATTTGTAAAGTCATCTTAATTATATAATTTTACTATGTGTTATTATTTTTTTAAATTTTATTCAAGCACATTGTATGATTTTTTTAAAAACTTTTATGAGTGCATTGGAAGTAGGGTTGTACAGTATACCGGTACAACTGTAATAAAGTACTGTGGTACTAATGAATTAAAAACGGTACTATACTGCTTTTGAAAAATACCGGTACTTCTTTTTTCATCAACATGACGTGCTGACATGATGAATAAAGAGATTAATCATCCATTTTCTACCTCTTGTCCCTCATAATTTTGACAAAATAATACAATGAGATATAATATGTTACTGCATAGGGATGTAAATCTTACAACTCACGATTTGATTCGATTCTGATTCTTGGGATGACGACTGGATTCAAAATCTATTCTTGATTTAATATGATTCAAACACATTCTTGCAATATATCTTTAATATAAAAATGATGATTAAATATTTTTAAAACAGGTTATATGTTACACAAACTCCTCTTGGCAACATATACATAGTGAGTAAGTGTGAACATGGCCAAAAAAACCTGCTTTTTAAAAATGAGGAAAAAAAGCGTTGTTGTTTTTTAGCACCCCTACTGTTTTGTGTGTCTGTACCAAAAATTGCTAATAAGCTGTGTTTGTCCGACAGAGTGCGCAGCTCCAATACGGTTTGTTTGTGTACTTTATCCAATTTCTACATATATACTGCAACTATGCACATCTTCAATATGATAAATGATATTAGGTACAACAACGTAAGATTAAGACATAGGAAAGGAGGACACAAATATTAGCAACACTAGTATAGATAGCTATGTGAGCTACAGTGCTAATGTTATAGTTGCTCTTTAGCAGCAACATGATGCTTGATTAGCCTGTTTGTTTTTAACAGTGCAACCTTAGCACAGCACTGTTGCAGGAAAAACTGTAGCTTTGAATGCATTGTATGTTTAAAAACATAAAATGTTACTAGATAGGAGACTAAAGATGTATCACAGTTACATTTGTTTTTGCTGTACTCTAGAAATATTTCTTTCATCATGAATGGAAACAATGGCTGTGTTATTGTATTTACTATGTTTTGTTTCGTCAACAATGGAAGCATAGTGTTAAATGTCAAAGAGTGCAATTATAATCATAAATTGTCTCTATTAATAATTCAAAGGAATGTGAAAACAATCACATTGTTGTTTGTGTTCAGTGGTAATAGTATCAATAGAGAGCTTGTTATAGGTCAAAGTTTTATTTCTGTCTTTAGTTGAGTTTCTAAAAGCCCTAAGTGCAACATGAAGAAAAAAACAAATTTTTGAATTCGAAAGTTGAGTATGTTACAGTAATTGATGAGTTTAAAGGGTGTTTATTAACGTAGGCCAGCATTCATACTTGAAGGAGGAGAATGAAAGGAAATCACACGCACGCACACACACACACACACACACACACACACGCACACACACACACACACACACACACACACGCACGCACGCACGCACAATTTTCTAGCGTATTTTTCCGACAGCTCAGTTTGGACAAACGCAGGCTGATCTCTGCTCGGGCTGGACTGTGACACTCAAATGAAGTGATGAATGGTTAGATTTGCTAATGCTAATGCTGCGCATGGAAAAAAGGCCCGTGATCAGACAAACAGATGTGCGGCGCATCGGTGAAAACTGCTTAATATCACCGGTGCTACAATAACCTCAACACTCCGCTGGGCTGCCGGCTCGTGATGGAAAGAGCGGCTCAGGTCCTGAAAGATGACGGGTCACACGTGAGCGGAGAAAGCCACAAGTGCAGCGCATTAGCTGCAATAAACCCAGAGCTGGATTTTTGATTCTCTCGGTGCAAGTGAACAAGCTTTTGGCAAAGGGATCGTAAGTGGAACTGGGGAGAATTGTCCAACAGATGGGAATTTCCTCTCTGTTTCAAAAAGAAAGATGCCATCATTGTTAAGCCTCGTTTATTCATCCTTCAGCGATGACATCACCTCTGCTAAATTCTTCTAATCTATCTAACGGCATTTACACACCGCAGAGAGCAACACTAAAAATACCCAATGGTGCTTATCGCTGCTCCGTGGGGAATGACTTCGATGAAAAGGGAACACAAACAGGGAGGGGGCACAGGAACTTTCTAAGCACGTGCAGAACCACAACACCAGACCCACCTGTTTTTGCGCAGATGACCTGGTAGGGCGACTGCTGCGCGCTGGTCACACTTCCCTGAGTCGACCTCTGAGTGGAAGTCTGCCTGGAGAGCAAACACAAGATACAATATATATCAATGCGAAGCTCAATACTTCAACATATTCTGTATGTTATTCTCCTAACACTTCTGACTTCTTTTATTATTGGTTTTTGAACAGTGTCCATGATCCATTATTCACAAGGAATTGACAAATTTCCATCTGTAGTCCTTAATTTGACACCACCTGACATACCTGAGAAAACCATGACACAATTACTAAAACAATAAAAAGACTCGGTATAAAACGACATATGTTCACATAGAAAACCGTACAAAACAAAACAGCAACTTGTACAAAAAACACTTCACACATCTACACACCTCATCTCACTTTATTCAAAAATGTTAATTTATAAAATGCATATGCTGGAAAGAGCAAAGAGGCCTACAATTCATAAAATGCCCAAAGATACAATGCATAAATAACACAATTACAAAACACCTACATCAATTATTATTCATACAAACTACACTTCAGTACAGAGCTACAATGTACATTTTCATAGAATACAGACTAAAAAAAGTATAATTCACAAAAGGACTGAATCAATGCATAGGTTTATAGGGGACCTATGATGAATTTTGTCTCTTCTGACTTACAAGTACTTGTGTTAAAATATGCCTAAGAGTCAAATCATAGGGTTCATGCATTCTAGCGTGAGTTTGCGCACAGTTTTGGATGCCTCTGTTCACTGCGTTTCACAGTCTGGCTATATTGTGACATCACAGCGAGGTGGGTGTACTTATTTGGACATTACCTCAAGCTCTCAGCAAGAGGGGAGGAGCTCCTCTTCCTCAGCTTCAGGTTATGAGCAAACACAACAAAAGGTAGGATACAGCTTTATTTCCAGCAAATCTTGGCATGCGCATAATAACACCGACTGCGACATGCAGTGACATAACACTTACTGCAAAGAGCTGTTTTATGCAGGTCTTAATCAATAGAATTAAACGGATTATAAAGGTGACTGTGGAGCAAAATTTATGTAAAATTTACACAAAACATATCCAATACATATTATCTAGACAAATGTTTCTCAAACTTTTTTCACCAAATACCACCTTAGTAAAAACGTGGCTCCGCAGGTTCACCTACGGAAACCTTGTTACGACTTTTACTTCCTCTAGATAGTCAAGTTTGACCGTCTTCTCGGCCTCCACCAGAGCCTGAGTAGACCCCCCGCGGGGCCGATCCAAGGACCTCACTAAACCATCCAATCGGTAGTAGCGACGGGCGGTGTAATGACCAACATTAAAATACAGTAGCGTAGTAAGCCTACGTATTCATTAAAAACAAGGCACAGGCTTTGTAAGTATATTTAATATTTTGGTTACTGTTACATTACACACAGTTTGAACAATAACACTGTGTTTGAATATAAGAAAATAAGGCACTGTACTTTAATCATGTAATTATTTGGCGTACCACTAGGAAGAGCCCGCGTACCACTTTGGTACGTGTACAACTGTTTGAGAATCACTGATCTAGACAACAAGGAAGTGTTTTAAATGTAGATTAAAACACCTTTATAATATATCGTAAAATACTACAATAATACACAGGTCAAAATACTACAGTCTTTTATTGTAAACTACCTATCATTTAAAAATATTAATCCAGTAGTTTTGTCCAACGGTTTCCTTTTTGCAAGAAAATAAAAGTTATTGTAATTTGTCAGATTTTTCAGGTGTGTGGGATACTTATTCCAATCTTTCATTGCTGTTGTAGAAAAAGCAGATTGGGCAAAAGCATATTTTCTCTGTGGAGCCTTACAGTCCCCCTGGATGCAAACTTTAAGGCCTTAGTTTTTAGTCTCTCTGTGGTCAGCGGTGCCACTAGTTAAAGTTAAAGTTAAAGTACCAATGATTGTCACACACACACTAGGTATGGTGAAATTTGTCCTCTGTATTTGACCCATCCCCTTGTTCACCCCCTGGGAGGTGAGGGGAGCAGTGAGCAGCAGTGAGCAGCAGCGGTGGCCGCGCCCGGGAATCATTTTTGGTGATTTAACCCCCAATTCCAACCCTTGATGCTGAGTGCCAAGCAGGGAGGTAGAGAACTGAGGCTCCATTTAAAAAAAAAAAAAAAATCACATTTGATAGGTATCACCATTTTCTATGGTTCCTGTCAATCATGGGCCAGATATATCATTAACACTGTCCTACGGCCCCCTTACTGCGCCCATGACTGTGCTTGTGTGAGTTGTGAGTCACTCAGTTAATACAGAGTGGTTGTTTTATTTGCACAGCCAAACGAACCAATTAATCTTCCTGATGACTGTGTGTATGAATGTACAATGATGTGCGTTTGTTTGGCACTGAACTGAATCTAGTATAGATTATGGGATAATCCATTTAGCAGCCACTTTATTTGGTACATAATCCTCCTTTTGACTACCATCAATTCATTCAATGTATGTATCTTGGTATGATTTGATGTATTATTGGGAAAAGTAGGAATTCAATTTAATTTAATAATTAATTTTCAAGGACAACACAAAAGGGCCAAGGCAGACGAGGTCAACTTGTCACATTTAATCTCTGGGCTGTCAATGTTATACTTTTATAGTAGAGTAAAGTGTTTTAATGATCATTTTCCAGGACAGAAAAAAACTAGGTTTCTGATGGAAACACATAACTGCCTACTGTGATGCGACCTTGATGTTTTACTGCCGTGCTTTTATTTTGAAGGCCTGACTGAATACATAACACATGGAGTGAATCCCCTTTTCAGTCATCCACAATCTACAGTATGTTAGTGGAGGTGGCACTGCAAAATTCCAAAACACCTATTTCGGTGTGGTCAGCATTACAACTGCCTCGCTCAGGACGAGAGAGTCTGCTTTTAGGCGGGCCTGCCTGTTTTGTCCTGGGCTTCATTGACACTTGATTAAACAAACCACACTTGCAGAGCAAACCAGGCTAAAGTTTGTTTAAAAGTGTAAACGCACCCCGAATCAACGGCACAATGTGTAAAAAATGGGCTGACAGTATCAAACAATGATAAATGGTGTTATTTTTGGTGTATTTATATGCCAGAGGTGGTTGAATCAAGTGTACTAATGAAGTGACAAACACAGTACAAATAGAAGTCTGTCTTGCAGCTGAATAGTGAATACATTGGTCTTTACATGGCACATGTATATCAAAGTGCTTCGTCTAGATGCCTGCAGATTGCAGACGTGACACATTACAAGGCCCTTTTCTACATTACAAATAGCAAATGCTGTAAATCACTGTAAAAGCTGGTGAGGCGCCGAACAGGAGCAGAGATGTCTGTAACTGTATACATCCAGCCTGTTAAGTATTTTTTTGTTTGGGGTGCAAGGGGGAGAACGGGGGGTGGGGGGACAATAAATAAAGCTTAGCTGGTATTAACCTCTCGCCCATTGCAGCCGCCTGCCAGAAGAGCATTAACCAGGTAATGAGGGTACACACAGCGTCCTTGTAAGGGGCTGCACAGTTGTTCTTTCATACCATTACACAACCACAAATAGAATTGGCCCACTTTAAGCGTGGCATACTTCAACAGGAAGCAGCTCCTTTCATATGGAGAGGGAAGAAAAAAAACTTGACCTCTGGGTTTTTCACATCACTTTCTTTGTCAACAGTCGTTCATTCCGTCACTCTGAGAGCAGGGCAGCCGCAAACGCTGCATGTGGGCTCGCCTTGGAGCCGCTGAGCATGTGTACACCTTGTTATGCATGCAGGTAGCTTGCCTGTCCTAATGTTATTCATAGTGAGCAAAGGGGATCGAGTTTAACCATAAACACACTTTTGGCAGCTCCAGCGTGTATATAGTATCCTGTGCAAATAACTACTGTTGTGGCTGATTAATAGGGAGTGAAAGCGGCAGCTAGGCTGACATTAATGGCGCTCCTGTAATTGTCACCCTATTAGTAATGCCACACGACAGCCAGGGGTTTCCGTAGTTACAGCTGCGACTCGCCAAAGCGTGCAAACAAAATACCAAACAGGCTCATTTATTTGTGTTACAAATTGCTGCTTTCAAAGTCTTTGCTGCAGTCATTTCACCGTGATTCCTCGAAGCCCCTTGGGTTGGCAGCTGTGGTAGGCTGATAGGGGCTTTGACCTACCACATGTGATACTAACTTGAGGCACATTTACACGTGGGCTGAAAAAGGAAGTCGGCAGCACAATGCCAGCCTGACGCTATTCATTTTATATACCGCTTGCCCACATTCATGAGTGAGCTGGAATCAATAGTATATAGCAGTGTTTTTCAACCACTGTGCCGCGGCACACTAGTGTGCCGTGAGATATTGGCTGGTGTGCCGTGGGAAATTATATAACTTCACCTAATTGGTCCAAAAAATATTTTTTGCAAATCAATAATTATAATCTGCAAATAATGTGCCGTTGCTTAGTGTCTGCGCTGTGTAGAACTCGGCAGGGTAACCACGCAATACTCCATGTCAGTAGGTGGCAGCAGGTAGTTAATTGCTTTGTAAAAGTCGGAATGTGTCGGGTGAGACGAGGATGGTGTGTTGTGATCCCAATATGCAGACCACAGCGGGAGGCAGTGTGCAGGTAAAAAAGGTATGTAATGTTTAAACCAAAAATGAACAAAAGGGAATGGGAAAGGAAAAGGCACTGGCTATGCAAAACAAAAGTAACACTGACTGGCTACAAAGTAAACAGAAACAAAATGCTGGACGACAGCAAAAACTTACGGCGTCCACAAAGTCCGTACATGACATGACAATCAACAATGTCCACACAAAGAAGGATAGCCACAACGTAAATAGCCTTGCTTGCTAACACAAAGCAGGTGCGGGGCATAGCGCTCAAAGGAAGACATGAAACTGCTACAGGAAAACATCAACAAAACGGAAAGGCCACCAAAATAACAGCGCAAGACAAGAACTAAAGTACTACACACAGGAAAACACAAACGAACTGAAAATAAGGCACAACGACCAGGGGGAGTTTCATTTTTAAACGTTTTCTGCTGGTGGTGTGCCTCCATATTTTTTAATTAAAAAAATGTGCCTTGCCTCAAAAAAGGTTGAAAAACACTGGTATATAGTATATATAGCATGTAAAACCCTAACCCTATGCTAACCCCATATATATATACAGTATATAGCATGTAGTACCTGGATAAAACCCACTCAAGCACGTGGATAACATACAAACAGAGATGTTCCGATGGAGATTGTAACCCTGAACTGTGAGGTAGACATGCTGACCATGATTCCAGTCTGACGCCTTAATTCAAATATCCTTGCCAGGAACGTCATTTGTATTGGAGGGATTTTTCAGGGTTAATTGTCGATCATGAGAAATTTGTCGCAAACACATTGGTCATGACGTAGTACATATTGCTGTCTTTCCTGCTGCGATCATGGGTTTGGTTTCCAGCCAATGCCCCAACACCCAGCCACTGGAGATTTACAGTGCTGGTCCATAGCGCGGATAAATGGGCGTATTGCATCAGAAATGGGCTGTGCCTTACAAACCATGCAAGTTAGAAATGACAAACTGCAGCAATCCCTGACGGGAAGAAGCTTAAAGAGTCCTTACTAAAGGGGAATCATAATGTAGTTTACTTCTGGGCAGAAACCAGCTAGCTCAGAGCACAATTAATTCAAAGCAAGCATGTTTCCTGCCTAAATGAGTTGTATATAAAATAAACAGGAAGACGGCAAAGTCTGATAAAGGATAATTTTGTATCAAAAAGTCGTAAGCATTGTGGTGCAATATATAGCAGTTGTGGAAAATGTTAATTGTACAGGGGACAGGTGAGACACAGAAAATATTGAGGAGGGCCTAGCTAACAGGCTGAAGTATGCTTAATATCGACAAAAGGCAAAAAGGCAAAACAATTAAACTAGCGCTTTGATGCTTTACAACTGGTAAGGGTAAATGTAATTTAAGCAATGGAAAATAAGCCCAGCAAAAACATATTTTATTCAACGTAAATATGTCAAAACTAAAGTAAATAAATTTAATCTGCCTAATGTGTCTTTACACAACCACAGCACCATGAATAACTTGAAGAAATGTGTTTGTACAGTGTGAGGTGCAGCATTTGTGTGTGTTGAAGCAGGGGTCTCCTACTTTCATCACTCGTAGAGTTACTCGAGACCTGGGTAGAGTGGCCAAAAATTGTGCTGAAATGAGAGTAAAGTTACTGTAATTTACTGTAGAGTAATATGACTCAAGTGAAAGTAAAAAGTAGTCATTCAAAGAATTACTTGAGTAAGAGTAAGTATTCAGAGAAAAGGATAATCATGTACTGAGTAACTAGTGAGTAACATCATTTATGTAATTAGTATTTGTGTGTGCGCGTGTTTGTGCGTGTGTGTGTGCATGTGTGTGTGTGCACGCACACGCGAGCGTATGCGTGTGTGTCTGTAAGAATTCCTGTAAGAATTACTTTTTTTGAGTTGTTAGCTTAAAGCGTCTTTCTGTCTCTGACTCCCTCATCGTCATGTGACATGAGTGCGTGACTGTTAACCATCCATCCATTTTCTACCGCTTATCCCTTTCGGGGTCGCGGTGGGGTCGCTGGAGCCTATCTCAGCTGCACTCGGGCGGAAGGCGGGGTACACCCTGGACAAGTCGCCACCTATGTGATGATGTTGCTGAATAGTTTTGATGACCTGCCTAATATTGCCTCTGATTGGCCAGTCCATAATGTTTCACACTAACTTTAGTCAATTGTGGCTCATCATACAAACACCAACCAATCACAATAGATTTTTCCAGATGTATGGATGTTCTCATTTATCCAGGTCATTGTATTTTCTCACCCTTCCAGTCGTGTCATCTCCTCTGCTTTGGCTCCACTCGCGCTTCTCGTTTCCGCTGGCTCTTCCTCTCCACGCCTTTCGTGTGCATCCTTAGTTATTTTTCCTCAGTCCTTTTTGAGTTCTTTTTTGTTATTATTATTATTATTATTATTTCTTCTCTGCGTAGTAGTGGGGTCTTACTCGCAAAGCTGATGGTAACATATACAGTATATTAAGCAGGTCCTTTCATGTGCTGAACTGCTATGCTATTCTGTTGTGTCAGTACGCTGCAGTTTCATATTTATCCATCTAATTTTCTATACCACTTTTCCTGTTCAGGGCTTTCCTGTGCTGTTCACTACACACTGAACTGGACAGTCGCCCAGTTCATTAAGTTGGATTCAAGCACACGCTGCATGAAAGACATCTATGTGAACCAGAGGTGGGTAGTAACACGCTACATTATTCTGTTAGATTTACTTAAGTCATTTTTTGGGCTTTTGCACTTGTATTAAATGCAAAATACTTTTTATTTTTACTTGAGTATTTTTGTGAAAAAGAAACGCTACTTTGACTTTGTTACATTGAGTGCCATTCCAGTCGCTACATTTATTTATATCATCATTATATATATTCATAATCTATTGATTACTGCTTACAAAGACGTACTTTTGGCTCGTTAGAGAGACTTCTTTCAACGAGCTCTGTCACATAACCCTGTTTCACCAATCCAACATAAGCCCAAATTACATTTGACTCCATTTCACCAATCAAATGGAGCCTGGCAATCACATGATCGCTCTAAAACAACACACCGTAAAAAGGGCACTCTTCAACATTAACCTTAAAAACTAGGAAAAATAACATTTATCTCATGCACTGTAGTCGAAATGTTCAAAAGAATTTGCATAAATTCCACTTCCAACTAGAGGAAACATGGCGCGGTAAGTTGTACTGTAGATGTTCTTTTTATGTTTTAGCCTCAGAGGGTTAGTCTTAAACTGGATAAGTAGTTATCTAAAAAACAGGAAACAATACGTGAAGCTAGGCGAACACACGTCTACAACGCTAAATATATCCTGTGGTGTACCTCAGGGATCAATACTAGGACCTAAATTATTCAATCTCTATATAAATGACATTTGTAAAGTTACAAAAGATTTAAAGTTAGTATTATTTGCGGATGATACAACAGCGTTTTGCTCAGGAGAGAACACACAGAAGCTAATACAAATAATAACAGAAGAAATGAACAAATTAAAAAGATGGTTTGACAAAAACAGATTATCGTTGAATCTCAGTAAAACTAAGATAATGCTATTTGGTAACAGTGGAAGGGAAAGTCAAACACAAATACAAATAGATGGAGTAAAAATTGAAAGAGTAAATGAAACTAAATTTCTAGGTATTATGATTGATGATAAATTGAACTGGAAATCTCATGTAAAAAATAGACAACATAAAGTAGCGAGAAACACATCAATAATGAATAAAGCAAAACATGTTCTAGACCAAAAATCACTTCATATTCTCTACTGCTCGCTAGTGTTACCATATCTGAGCTACTGTGTAGAAATATGGGGAAATAACTACAAAAGTACACTTCATTCATTAACGGTGTTACAAAAAAGATCAGTTAGAATAATACATAATGTTGGATATAGAGAACATACAAACCCTTTATTTATTGAATCAAAAATACTGAAATTCCATGACATAGTGAATTTGCAAACAGCTAAAATTATGCACAAAGCAAACTATAACCTGCTACCCAAGAATATACAACAATTATTCTCAAAAAGAGGAGAAATATAATCTTCGAGAAAAACGTAATTTAAAACATTTGTATGCACGTACAACACTTAAGACCTTCAGTATATCAGTATGTGGAATTAAATTATGGAATGGATTAAGCAAAGCAATCAAACAATGTACTAATATGATTCACTTCAAGAAACTCTTCAAACTTAAAGTGTTTACAAAGTACAAAGAAGAAGAACCATGACAAACATTCTCAATTTATTTCATCCATCCATTCATTCATTCTTAAAGTAATCTTACTTATCTCATCATATGAAATATGACTTACTTCACCAATTATTATTATTAAATTATTACAATTATTTATTTATTTATTTTTATTGTGATTACTTATGAAGTTTATTGCGAATAAATTGTGAGTAGGAAGTGAACAAAAAGTTTTAGCAACTGTTATGTAAAGAAAAGGGGTAGGATTAAATAAGCTCTGCTTCTTCCTACTCCTTTTTGAACATGTTGAAAAGAGAAACTGGAAATTGTGATGCATCATGTTGTATGCTTGCATGTTCGAAATAAACTCAAACTCAAACTCAAACTCAGTAGAACGTCATAAGTGGCTGTAAAATGTGCACATTTGGTAGTATATAGGGTCTCTAGCATGCACACACACACACACACACACACACACACACACACACACACACACACACACACACACACACACGCACACGCACACAAACACCAACTATGGCTGTAGTGCAAGTACCATTAAAAAAGCTACTAGAGTAAAATTAGAAGTTACTAATCTGTTACTCATCCATCCATCCATTTTCTACCGCTTGTCCCGTTCGGGATCGCGGGGATGCTGGAGCCTATCTCAGCTGCATTCGGGCGGAAGGCGGGGTACACCCTGGACAAGTCGCCACCTCATCGCAGGGCCAACACAGATAGACAGACAACATTACTCAGTACTTGAGTATTTTTTTTCTGAATACTTACTCTTAGTCAAGTAATTATTTGGATGACTTTAGTACAATTTTTGGCAACTCTACTCACATCTGATGTGAACCACTACGCCAGGGTTCCCAAATCTGGCCCGCCAGCGTCCAAAATTCAGGCCGCGGATATATACCGTATTTCCTTGAATTGGCGCCGGGAATATAGTATTCGCCTGCCTAGAATTACAGCCGGGTCAAACTCGTTTCGCAAAATAATTAGCGCATGCTTGGCACTTCCGCCGGGTCAAATATGAGTCATTAAATGACTCCCGCCTCCAGGTGGTAGAGGGCGCTAGTGATCCTTCTTGCGACTACCAGTACTGCAGGAGACAGGTACTGCAGAAGAAGACAACAAGCAGCAAGCATGCAGCAATTGTTTGCTTGCACTTTTAACATGGAGGATTACATATCTAAAATAAAACCGTTTTCTAAACTGGACTTTCAATCGAAGCAGGAGGTAATAATTAAAGGAATATCTCCAGAGACTTTTAAAATTGAAGAAAGATGAGAAAGACTGCCTTTGATCAGAAGCAGCTGCACATGGACCCATCTACAAGTAAAGGTAAGATCATAATAACGTTTTTTTTATTAAATGTGTTTTTAATGATAAGGTATGCGCCGGAGTGAGAAGAGGTTTTAAAATAATTAGAGCATGCTTGCTCATTCCGCATGGTTTTGGTAACCGCAGGAGTGAGAAGAGGTTTTAAATTAATTAGCGCCCCTGCGGCTATTCAAGGAAATACGGTATATGTATATATACAGCCAGGCCCACGGCCAAATATTTTGAACCCAATGCGGGCCCCGAGTCAAAAAGTTTGGGGACCCCTGCACTACGCTATTAATAACTTAAGTCTCTTACTGTTGATTGTAAATTGCATTTTTAGGACCTATCGAGCAGCTCATTTATTTTACATATCAGCACAAATACCCGCACCTTTTCTAAACGAGCCGACAGCCCTTGATAAATGGATGAAACAAACCAGTGTTGCTGATCAGTGGCACGTTTGTACAGTTCAGTGTGCAGTTCAACATGTGCCGAGAGGAAAGTGAATAACCTTGAACTGTATGATCAAACCCAGCACAGTGATTTTATTATAAGTCAGCCAGGCTTAGGTGTACACTGGGATGAATATCAGATAACAAAAAGGATTGGGTTGCCCCTAAAATGAGGGCTAGAAGGGAAGCAACTTATTATCCCAACATTTTCTGCAAACAATCATCTCCATTCCACTGGATAGAGTCGACTTTACTCTGTCACTCTTTTCCATTCCCTTTCTTCTTTCATTTCATTGTTTCCATCAATGCTTTTTGGTTCTGAAGCTTCCGTTTTTCCCACACTCTCCCCTGTCACACTGGCCGACCACAAAAATGCAGGACAGAGGAGCGTGTTGGGGAAGGGGGGTCGGCATTGGGGAGGGGAAGGTTGCTCTGGAATTCCACATGCAGTGGGTAAACACGGCAACTGCCAGGAAGACACACACACATACACACACACGCACACACAGATACACACACTCCGGAGCAAACACGACACCTAGCCGGTTCCACTAACCTTCACTACAACCCCTGAACTGCACCACTGCCCTTTTAACTCTTCGCTTGCCAGCCCAAGTCAGCCGTATGAATGAAACACATCAGCAAATAGAGCACTTCCGGGCCAGTCTTTACAAAATGAGCACTATCCTATCAGGCTTCCACACGTAGAAATAAACAAGCATTGATAAAACATATACCGACTTTGGGATTGAGATCTTGTACCTGCAACAAGCATTAAAATAATAGTCAGCTCTGATCATAAATGTTTGCCTTTGTTGTGTAATTTGGCCAATTCCTGTAGTAATAAAGTCATAAAGCAAGCTGGGGAACTAGCTGGCCGTTCAGCCCTGATTCACTCGTTTCCTTTAATTTTCCCTTCTCTGCTCTTCAGCTTATCTCCAAACCAAACAGGATTTTTTAAATGGCGCTCCGAGCCTGGGCCCTTCCACTGAACCACGTTGTGTTTATGATTCAGGCAGAAATCGGCCTGTGTGGAGGTTGTTTACTGAAGAGGCAGATCCACCCGCAGCAAAAAGACATGGTGTACAGCACACATGGTGGAACTCTCATTATAATTAGCCATATTGTCTTGAAACTCAACAAAGCCATGCCAGAAGCAACATTAAGAATGGAACTAAAAGGCAACTCTTACTTGACAAATCGCTTTGTTGCTGGTTTCCTGAGCGGGCAATCTCGGGCCTCGCTGGGTGGCTTTGGGGAGAGAACGCAACTTTCACAGGCCTGACTGTGACTGTGATGGGGTGGTCCAGGAAAGCTGGATGATTTTGTGGGAACCGTTGCGTGGCGAGCGCTTGTTTCGTTTGACTGTTGATCCTGTGGGACAAAAAAAAGACAACTTCTGTTTAATTTTGACTTTCTCCTTCTAATTTATATACAACTTATGGGACAATATGTCGGGTACACAAAGTACAAATCTCAAAGACAGACAACCAATTGCATTTCCATTTTTGGGACATTCGATGGTTCTGTGTCCATAAGTGTGATTCCAATGAAAATGTTTGGCCGTACTACAAGGAAGACCAAATCCCAGGCAAACTTTTGGCAAACACTGCACATAAAAAACTAGTCCATTTGCCAGTGTATCATTACACTGAATCAAGTGCCTAAACAAAGAATCGGTGGTGGTGACTCAGTCTTGTCATGATATTGATACACTGCGAGTCTGATCTACTAAAGGTTTACATGTATTAAAACGCTTTCAAATTTGATAGCACACATGCAAAGCTGAGCTACTACTTGTGTCTCCTGAAAGGGCTGTTTGCAACATTTACACAGATGTCTAGAGGGCGCAAACTTTCCAACGTTATATCCCCACCCTCTTACAGCTTCTAGGACATAATTACATAACTAAGTACGTATGTAACACATGCACATGCATTAGCTTTGGGTGTTGTTAGCTAATGATACTGATTTGGATAATTACCACTAGCTGTCATTGAATGCAAACGATATAACAACATGACTGCAAATTGTTTGTTGCTTCACTTGGACTGCTTTTGTATGTGTGCACAAGCTCCCTGTGCGTACACGTTGACAAAACAGAGTGAGTGACTGCCGTAAACACTAATCATCTCATTTGGTCCAGTAAATAATTACACAAACTTAGTAACTACAAAAAATATAGACAGTTTTAAAATCATAATGTTCTGTTTAAACCACTAACGGTAACATGAGCTAGCCAATGTTGTTCTTGTTATGGTTTTTGCTTTGAAGAAGAATTGCATTTTTTGGGGAATTTTGCTTATCGTTCACAATCATTATGACAGACAAGAACACGTCTCCTTTTTTTAGGATTCTAAAGACGATAATACAAAAAAACGCTTGAAAGATGCAGCAAATGTAGCTTTTAAAGCCTTCTAAAATGACTTAAAAACTCTCATTAAACATTTTATATACACACTGCAAGTATTTATATAATGTTGTAACAGACACATTCATAATAAAATGTAATATGTACAATATTTACCATATTTTGGTCTTTATAAGCATTGCCATAACTGTTTTCCTTGGATGATTTATTTCGGTTTCCATAGCAGCGCATTTCCGACTTCCGGCAACAAATGACTGTTCCTACTTCAGGAAACAAACGCTTGTCTATTGTAATCATGGCAGACTTGGTAATAGAAGACGAAGATGGCTATTTTTGGACAACTCAGGATTCACAACCTTATCATTTTGAAGCTGAATATACAACAGATGAATCGCTAGTTATAGAAACGAGCACGAAGGAAGGATTAAACGAAGCAGACAGGAAGCGTAGAGAGTGAGGTTGGTGTGACTTAGTCACGGTGTAAAATGTGGAACTTGGAGCCAAGCTATGACGACATAAATGGAGTGTATACCCCAAATAAACCGGGAAAAAAAACTACCCGGCCAGCTGGACCAAATGAACTGTCCATCAAGTGAGTCACTATATTGCTCATGATACACACAACATGTCATGCTATAGTACATATGCTGTTGAGCTGGCTGTGTACAAACAAAACATGAAATAATACTTAACAGATACTGTAATATGGTTCTAATTGCTTTTTATCAGTACAGATTGGTGTCTTATTGCACTGTGTTGTGCATTACAAACTCTAAAGCGATTCAGGGACTGACATAGATGCTAACTTACCTTTTGCCGTAGCTGGCTTACGACTAATACTGTAGTATACCAATGTGTTACTCTTACAATAACAATGTCATTACAGTTGGTTATTATACATGTTCTTGAATGTAAATGAAGTATTGTTGGCGGTGTTTGAAATGCATTTTTTATGTGATATAGAGGTAGAATTGGTTGCTCGTATTACAGTAGCTGCATTGTCTCTCATAAAGATTGTAGAGCGATTAGCAAAATAAAAATAAAAAAGTGTAGTTGCCCTTTAAGAGAGCAAAATAAGGAGCGCAATCCATTTAGTGTTTCTGTCTTCAAGAATATGTAGAATATAAGCTGATCATCAGAACACCCACTATACTAGGAGGAGATGCAATTAGAATTATTTAGCACATGCAGTGTGATTTATTAAGAATACATCTCTTTGCGTCTGTATTTAGTCTGTCGAGAAAGGACGTGTGCAGAAATGGCTTTGAGAAAGGAGGCAATCGGGCTGCAACTCCGTCATACACATGCTTATCAACATATATGGACTGCCAAAAATACAATTGTTAGACATATCATCTATTCGGCAATATAATTTTATAGATGCTGGATGACTTAAGGGGCTGATGAAAACAAATTCAATTGACGCGTTTTGGTTTATCTATGTTTTTTTAATTTAAAGTTCATTTTTCATATGAATGAAAAAAACTTCTCGTAATTTGTATTTTCTTGCGTCTGGAACAATCCACCGCATGTTTGTAGTTAGTGCCAGCAACTTCCATGAGCACACCTTCAGCACGCTAAAAAAGTTGGTTCCATTATAGATGCACTGCAGGACTGATTTTAAAATGTCCATAAAAAGGGGTACAAATGTGCTGCATGTTTCAAAACATAGCAAAACATTAGCATGATAACATTAAATGCAGTAAATGAGTGTCTCCGTGGTAAAAACCGTGGAGTATACACAAAAACATCATTTAAATAGCGGCACACTGTTGAAACTGAGGCAATAGTGTACTACTGAGCGTTATGGTCACGGCATATTGAACTCCAGGAGTAGGTCTTACTGTCTTAAGCACAGCAAAACACATCACAGCAACTTGGAGTAAAGGGTGAAAGACAAGCCATATCCATCCTAACTCATGGTGCAAGGGATGCACTCCTAATCTAGCAGTAAAACACTTAAAGGGGAACTGCGCTTTTTGGGGAATTTTGCCTATCGTTCACAATCATGAGAGACAGGAAGACAAAAGCTTTTCTTTTTTCTTTTTAACATGTAAAAATTGTCTCTTTAGCTAGCAATGCAGCTAATGGAAGCAATCAATTATACCTCTAAATCACTTTAAAAATGCATTCAAAAACAGTCAATACTTCATTTACACAGCTGTAGCGACATTGTTATTGTAAGAGCGAACGCTGAGGAACTATTTTTCTACACATCGCCTTGCTATGGTATTAGCCAGAAAATACGGCAAGAGATAAGCTAGCTTCTACATCAACACGAAACATGTTTGAGTTTGTAATGCACAACACTGCGCTAGGTCAATAACTTGTGCTGACTGAAAAACATTACAGTGTCTGTAAAGTATTAGCCCACATTTCATGTCTCGTTTGTACAGAGCTGAGCTAGCCAGAGAGCGTATGTACTGTAGTTGTACTAACGCGCATGGCGTGCTGCCCAAAATCAACAGGAAATGTCCCCGGCCACGCCGGGGACATTTCCTGTTGATTTTGGGTAACCAATCCATTTATGTCAAAATTGTCAAATTGTCAAATTGTCTCCAAGTTAATAATAATAATAATAATACCTGGGATTTATATAGCGCTTTTCTAAGTACCCAAAGTCGCTTTACATGTTTTTCTGAACCCATCAATCATTCACACCTGGTGGTGATAAGCTACTTTCGTAGCCACAGCTGCCCTGGGGTAGACTGACGGAAGCGTGGCTGCAATTTGCGCCTACGACCCCTCCGACCACCACCTATCATTCATTTCACCGGTGTGAGCGGCACCGGGGGCAAAGGGTGAAGTGTCCTGCCTAAGGACACAATGGCAGCGATTTTTGGATGGTAAGAGGCAGGGAGTGAACCTGCAACCCTCAGGTTTCTGGCACGGTTGCTCTACCCACTACGCCACGCCGTCCCAAGTTAAGTTCCACATTTATAGCGTGATCGCTTTCCCCTCACTCTGCCGGCTTCTGTCTGCTCCAACATCTCAGCCTCTTCTTCGTGCTCACTTCTATAAGCAGCAGTTTATCCTCTGTATATTTTGATTTAAAAAAAAAAAAGTTGTGAATCCTCATTTGTCCAAAAATAGTCGTCTTCATTTTTTGTTACCAAGTCTGCCATGATTATAACACACACGCGTGTTTGATTCCAGAAGTAGGACACGTTTTTTACCAGAACAATGGACGTGCGGTGCTATGGAAACAGATATCAATGCGTGGGAGAAGTCAGTCCGGAAATGATAAAAAAAAGGTCAAAATAAGGTAAATATGGTCAGATTACATATTGTTATGAACTTGTCTACATTATACATAGACTTGCAGTGTGTATATAAAACGTTGCTGAAGGGTTTTGAAGTTGTTTTAGAGGCCTTTAAAATCTACAATGGTGACTCCAATGAGCCGCAACTTTCAAGCGTTTTTTACCATCTTTAAAATTCTAAAAAATAAAATAAAAAAGATGTGTTTTCTTGTCTCTCATAATGATTGTGAACATTTCCAAACATAAGTGGAGTTCCAGAATTACAGTATATTTATCTAGCGTTTTTCTCTAGTGACTCAAAGCACATTCATAGTGAAAAAAGCAGTTCATGCCCTGCTGAACATCAATCAATCAATCAATCAATGTTATTTATATATCCCTAAATCACAAGTGTCTCAAAGGGCTGTACAAGCCACAACGACATCCTCGGTGTCGAGGGTCTGACATAATATTGTGAAAGTCCAACACATCAGCGAAAGTCCAGTCATGGTGGGGCCAGCGGGAACCATCCCGAGTGGAGACGGGTCAGCAGCGTAGAGATGTCCCCCATCTGATGGACAGGCTAGCGGTCCACCCCGGAGCAGAGTCCTACAATACTATGCGTTCCACAGATCCAGATACAGCCACAATGTATTATGTGTTGAGAAAGAAATGTTAGCTTGTCTCTCTCTCTCTCTCTCTCTCTCTCTCTCTCTCTCTCTCTCTCTCTCTTCGCTCTCTCTCTCTCTCTCTCCTCTCTCTCTCTCTCTCTCACTCTCTCTCTCCTCTCTCTCTCTCTCATCTCTCTCTCTCTCTCTCTCTCTCTCTCTCTCTCTCTCTCTCTCTCTCTCTCTCTCTCTCTCTCTCTCTTCTCTCATCTTCTCTCTCTCTCCTCTCTCTCTCTCTCTCTCTCTCTCTCTCATCTCTCTCTCTCTCTCTCTCCATCTGTTGTTGTCATGTGTTTAGAACTTTCATTTTTTTACAAATCCTCGCTTGTGTGCGGCATGTCAAACAATTATAATAATACAATGGAACCCCAATGCTAGCTCAATATGAGTCCAAAAAAATACAATGGAAAGCGTTGTCGACACTGCCCTCCCTCTTCTCCCTCTCTTCTGCTGCACGCCAAGGAGATTAACTGAAAAGGTAAAGTCGATTTTTTTTTTCCCTAATCGTTGTGGTAACCTGGCTGTCAAAATTGAAGACTTTTGTGATATCAAAATTGTGAGTGCACCACAAAGCTAGTGACAGGGTATGTGCGTGTAGGCAGGGCAGGTTAAATATAAGAACAGTAGAGGGGAACTGCCCCTCATTTTTTGGAACTTTGCCCAATTGTTCACACATCATTATGAGACAAGAAAAACATCTGTTTGTTTTTAATGCACTGTAACTCGTAAATAGTTGTAAATAAAAGTCTGCTTACAGCAGAGCCAATGCAGAGGTCCTCTATTCTGCCCACAAAGTCCATCAAAATAACCATCCAAAAAAGCTCCAACAATGCCCTATTTACATTTCACAACCGGTATTTTTAAAGTATTAGTGATATTGTTATTATAAGCGCTAACACAGACAAACTATTTTAGCGGCGCATTGTCACAGACAGCTAACTAGCTATATTAACATCATGAGCTAGTAAGCTGCTCTTTCCGCCTCAGAGCTTGTGGAAGTTTATTCTATCTAGATCATAAATAATGTGTCTCACGCTAGAAGGGTGAGGACATAATTGGGACAAGTTGGGTCAACTTCGGCATCCAAATTTAGACACGGATTTAGCGAGAGAGAAGATAAGAAAAGACGGTTGATTTCACCCCCCTTCTTCTTCGCAAGGATTATAAGTAATTCTTCATCTAAACGGGGAATATATGAACATCCTAATCAATCGGCATCCCATTGAGAGCGGACATTGTACAGTAAGTGATGTGTTATTATGTTTGTTGGCTTCTAATGGAGTCTGCAGTGAGCAGAAATCAGTGATGTTTACGAAGAACCTTGCGATGTATTTGTGAAATTAAAAATGAGCAAAATAAGTAAATATTACATGTTTTTATGAACATGCCTGCTACTAAAATTACATACATACTTAGAGCATGTACAAAAGTATATAAAACCTTGATTGAGAATGTTTTGGATGTCTCTTTAAGCACTTTTTAGGCAGAATAGAGCGACTCCCGTAGGCTCCATTCTAGGCGAACTTTTGATTGCATTTATTTACTAGTTAGAATGCATTTTAAAAATATGTATGTGTGCTTGTCTTATATAAAAAATGTGAATGATAGGCAAAATTCTCCCCAAAAATGCAGTTCCTTTTTTAAGGTTGTTTGTTGCTGTTGTTAGTATGTTTTTTAAATAGAAACTTGATCCATGTTTGTTTGATATACAGTACCAGACAGCGCTTAATATTGTGTTTAAAAAGTGAAAAACTTCCACTAAAACATGGACTTTTGTCGAGACTACAATCAATTTTTCATATTTACATTGTTGTTTATGGAAATAATTGGTTTATTTTAGGAATTTTTTCCATTTACGAACTCGTAAATTGAGGTTCCACCTTAATAACATAATGAACAAGTTATAGCTTCAGTATGCAAGGGCAGCTAAAAAAAAAATAAAAAAAGAGTTCTGTGAGTCAATCTAAGGGGGAAATGCAGGGTGGAGTGATAATTTTTGTTAAACTCATTACAATGAGTGATGCAAACTGATGTTAAGTTCAAATTGACAAGTCATCCTTAATGAAAACAAGCTTCTATTTTTATTGGATTTGGCTGCACTAAAAAAGCAGATTCCTCACATAATTTGTTTGCTTATAAAGAGACACTCAAAGGGCTTGGGTGGATTTGGAAAACAGTTTTCAGTGACATATTATCTTAGAGCTGTAGTTCAAGTCCATCCTTGCAGCCATTCTGGTGCAAGTGTTGCATGCATTCCCTTCGCCATCTCATGTGTATGCTATTTTCTCTACAGCTTCATATGGTTATCTAAGACGCTGGCTGATGGTCTTCCAGCTTCACAGTGCAATCGTTCAAGGGCCGCCATTGGTGCCGATGATATCTGATGTAATTTCTGTGCTGATAAATAAGAACTTGAGTTCCAGGTTGCATGGCCTATGGCTGCATTTCAGCTTGAGCTAGGCCAGGAAGGGCACCTTTGTTTGGCTGCCAGGTGGCCTGGGGCCAAGCCCACGGAGGAGCCGCACAGTCTGCACCCAATAAGTGAAACGTGGAGAGAGAGAGCCCGGAACAGCCTCCCTGACTATTTCTCTCTCCCGGAAAGCCTACAAATATGGACACTCACTCTTCCAATGAGAAAGCCAGGAAGGTGTGCTTAAGGAGCCACAAGCCAAATTGTAAAAAAAAAAACACACTCACAGAGAAATAAAAATGCAATGAACTCATGTAATCAATGAGTGGGTCTTGCAGAATCATTCTGGTCAGCCTCAAAAAGCACAATGGGTTTAACAGGCTGTGAAGAAGTTGTCAGTACAGACTGTCAGGAAGAAGCAGGTGGAGCGGAATGAACAGGAAACAATGGCAAGGATTTTAGAAAGGGTTGTCAAATGTGGTGATGAAACTCCCGTAACTAGTCACCCTTTCTGTAACCTCAGTTTTTAAGCGACTAGACGGCCATTTGATGGTTTCATAAGATATTCCTGAGGCTGTTTTACCCGGAGGATGGCGGGAAATCCTGTAGGGAAAAATGTAAGCCAATGACTTTTAAGAAAAGGATGAGAAAGTGAAGGAAAGTGACCACATAAAGTGCCCTGTGTGAAGCTGTTGCACCAATCCAAGACAAATGTCACCTAAATTGCATGAATTAAGGCCCAGCTATAAAGATGAAAAAACAATGAGCAACAGCAATGCTGAGAACTGCTTGGAAAAAAGTGCCTGCTTCCAGTCATTCCACACTGTAAGCTGTCCCATGGCACCCTCCTGTCTCCACTTCTCTCCATCTTCGTGTTGACTCCACAAAATCCACTGGAAAATGAATAAATACGCTCCTCCTTGGGATCGTCTTTCAGAGCAACTGTGCAAAAACATGGCAGCGAGGACTACGTGTTTTTTCCCAAAGAGCAAAATTGTCTGTAAACTTCAAATTGTTGACGGCCAGTCATACATCAGAGAAAACGACATTAGCGTTTTAATGGGGACATAACATTTGCCATGAACAAACTCTTAAAAGAACCTCTCACAGGCAGCATGCGTTGATTACTTCAAATATAAGCTTGGCTGAGTAGCCTAGTCAAACAATGCAGTCTTGAGTGAGGAGTCATGTTTGGCTCTCCAGGAATGAGCTTCTGTCAAGCAGGATGTTCCCACTGAAAGACCAAGTGGTTTGGAAGGAGATTCTCCAAATAGCTTTTGAAATGCTAACATGAAAGCTTCCTCTTCATGTGGGCGCTTTTTGGACAATCGTATGCTTAGGTAAGGTAATATTTTTTTAGACATGGGGGAAACATAACTCAGCAGTTCACTGACAAGTCACTGGGTTTTCATCTGCGCCATTCAGAGGTATATGTTTGACATGAAGCTTTGGCACTTTGTTTTCTAATAGTAACTAATCTGAATGTAGGTAAATACTTTCAAGAGTATCCCCCTCTAGTGGTTTCTTGAAGCAGTCTATCCTACTTTCTTTTTAACTGTGGAATATTGAAAGTATGTTGTGATGAGACCCCTACTATGCAAAATAGCCTTATGGCAGTAATATGTGTCCCTAGAGTCGGTTGATGACCACCAAACGCTCGCTTTATGTGTTCCGGGTTTTAATGAACAAAAAACCTCCTCGTGGACATACTGACCCGTACATAGCTCGATGATCCCATCCCATGTATAAGCCCACAACTTCACAGAGGTTAGTTTTGTAAAAGGGCAGGCTTCGCTACACGTCTTAAAACTAGAAAATAACTCTGAGAGTGCAGACCTCCGCCAGACCATATCGTAAAAAAAAAGTCCTGAATACATCTGAATCAGATCCAAAGTGTAATGTCTTATTTCTTCTTCCATTTCTGACATTTCCTTAATAGGTATGAATGTCCTGCGATGAGGTGGCGACTTGTCCAGGGTGTACCCCGCCTTCCGCCCGATTGTAGCTGAGATAGGCTCCAGCGCCCCCGAAGGGAATAAGCGGTAGAAAATGGATGGATGGAGGTATGAATGTCTGCCCATAACTTTATGAGCTATCCATAGCAGAAAATAAGAAACCCAAAACACAGAAACACAGTACGAAACATACACGATACCGATAATTTAAAAAAACGATACCGATAATTTCCGATATTACATTTTAAAGCAATTATCGGACATCTCTAGTATCTGTAAAGTATTAGTCCACATTTCATGTTTTGTTTGTACACAGCTAAGCTAGCCAGACAGCGTATGTACTGTAGTTGTACTAACTCGCTTGGCGTGCTGCATGTATCATGATCGATATTAAAGTAACTCACTCGATTGACAGTTCGTCTGGTCCAGCTGGCCGGGGATGTATCTTGTTGATTTTGGGTAAGCAATTCATTTATGTCGAATTAGCTTGTCTCCAAGGTCCATATTCATAGCGTCAAAATCGCTTTCATCCCCTTGTCCCAGCTTCCATCGGCTCCAACGTCACACTCTTCCTTTGTGTTTGCTTCTATAGGTAGCAGTATATTTAGCTTAAAAAATATAAGGTTGTAAATCCTCATTTGTCCAAAAATAGTCATCTTCGTTGTCTGTTACCAAGTCTGCCATGATTAGAACACACACACACATGTTTGATTACGGAAGTAGGAACAGAAGTCCAGACATCAGATGTGCACTGCTTTGGAAACAGAAATCAATGCGTGGAATAAATCAGTCCCTGAAATGATTAAAATGATCAAAATAAGGTAAATATTTAACATATTACATATTGTTATGAACGTGTCTGTTATTACATTATATATAGATTTGCACTGTGTATATAAAACGTTGCTGGAGGGTTTTGAAGTTGTTTTAGAGGTCTTTGACTGCTACAACGGTGACTCCTATTAGCCGCATCTTTCAAGTGTTTTTTATCATCTTTAAAATCTTTTAAAAAATACAAAAAGACATTTGTGTTTCTTGTTTCTCATTATGATTGCGAACGATAGGCAAAATTTAAAAAAAAAAAAGTGCAGTTACCCTTTAAGTCAACAGGCATGGGAGCTAAAAGTTTTACATTTTTTATTTTTCTTCACCAAATAGGCTAACCGAGCATGATGTTGCTGTTAAAATGTGACTTTAATGTAGTTCATACAGATACTTTTTTTAATATTGCAGTGCTTCTTAATTATTTTCTGTTACGTCCCCCAAGGAAGAATAACATATTTTGCCCCCCCACTCTCCACTGTGACTATTAATAGTATAATCTGTCCATAAAATTGTTATAACCATACCTCTACATTTTATTGTAAGCTTATTAACATTGAAGGAAACAACACACCGGTCTTTCCTCATCTGCCACCATGGCTACAGTGAGGCGAAGTGCTACATGCGCTCCATCATATTCTGGTACGGCAAAAAAAAACAGAATACAGTGCCCCCCCCCACCCCCCCCATCACACGAGGAGGGCCCACCCTATTATTTGAAAAGTGGCACGCGTGCACAAACACAGTTCATTAGCAATGTTCCTAATAAATTACTAAAAGTAGTTTGTAAACAGTCCAAATTCCAGAATCAGGCAACTGTTGGGCAACATGCTTGTTATTGTGATATAATAGTTGTTATTGTGGGGACCTATGATAGTTAGAAAAAATGTTAAAAACAGTATGTGACATTTACAGTACCTGATGCCCGCTGTGGTTCTGGTCCAATATTTTTTGCTGCTGAAGTCTCTGTTTTTGCAGTTGATGGACAGCAAACTGAAGCTGGTAGCTCCCTCCAGGGGCCTGCCACCGCTGCTCTGGATTCGCCGACCTCACGGAAGGAAAGTCACTGCCACTCTGCCTGTCACAGGAAGCCTCTCCATCCTTCATTTTCCTATGACTTGGAGAGCAGGGATGTCACACAACATAGCTTGTGTTTGCTGGATTTGTGTGGGCTTTCATACAAAAATGTTTTGTTAGTTTATTAATCTTATGACCAAACATAACATGCCTTATAACAATGACCACCGCACAATGACTGTTAAAACCATGGCAAAATATTAAATTTTTAGTGTGCCATGTTTGTAGTATGTTGTTGCAAGACTCCCAATTGAGTCAATTGCTGCATGAAGCTTCATGATGCTGGAAAATGTACTTTGTGCCCGAATATCTGTATTGATTTTTTTTTTTCGGAAAGATATATGATCATTTTGGTTTGTAGTCTTCCTTTTGGACATAATTTGTAGATATAATTGTGTAATAAATGTGTTAACATTTACATTTCAGTAGGAGTTCTCCAAATTCTTTTTTTTTGCATCCATAATTTAGAAGTATTTAATAAACACTAGTTTAAAAAAGGCTCAAATTTAGTGTCTGTACTTGCTTGCATTGCAAACATACAGTATGTCTATGGCGTCACATAAGTACCAAAAATCCAAGCGCGTAAAAACTGTTATCGCGCGCTGATTCTCCACTTCGTGCACGCGCGCGACACCCTTTTGCGCGCGCGTGGTGCCTTTGTGTGCGCGTGCGGCGCCTTCTGGCGTGCGCGCGGTGCCTTTCTGGGCGCGCGCTGTGCCTTTCTGCGCATGCGTTGTGCCTTTCTGCGCGCGCGCTGTCTCGGTCTGTGCGCTGTCATGTTTCATTTTGGTAGTTTGGGGGCGGGCATGCTTAGACCGCCCCTTCTTTCTGATTGGCTTTGAAAAAGAAAAAAGAAAAATACAACTTCAAGTAGGTTGTAAAAAAAGGCAGATGAAGTGAAACTATAGCAATGCTTTTCTTTACACTCTCATGCACACAGATACGCATGTTATGAGAAGTATATTGTTTCAAAAATATTAACATTAATTGTTGATATTTTAAACATCTTTCAGATTACATTGCTCGAATTCACTTTACTACACAAATATTAGGCCCAATGTGCAAGATTATTCTATTAGTATTAGTTATTTTTATGTTTTATCATATCTTAGCTTATTTTTATGTTTTATCATATCTTAGCCTATTTTTATATGGTCTTATTATATTTATATTTCAGTTTTTATTGTATTTTATTTTGTTTTATAGTTTTTCATATTGTAGTTTATTTTTATGTTTGATTATATCTTATCTTATTGCATATTATTTTTGGACTTTTACCTGATGTGTATTTTAATTATTTTTAATCCATTTATTTGATCATCTAGTGTTTCCTCAAAGAGCCCTCTGGATCTCCACGTCCAGAGGGTTCCTGTGATTGGCTATTGTCATTGTGTTGTTATTATTATTGTTGTTGTTGTTTGTTTATTTTTATGTACATGTTTGACTGTCTTCATGGGGTGTGGGTGTTATTTCTCATTTTGTTTTTAACTATGTAAAGCACTTTGAGCTGCATTTTAAATGTATGAAAAGTGCTTTATAAATAAAAATGTTATGTTATTTTTAGTAATAGTACCCTTACAATCACTCCAAACCAGTTCAATAACTTACCTCTTTTTCAGCCAACATTTTTTTATCCACTTCTTCCAATGACCCGCCCTGCTATACTTCTGATTGCTCAAAGCCAATCAGAAAGAAGGGGCGGTCTAAGCATGCCCGCCCCCAAACTACCAAAATGAAACATGACAGCGCACAGACCGAGACAGCGCGCGCGCAGAAAGGCACCGCGCGCGCGCACAAAGGCACCACGCGCGCGCAAAAGGGTGTCGCGTGCGCGCACGAAGTGGAGAATCAGCGCGCGATAACAGTTTTTACGCGCTTGGATTTTTGGTACTAATGTGACGCCATACATGTCCCACATCATTTTCTCCTGGTTTCCCCACATGGGTAAATGCTATTACATATCTCTATACACTGATACAGTGAACATTAAAAAAATAGCTCATATCAGGCCCAGACTGTCAGAGAGATTGGGCTTAAGTGTGCAAATCAGAGTGAAAGTTGATGGCAAAGCTTGTGGCAGCCATAGAAAATACCAAAGTCATTTGCTTCAGTACTCCCAGAACTTCACGTTCCATTCACATCACAAAGCCACAAACTGGAAAGAAAAGCATTTGACGAGCGACACAAGTTTGTAACTGGATTATCTGTTATTAGAACTAAGCCGTTCTTTTCTTTTCTTTTTTTTTTGACCACTGTTAGAGAAAAGAGGAGACCGGCCTTATCCTCAACATACTTAAATTGAATCCATTGCTCCCTCATGACCGAAAGATTCCAGGAGAAATGGAACTAATTTAAGGAAATGTCTGTGTTTCAGTTTCATCTCATCTGAGGAACCTCGTAGGTCGTGCTATGTGAATGCATGATGTCAAAAAAAGAATATGGCATTTAACACAGTGGACGGGATTGATTGACCATAATATACGGTACTGTTACTGTAGCCAAGGGTTTTATTTGAACGGTTGAAGGGATGGAGTACGGTACTTCTACACTGTGTCCCAGTGCAAAAAACAAGGTGCATAAAAGCATCCTTGGATAAGTTTAGTGAGGAAGAACTTGACTGACTCTGATCTCAAACACATTAAACACATGTATGTGACCTCTGACTTCACAAATGTTCTTAGAGATTAGAGGTCCTCAATTATATGTATCCACTGGCAATATTTTTTTCTCAGGAGGCATTGTAAGGGCCAGTAAGTACTAACAGAATGAAAACTACAATAATGGTACATCATCAGGAGATAATGAAGTATTTAACTTTCTTAAGGAAGAATATATCTGAACACCAATCTCCTGATTTCTTTTTATTTTTTATTTTAGTGAAGTGTATATTTACATAAATCAAGGAAATAATGATTGGGATGATAATTTGTTACGGTGTCACATGCTGGTTGTTGGCATGACTCCAAAAGGCAAAGAAGGCAGGCAACGTGCAAGTAAAAGGCCCTTTTATTAGGGACGCCAATGAGGGAGAACCAGCGTGGCTACGGCAGTAGATCGTGGATGAGCAAAAACAAGGCAAGGCAAGACAACACAAGAAAGGGCGCCATGAACAAACCACTACAAACTAGCGTCACAAGGAAGGCAACACTGCTAGAGGAACCCTCCTGATTAGTGACTAGGTATAACCCACCTTGTTTAGTGCCTGTTGTCAGGGAGTTAGGTTTACTAATGTACACAGGGCCACACTGGCTGGCCTCCGTTACACTAACCCCCCTAAAACAGTCATGGCACTAATCTAAGCCGCTTGTCACGATGTGTTGGTGACAAACCCCAAGATGCAGAGATGGCGGCAGGCATTGTGCGAGAAAACATGATTTAATGTCCAAAAATATAAAGAAAAAACACAAACCAGGAACTAGGAACAGGGAACAGGATGCCAGGAAAACAGGAACTGGAAGACGAGGAACAAAAAGACAGCAAGCTACAAACATCTACAATATATAGCTTACCGCTACCGCTTACAGCTACACTGACATCGGCAAGTAGGAATGACAATCATCCAGCCCTGACTGGAGGGGAAGGCAGGTTTAAATAGCAGCTGGCTGATTGACACCAGGTGTGCCCAGGTGCCAATCAGCCATAGCTGAGGGGGAAACAGCACTCAGGGAGACAAACAGGAAACAGAACCAAAACAAGAGCGCTGACAGGAAATACAACCAACACAGAGGAAAAACTAAAACACAACCAAACTGTCAGGGGCAAGCCTGACACCGCTTGGTTCAGTCCCTACATTTTCTGTTCTGCTGTTGTTCGCTGACATGAGAGACGAGTGTGCTAGCTACTGAGCTAAAATCCTGGGCTATCAACCTGATAGCCAGCACTGCTCTTGAGGTTGTCAGGGAGTGAGGTCTACTAACATACACATGGCCCAGCCACACTGGCTGGCCTCCATTACATAGGGACAGGGGAGCCGCCTAATCACTAATCAAGAGCAGGTGTTGAAATTTAGCCCTCAAGCCGGAGGTAAAGTGGCTGAGAATGAGGGCAGATAGGAAGTAGAATAAAAAATAAGAGCACTGGACAGGAAACATTACCAAAAACACAGAAACATGAAATATAAATCCTACCTGTATCCGCACTCATAGGATCAAAGGATCATGGTTGCAGAGGAGATTGAATCAACAAAAAAATGTGCAATGTTGTAATTGCGCCAATTTGTGGAAATGAATTTGTCCTACTGTTGCAACTGCACACTTTGGCCAATCTTTGTCATTTTCATCAATCAAATTTGTCCCTGAGCAGTGTTCAAACAGGACTGCAACAATGACCTTCAGTAAAGCATACGTGATGACCAATGCACTATAAAACTACCTGAGCAAAGCAGTCCGTGTTGATTCTTCCTTTTACCAAGACATTTTGGACATATCCGTTCCGCTCAGTAAAATTATGCATCTGCTGATTACCACATGTTACCCATTATCATTGCTTCCTCTTGGGATTGGACCCAGGACGTTCTGCATGTAAAACAGATATGACGACCACTACACTGTAGACAACATGATGAGGGTCCTTGAAATACATAAAAAGTCATAGCTGCAACATATATGTTGCAGCATACAGTGTGTGTGATGAGATCCATATTTAAATTCACTTTCGGATCTTCTAATTACAATGTCCACGTATCCGAATACTTAAAACATTTTGGCCAAAACTTTTGCCTACTCCCTCACGGTAACACATAATTCACAATAATGGTGCAACATCAAACTACTACAGATAAGCAGTTAATAAGCCCTTTTCCACCACAGGAACTTTCCCATTTACCTTGGTAAATAAAGTTCTCCCTGTGTTTCCACCAAAAACTACTAGATCCGGTAACCTTATCGGGGGTGAGCTGTGCTGTCGAACACTGATTGGGTGAACACAGTTGGGGGTGTTCCTTAAACATATTTTTCAAACACAGGACCGCCATTTACAAAATGCTCGACGACTTATTTATTTCTTGTGTATTTTTATTACAGCAAACTTGACAACGGAGAGAAAGAAGAACTAAAGGAACTTTCGACTTGCAGGAACTATTGTGGGGCATCTTTATGCTGAAGAACGCTGATCAGTGGAACTATCTTGCACTGTTCTTACAGAGATTTACAAAGTGTTAAGATGGACTCAAAGCAATCATTATGTTTAAATGCACTAAAATAGTCTGATTTCGCAAATAGGTTTTTTTTGTTGCATGTTCACACTTACTGAACGTGTGAAGTACAAGTGTTCATGCACACACTCACATGCGACTATTGGTCATACGCCATGTGCCTCCCATACACTGTGGGGCGCTTAGTTCATGTGCATTTGTGCAATCCGGATAACTGAATTACTTTTCCGGTTGACCTGTGACGTCACACTAGGATTTGCGGATACTTACAACTTGTTTTAAAGATTACAACAAATATTACGTCTCTAATGACTATGCTGATGTTAAATAACAGACAGCTTCAAAAAATGATCTTGGATTGCGCTACGTACATAACGCTACTACCAAGAATGTATCGAGTCGGATGCAAAGGAATGCGGTGGAAGAGTTTTTTGGAAAGAATTTTCGGATGAAAATAATGGAAAAAAAACTTTCAAATGTCTCAAAGTTAATTCTAAAGGCTCTGTGGATTGATGGAAGGAGTTTTAAATTCCAAGGAAAAGACCATTCGACTGATTTCCAGAGGAAGGTTGCTATTGTTCTGGACTATCTTGCCCATTGTGCGGAAAGTTAATCAGTTGGGTTGCACAAATGCACATGAAGAGGTTTGTGTACGCTTTATCATTCGCCTTTAACATACCTGCTTCATTATCTTTCATCTCACTGGGATTTTGTTCGGGAGTCCAAGTTAAGCCGGCATTCAACATTTCCTCAGCTCTCTTCTTAAATAAATCTCTGTTTCTTTTTTTCTACCATTGATGAACTGCTTTTTTACTCCTCCTCATTGCAATTGTTGCTGTTTTTATTGAATGGGGTCTGCTTCCGGGTTTTATCCCGTGCGTTGAGACTGGCGCATGCTCGATACGAAGGGTCCTCTCCGGCAGCACAGAGATCTGGTTTCCAACCGCATAATTCAGGTGTGCTAGTCCAACTTTTCAAAAACCAAACGAGATCGGATTAAGGTGTTTCTATGGGTTGTAGGAGGTATATTTACAGCTGAACTATTTGAGAAATCGAACTAATTTAGTGCATGGACACGTACTGACTGACCTCAGCTGCTTACTACTCTGAGACTTCCGTTGGACAAATGTGAAATAAAGGAGGCAGTACACGAGAGGAACAAAGGTAAATAACATAAAATATTAACTATTTACTTTATTACATGCTGTACAAATAGTCAGTGACATTCCATTTGTGTAGTTATTAGCCTCAACTCGAGTGAACAGAATGCTAATGCTAAAAAGCTAACACTAAAGTCGATGTGTACGTGTTTTCGGCGTAAGATAAACAGCGACATGTATTCTTTTAATATTGTTATTTACAGCTGAAATGAACCAACAGGAATCCCCTGACCCTCATAAATTAATAATTTACTAAGAGGATGACTTTCAGACTGTTGGACATTGTGGACTAAAGCCTGACTCTTTATTAACAATTCAGTAAACTTCATTTTTTAAATCATATCGTTTTGTATATTATTTCTTTGTATTTCATTTACCTACTTTTTAGAAAATTATCTGTGACCTAATATTCTGTTTATTTACAAGGTGTCAGTGTAGAAATATACTAAACCACTCCTCTATACAGCATCAGCCGGTTGTGTATAATGTACTCTGAACTGTGCAATGCAGTGGAAAGACAAAGCACACCTAAAGGTCCTAAACTTTAGGTTGAAAATGGACTCATGTTGCTTCGTCATCTTACCAACACATTTTCAACAGTTCTCTTCCACTACGTAAAACAGTCTGCGGATTTCAAGAAGGCTACTTGATTACTACATGCATTTTAGAGATTATCATCGGTTCCACTGGGGATTGAACTCAGGACCTACTGCAAGTAACGCAGACATGATGACCACTACCCTATGGGACCACAGCACTCAAATTCCTGAAATATGTGAAAAAGTTACAGGTTTCAGCATATACTATGTATTTATGTGTGGTAGGCTCAATATGTGTTCACTTTCAGATTTCCCCAAGTACAGCATAATGTCCACTTGTCCCGATACCTTTTCCTGCATAACATGGGTATAGTAACAAAGAAGAGTAATTGGTGCAACTGTAGTATTGCAATTTCTGGGAGAAGAAGCAATCTGCTGATTTCAAGACAGCAGCCTAACCTTTACAGACATGTTTCTGCTGGGGATTGAATCCACAACCTATGTTGTCGTCAACAACCGTATTGCCCTTGACTAATATAGGATGATATACGATATACAGATATAGGAGCCTGTCCCACCTGTATATGCGAGCGGAAGGCAGGGTACACCCTGGACAAGTCGCTACCTCATCGCAGGGGCAACACAGATAGGCAGACAACATTCACACTCACATTCACACACTAGGGACAATTTAGTGTTGCCAATCAACCTATCCCCAGGTGCATGTCTTGGGGGGTGGGAGGAAGTCGGAGTACCTAGAGGGAACCCAGGCAGTCACGGGGAGAACATGGAAACTCCACACAGAAAGCCCCCCAGCCCAAGAATCGAACCCAGGACCTTCTTATTGTGAGGCACCAGCATAAGCACTGCTCCACCATGCTGCCTATTCCAAACTTATCTAAACAAATTGTTGTCTGAGCAACCAAGCTATTCAAGCGTGTACATTGAACCTACACGCTGTGCTCTCTCAGCACTGAATTAATCAATGATGATCGATTTTTTCTCAGAGGAAAAAAGACAAGGTGTTTTTACGGTGCCTTCACAGACCACTGAACAGAGTAGGACACAATGCCCGCCAGAAGGAATACATAATTCTAATAGATTATATTTAAATCAATCTAAAGTGCTACAGTACAAACCACTATTTAAAACAAACAAGTTTATCTATTCAAAGAGATAAAATACTGAGACTAAAACACTATCAGTGAAGCATAAGAAACAAAAGACGTGGGTGTTCCAACAACGAGTCTATTTATTTCAGTTATATTTAAAATATAACTTGGTCAATTGATATGTATAAAAAAATACCTTGGTCAAAAGATTTAAGTGTGTGTATATATGTTTTTTAAACACATTCAACAATACAGCGATAATAATGATAACCGTGATCATTTTGGTAAAAATAGCCGTGATATGAAATTCTCATATCGTTACATCCCCATTGTATAGTTACACAACTCAATACAATGTATTTTACACCCGGAGGAAAGAGAAGACATATGGTCGCACTTCATCTTTGCCACGGCAGATAACAAGATATGTTTTAAACCCTGTGGCTAGATTTTTTCCAGTAAAAATACAACCAACTTGAAGCACCATCTGCAGGCTAACCATCCGGACATCTACACCAGTGTTTTTCAACCACTGTGCCGAGGCACACTAGTGCCGTGAGATACAGTCTGGTGTGCCGTAGGAGATTATGTAATTTCACCTAATTGGGTTAAAAATATTTTTTGCAAACCAGTAAATATAATCTGCAAATGTGCCCTTGGTGTTAAACAAAAACAGAAAGCTGGACAAAAGCAAAGCCTTACAGCGTGTGGAGCAGACGGCGTCCACAAAGTGCTTTCGTACATGACAATCAACAATGTCCCCACAAAGAAGGATAGCATCCGCACAACTTAAATAGTCTTGATTGCAAAGCAGTTGCGGGGGAATAGTGTTCAAGGAAGACATGAAACTGCTACAGGAAAATACCAACAAAACAGGAAAAGCCACCAAAATAGGAGCGCAAGACAAGAACTAAAACACTACACACAAGAAAACACCAAAAAATCCAAAAGAAGTTACGACGTGATGTGACAGGTCGTGACAGTACACCTACTTTGAGACAAGAGCTATAGTGATGCATGGTTGGTAAATGGTACATTATGGTAAATGGGTTATACTTGTATAGCGCTTTTTCTACCTTCAAAGTACTCAAAGCGCTTTGACACTATTTCCACATTCACCCATTCACACACTGATGGCGGGAGTTGCCATGCAAGGCCCTAACCACAACCCATCAGGAGCAAGGGTGAAGTGTCTCGCTCAAGGACACAACGGATGTGACAAGGTTGGTAGAAGGTGGGGATTGAACCAGGAACCCTCAGGTTGCTGGCACGGCCACACTCCCAACTGCGCCACGCCATCCCCATGGTTATGGTTTGAATTAATATCCAACAATTGCGAGAATGACTTTTTATTGTCAATATCGGCTACTGAGTTTAATTTTTTTATGTTTTCTGCTGGTGGTGTGCCTCAGAATTTTTTAAATGAAAAAAATGTGCCTTGGCTCAGTAAAGGTTGAAAAACACTGATCTACACCACGGTAGAGCAGGATCAAGACCGCTTACTCTACCACTACTTTTGTAGTACACCATGGACGAGCTTGTCCGCCAATTTAATAAGCTAAGACACCTGTACAGTGCACTTTAATTGATGTCCTCGGCACACTTTTCAGCTATTAATTGCACAACTTGACAACCCAAAAGAACAGATTTGTCATTCTTCAAGCTAACACACAAAAGAAACAAAGACAGGTACATGAGAGATATATACGTTCTAGATTTATAAAACTGGTTGCTTTATTTAAACGGGCAGTTGCTCAGATGCCAATTGTGCACACTCAGTGTAGTTATAAAAAATATAGAATAAAACTTTGTTTCTTTTTATGACCACTTTAGTCATACATTATTCAACATTTGAAGATCTGATAGGTCAGTTACAGCTCATGTTATTACCTATTCTGTGTTATGTGTTTTAAGTTGCACGATTGCGCCAAGTAAAATTCCTAGTTTGTGAACCCGTTCTCAAACAATGGCAATAAAAACTCTTCTGATTCTGAAAAAAAATTGCTTAATTTGAGCTACAATAATAGCAAGTTGTGAGGTTAGTGTGAAATGTACTTATTGATATATTCATGAGGTGCAGGTCTTGCTGTGAATTTAGTTTTTGAGATGCTGAATATAAATGTGGTTTCAAGACAACTTTAAAGATGTGTTATCCTTTATACTTCATATCTCAGTCGAGTAAATTTACTGTAATTCAGTTGACTAAAAAAAGACTAAAGAAGACTAAAATATACTAAAACTCATTTTTATCAAAATACTTTGACTAAAATGTAATTAAAAACAGCTGTCAAAATGAACATTTACTATATTGATAATAATAATAATAACAGATAACATTTTATGTTTATATATTGTGCTTTTCTAGACATTCAAAGCGCTTTACAGTGAGACCGACCAAATATTCATTTACACACTAATGGTGGTAAGCTAGATTTGTACCCACACATACCCTGGGGTAGATTGATGTATACGTGGCTGCCAATTTGCGCCAACAGCCTCTCCAACTAACACCAAACATTCATCATATTCATATACCATGGTGGGAGGCACTGGGAGCAAGGTAGGTCAAGTTTCTTGCTCGAGAACACAGCAGCAGTGACTAGGATGGCAGAAGCTGGATTCGTACCAGGAACCCTCATGTTTATGGACACCGCAGCTCTAGATCACCTCTGCTACGCCGCCCCGGCAAGTAAAGCCAAAATTATGACCACTACGCTATGGAACTACCACACACAAGGAGTCTATATTGATACTTCATTTTATCAAGACGTTTCCGACAATTCTGTTCGGAGAGATTGAGACATATCTGCTGATTTCAAGAAAGCATCTTGACAACCACTGGTTTCATTGAGGATTGAAGCCAGAACCTTCTGCGTGTAAAGCAGATGTGATGACCACCTCACTATGAAGCAAAAACATAAATTCTTGAAGTACATAAAAACTTTTGGGCTGACAGAAAGTGTTGCCGCATACAGTATGTGTTTGATGGGTTCTCTATTTCTTATAACAAATACATTATTTTACTTTCTGATAGTTTGATTATATTTTTGTATTTGTTTGTTCCAGAACTTTTTCTACATAATGTGGTAACTCCCTCACAGTAACAAAGAGGATCAATTCCCAATGAAGGTGCAACATCACGAGATGCTGGAATATTCCATTATCAGAAAGAAAAAGCATCAAAATACCAATCTGCTGATTTCAAGGAAGCAGTTTTACCATTATGCATAAAACCCCAACCATAACTTGGTGCAATATCAGGAGCTACTGGAGTACAGAGTCCCCACACCACTTTGCGTAAGTGCATCGTCAATTTTAGAATATCATTGACTACATTGAGATTTAAGAACCCATTGACGTTTCATGTTAAAATATGCCTGTTTAGACCCCGTTTACACTGCACACCAAATCAGATTTTTTTGCCCTCAAGTGACACAGATGATAATCAGATTTTTTTGCCAGTCTGAACGCTCCAAAGTGTTTCAAATCTGATCTTTTCGCATCAGATTCAGGCCACACCAGAAGGTAGTCCTAAAATCATATAGGAATCTAATATTTTCAAATGTGACTTTAGTCAAAAAGCAATGCAACCCGAATGCGACCCGTATGTGACTTTTTCGTCAGCTTTGGGCGAGCTACGTCACTCGTGTGTGCGGGAAAGACGCAGTCGCCAGCGGAAGTGGATATTTCATCACAACATCCGGTTTCGGTGAGCAAAGTCTACTTAAGACGACCAAATTTGCTGTGCATCACTTGTCAATAGTGCGCAAATAATAGGCTATATGTAATATATGAATATATAATTTGATTTCGAGGGAATAGGGATTGTTGAAGGACCAGAATTGACGCGGTGGTGCATTTGCTTACCGGTGAGGTGAAAAATAAAGCTCACGTAGATCCACGCTGATGTCCTTGTCTTCTCTACTTAAAAGCCATTAAAAGATTAGAACCCTCCCAAATATATACTGTATATACTGTATCCATTCATACATTATATCACTGTATTTTTTTTCATGTAAAAAATAACAATTTTTAAGATGTTGCGACTTTTATTTTGTTTTGTAGCAGTAGCAACTTCCTCCCGGTCAACTTCCTTTTTTTTACTTTATCGATGTGCGCATGCAACTGACGTTGAGGCCACATAGGGGCCACATTGGGGTCTGTGCACGTTTACACTGGAGTCTGATAAAAATCACATTTTACTTGCAGTGTAAACAGTCAGCTAGGAAAAAAAACTGATTAAAAAAAAATCTGATTTGGGCCACTTTGGCCTGCACTGTAAACATAGTCTTAGAATGCATGGGGTGTTTTAAGACAATAGGAAGTGTTTAAAGGTGTATATGAAAGCTGTGTAGAGTTTGTGGAGGGTTTATAAAGACATGTATATAATACTCATATAAATCATAAAATGGTAAATAGTCTGTATTTATAAAACGCTTTACTATACCTGGAACAATACCCAAAGCGCTTTACATTATACATTACATTCACCCATTCACACACATTCACACACTGATGGCGGAAGCTGCCACGCAAGGCGCTAACCACGACCCATCAGGAGCAAGGGTGAAGTGTCTTGCCCAAGTACTCAACAACCATGACTAGGATGGCGAACGCTGGAATCAAACCAGGAACACCTTAAATTGCTGGCAAGGCTGCCCTACCATCTGCACCGTAGCGTTCCCATTTCACAGGAATTTTGAGGGAAGACTTTATTCCACTGTCTTGGGAAAGAGGCAATGAGAATACCATCATTTGGCAACATCATCACAGTATCAGGATGGACATGAGTATTCCACTTTCTATCAAAATACCAATCTGCTGATTTCAAGAAAGTGGCTTAATTATTACATTGTTTTGGTTCCACTCAGGTTTGAACCCAAAGACTTTCAGAATGTAAAGGCAACTGGGTGGTCACTACACTACAGAACCTACACTACAGAACCACCACAGAGAAGTTGTACATGTTAATTGTTCATTTGAATGAATCAACAGACCCTCCATGAATGTGTGACATTGTAATCAACCCAATTCACATATATTTAAAATATCCCTGTAAATTATGGGCAGCTGTTATAAATTGGTTACACTGAGGATTGAACCCAGGATCTTCTATGGGTAAAGCAGATGTGACGACGACTACACTATGAAACCACAACACATTGAAATACATTTAAAATGTCAAAATTTTACAGTATATGTTTCGGCATACAGTATTTATTTATCTGTGGTTGTTCCATATTTGTGTTTACTTTCAGATTACTGAGATTGCTGATTGAGGAGTTTAATTGTCAATTTAAGTCTGTGCTTCAATGAAACCTGGTTTGCACATCCAGAATAATAAAAAACTGAGCTGAGCGGAAGATTGCATCGTGACAGTATAATGTCCAGTTGTCCCACTACTTGCGCCTGCATTGTGTGCGTACTTGCTCACAGCAACAACAAAATAAATTATATACTTTCTGGGTGAAGCGTTACTACAAACAGAACTACCACAAATAAGCAGTACTATTTATTCTTTGTCTGACCAGGACATTTTGGACAATTCTGTTCCACTTGGTAAAATGAATTAACTGCTGATTTCACCAAACAAACTTGATCATTGCATGTGACTATTTCTGGTTCCACTGGGGAATGAACCCAAGACCTTATACATGTAAAAGACAGGTGATGACCACGACACTTCTTTTGTTGAAAAGACTTGTTGTACATTCTTGGGTAGCAGGTTATAGTTTACTTTGTACATAATTGTAGCTGTTTGCAAATGCACCAAGTCATTAAATTTCAATATTTTTCATTCATTAAATAAAAGTTTTGAGTTTTCTCAATATCCACCATTATGTATTAATCTAACTGATCTATTTTGTAACACCGTTCGTGAATGAAGTGTACGTTTGTAATTATTTCCCCATATTTGTCTGGACTTGGTTCTTGGGTTTTGTTTCTCCGGAAGGCAACGGAAAATTGGCACGGGCAAGACGTGAATTAAGAAACATGATTTAATATTAACTCAAAAAAAGAATAAACAAAAGGCGCGCACAATGGCGGAAATACAAAAACTTGGCTATGAAAATAAAACTTGCACAAAGGCAGAAACTAGGAACAATAAAACAAAAACACAAACTATGGCATTAATAAACAAAAACTTACTTGGCAAAGAACTGTGAACATGACATGAAGTAGAGGGATGAAAAAGTGTGAGGTCGCCAGGACGAACAACAGAAACAGACAGATTTAAATAGTGACATGATCAGTGAAAACAGGTGCGTGACTCAAAACGTGAAACAGGTGCGTGACAAGACAGGTGAAAACTAATGAGTTGCTATGGAAACATACAAACAAGGAAGTGCAACCAGGAACTAAAAATAGTCCAAAAAACAAACACATGGCCAAAACAAAACATGATAAACAGACATGACAGAACCCCCTCTTACGGACAGATCCCAGATGTCCAAAAACAAAAAACAGGATCAAGAGTCATGGGAGGGCGGGAGGGGGACATGGCGGTGGGTCGCCTGGTCAAGTGGCCCCGAATCCACCGAGGCATAGTCATGTGGCGGCGGCGAGTGGAACGCTGCCGCCACAGGCGAGGTGGGCGACCCGGGAAGGGCCACATGCTGGAGGCTGTGGCTTGGCGTGACAAAAGACTGGTGGTGGTGGTCGTGCTGGAGGCTGTGGCTTGGCGTGACGAAAGACTGGTGGTGGTGGCCGAACCAGAAGTTGCGGCTTGGCGTGGCGATGCTGAGCCACCCCACCTGAACAATTCCCAGCCCTAGCCGCCCCCTCAAGGAGCGGATACCAGACGCGCTCCCCGCTGTCTGGAACCGTTATTTGGGGTGGGTGGAGGGAGGTGAGGAGGGGGGCAAAATCCTCCCCTCTAAATTGTCCAAAAAGTCTTTCTTTCCCCCCCACCTGGGCTTTTGTGGGTAAAAAACATTTTTGTGACTTGGGCGTGGCTTGAGTCCTGGGGGGCGAGACATGAAATTCAAATGGCTGTGACTGATTAGACCTGATGTTCAAGATCATGTTTTGGTAGTGTTTTATCTTGTTCTTTGAGTCTTTTGTTGAAGGCGGGTGATCAAAAGTAAAAGAGTTGAAATAAAAATCCTGCTCTGAAACGTCATTTTGGAGCTGCGGAGCTGGCAGCAACCTGCTTCCGCCCGGAGTGGGAGGAGCCTGCGGCAGCGCCGCGTGCTGTCCGCTCGCCTTCCCTGATGTCCTTGGTCTGGAGCGGCGCTTTCGGGACTGCGGTGACGCAGCGCCGTCCTCGGACCAAATGGAGCTCAATGGCACCAGATTTCCATCTGGCCCCCACATCAGGTCTCTGCGCTTCCCGAAGGAATAACGCAGCGTCTCTTCCTCCATCGCGCGGAGGACCTCCCACGCTGCCTCGTCAAAACTGTCCAACTTTCTTGCGGAGAAACTCTTATGCTGGCGACCTACTGTCAGAACTTGGTTCTTGGGTTTTGTTTCTCCGGAAGGCAACGGAAAATTGGCACGGGCAAGAGTGAATTAAGAAACATGATTTAATATTAACTCAAAAAAAGAATAAACAAAAGGCGCGCACAATGGCGGAAATACAAAAACTTGGCTATGAAAATAAAACTTGCACAAAGGCAGAAATTATGAACAATAAAACAAAAACACAAACTGTGGCTTTAATAAACAAAAACTTACTTGGCAAAGAACTGTGAACATGACATGAAGTAGAGGGATGAAAAAGTGCGAGGTCGCCAGGACGAACAACAGAAACAGACAGATTTAAATAGTGACATGATCAGTGAAAACAGGTGCGTGACTCAAAACGTGAAACAGGTGCGTGACAAGACAGGTGAAAACTAATGAGTTGCTATGGAAACAAACAAACAAGGAAGTGCAACCAGGAACTAAAAATAGTCCAAAAAACAAACACATGGCCAAAACAAAACATGATAAACAGACATGACAATATTCCTACACAATAACTCATATATGATAATACTTGCTAGCAAGCATTATATGGAGTGATTTTTGGTCCAGAAAATATTTTGCATTATTCATTATTGATGTGTTTCTTGCTACTTTACGTTGTATATTGTTTACATTAGATTTCCAGTTCATTTTTTCGTCTATGATTACACCCAAAAATGTTATCCTTTTAATGTCTACTCTGTTTAATTGTATTTGTGTTTGACTTTCTCTTATACTGTTACTGAATAAAAAATGTTATAGTTTTACTGAGATTCAAAGATAGTCGTTGGTCAAACCATCTCTTTAATTGGTTCATTTATTCTGTTATTATTGGTATTAACTTCTGTGTGTTCTCTCCTGTCCAAAACGCAGTCGTGTTGTCTGCAAATAGAACCGTATTTTTCGGACTATAAGTCGCAGTTCTTTTCATAGTTTGGCCGGGGGTGCGACTTATACTCAGGAGCGACTTATGTGTGAAATTATTAACACATTACCGTAAAATATCAAATAATATTATTTAGCTCAGTCACGTAAGAGACTAGACATATAAGATTTCATCGGATTTAGCGATTAGGAGTGACAGATTGTTTGGTAAACGTATAGCATGTTCTAAATGTTATAGTTATTTGAATGACTCTTACCATAATATGTTACGTTAACATACCAGGCACGTTCTCAGTTGGTTATTTATGCGTCATATAACGTACACTTATTCAGCCTAATGTTCACTATTCTTTATTTATTTTAAATTGCCTTTCAAATGTCTATTCTTGGTGTTGGGTTTTATCAAATAAATTTCCCCCAAAAATGCGACTTATACTCCAGTGCGACTTATATATGTTTTTTTCCTTCTTTATTATGCATTTTCGGCCGGTGCGACTTATACTCCGGCGCGACTTATAGTCCGAAAAATACGGTACTAGCTTTACAAATGTCGTTTGTAAACAGATTGAACAATTGTGGTTCCAGTATTGATCCCTGGGGTACGCAACAAGATATATTTAGCGCTGTAGACATGTGTTCACCTAGTATTGCTTACGTGTTTTGAGATCCCAAAACACTGCAGCTGCACACTGTTTACTATCAATTGGGTCCTACTACTTTTCGGACATGCTTTAATGAAACAACTGGAAATATGTGATGTATTACATTGTCATTTTATTGTATGCATGATCGAAAAAAACTGAAGCTGACTGACTGATGTTCCTCTTCTTGTAGTTTCCATAATAGATTGTGAAAATTGGCTTAAGATCACTGATGTCAGATATTAGCAGACCACTTGCAGTATTATCAAAATAATTGGTAAAAAATATTATCAATAAGTGTGGCACTGTGTGCTGTTATTCTGCTTGGCCTTGCGATTTTGAAATATATTAACTCATACTATATATTGTATCTATGAAGTAATTAGTGGACTTTTGTTTGTTAGGGTTCAAGAGGTCAATGTTGAAGTCACCACATAAGACAAATACTTTTTGACTAGTTTCAATAAAAGTTGCATTAATCTAGTTCTCCAACGTTTCAATGTTCGACTTAGTTGTTCTATATTTACAGCTGATCAGTACATTTTGGCTTTTTTTCATGACATATTTTAATGGTTAAACACTCTAAATGACATGTTCTTAATCACGTACATAGCAACTCCTCCTCTGTTCTTGTTGGTGTTGTTGATGTAATTCAGTTTATTTCATTCCAGATTAAAATATATACATTTTTTAGCATCTATTAATATTTCTGAGATAATAACCGACAGTTTGTTGTCGGTCATAATGTTGTTATTATATTGTTCATCTGTACGATAAAAACAGTTATTACTGATGTGGGAGAAAAAATGTGTATCTAGATCTATATCCTTCTCTAATTCCAGACTATTATTATGATCTATATTGCAGAAGGTTTTCAGTTACAAATTTTCCTATTCAGCAATCTTTTGTGCTGCTGTATGAATGTCCATAGGTGTGGATGAATGTGCTCCTGAATACAGATATTTTTGTTCAGTAATCACTTGGAACTTTGTAGATGATAATTGTTGTCCCTCCGGCTCTATTATAGTTGTCGTAGCTCTGTAAGCTTCAATATTTGTCCAAATCCTTGATTTCTTTGACAAGTACTCTTGCTTCTGGACAGTTACAAAGAAGGTGCAAAATCAGGAGCAACAGTATTCCACTTTCTGGGTTAAGAGGCACTCATAATGCCAATCTGCTGATTTCAAGAAAGCAGCGTAACCATTATAAGATCATGTTCTACTAGAGACCAAACCAGAGCTTTCTGTGTGTAAAGCAGACGCGATGACTACTACACTACTGAACCACTACACAGAAGCGGTCCATGCTTGTTCTTCATCTGACCAAGACATTTTGTGCAATTCTGTTCCACAAGGTAAAAGACTATCTGCTGATTTCAAGAAACAAACTTGATCACCACATGTTAGCAATTATTGGTTCCCCTGGAGATTGAACCCATGACTTTCTGCATGTAAAACAGATGTGATGACCACTACACTATAGAAACAAGACCAAGGTCCTACTTTTGCCTTCATAATGTGGCCACTGCCTCGCAGTAACTAGGAAAGAAAATAAATTCACATTGATGTTGCAACATCAAGAGATACTGAAGTATTCCACTTTCTCAGGGAATGAAAAAAAAGAAGATCCATATGCAAATGTTAGACATACGCTTGACCATTATGAATTCATGGTTGTACTAACGATTGAATAAACAGATCCTTCAGTAATTTTCAGTCATGAATTCACGCAAATTCATCACTGCAAATGATGCACGGATGCACAACTTTGCCCAATAATAATACAAATGGATTCGATTTCTATAGCGCTTTTTCTAATGCGTCAATGCACGATTAATCATCATGTTCTTCAATTGAATTTATCCCTAAGCAATTCTGTTTCACTAGTTAAAACAAAATGTATGGCTAGGTGAAATGTCCACCAGTCCCAATAGCTTTGCCAATATAATGTGGGTGACGATAACAAAGAAGGGACATATATAAGGATGGTGCAACATCAGGAGCAACTGGAAAATTCCACTTTCTGGGAGAACAGATAATGAAAATACATTTCTGCTGATGTCAAGAAAGCAGCCTAACCATAATATCATCATGGCTGCGCTGGGGATTGAATCAGCAGTTCCTGCAGGAATTTGCAATGTTGCGATTGCGCCAATAGCAGCAAATGTTGCGCTACCTTGCAACTTTGTCCAATTGTTGCAACTTTCCAGCGCATGTTGGCCAATCATTGTCATTTGCGCGAACCGATTTGTCCTTGAGCAGCACTCAAACAATCACAAAGAAATCTTAACAAATCTTGGAGAGACTGGATCAAGGACCTTCAGCTTGTAATTCAGACGTGATTACCACTACACTATGAACTACCACAAAAAAGCAGTCCATATTGATTTTTCATTTTACCAAGAAAATTTGGACAATTCTGTTCCACTAGGTAAAATGCCAGATCTGCTGATTTCAGAAAGAAACTAGATCACCACATGTGATGTCAGCTATTACTTTCAGTTCCACTGGGTCTTGAACCCAGGACCTTCTGCGTGTACAGCAGACGTGATGACCACTACACTATGAAACCACAACACTGGACTCCTTGAAATACATCAAAAGTTTCACAATCAATCAAACGTTATTTATAAAGTGCATATCACTTATAAAACAAATGCAATACAATGTGCTTTCCAGACGCAAAAACAATGCCCTGATGACCAACCTCCTCCAACATCAGTAACATACACACACGGACAAACCAACACACGCACGCACACATGCACGCACACATGCACGCACAGATGACTGCATGGCTGAGTACAGAGGAGCTAGGTGAAGAAACACTATCACAAGAGCCGTCTGCACCACAAGCTCACCAGACCACGGCCACCAGGATGCTGACAAAAGCACCCCCCTAGCCATGGCAGATAACGTCCCTGATGCTGAGGGCTCCCTCACAGGAACGCTGGAAAGTAAAGATAATAAAAGGTGTACAAATACCAAGAACTATGATTAATAGTAAAATATGAGTAAAAATAGCATGAAGATGAACATATATGTACAGTAAATACGTAATATATAAATAGAACTAAATGAAATGTATTATAAAGAGAGACACTGAAATATTCCACTTTCTTGGGGAGGAGGAAATACGAAGTTTAATCTGCTGATTTATAAAAAGAAGCAGCCAATATAAATTGATGGTTGTACTGAGACCGAAGAGAAATCCTGGAGGAACTAGATCAAGGACGCTTGGCATATAAATCAGATGTGATGACCACTACATTATGATCTACCCCAAAGAAGAAGCAGTCCATTGATTCTGTTTCACTAGGTAAAATGACCTATCTGCTAAATTCAAGAAAATATCTTGTTCACCACATGTTAGTGTCAAGAGGGGGGGTCGCAGCTGGCTGCGGGGTTGTTCTTCCCATGCAAAGACGGCTCCGGACGACAGCGTGAAGGTGAGCTTGGATTTATTTAAACATAAATCACTCAAACTTTCACAAATGCAAACAATAAACAAAAAAAGGCAAGCGTGCCTAAAACACAAAAGAAGCTGCTATTAGCAGAAGCAATGACATGAACTATGACTTACTTAGTCAGCAAGAGCCATGAACAGGTGTGACATAAGACAATGAACGCAGAACGAGTGAACAGAAAGAAAGACTTAAATAACAGACATGATTAACAACAGGTGCGTGACTCAAAACGTGAAACAGGTGCGTGACATGACAGGTGAAAACTAATGGGTGACCATGGAAACCAAACCAAACAAGGAAGTGACACCAGGAACTAAAAAAGAGTCCACAAAACAAACAGCACATGGCCAAACAAAAACATGATCAACAGACATGACAGAGCCCCTCCCTTAAGGACAAATCCCAGATGTCCAAAAACAAAAAAAACAAGGCAGGATCAAGAGTCATGGGAGGGCGGGAGGGGGACATGGCGGTGGGTCGCCAGACCAGGTGTCCCCGAATCCACCGGGGCAGAGTCAGGTGGCGGCGGCGGGTAGACCGCCGCTGAACCTGACGAGGTGGGCGACCTGGGAATGGCCACATTCGTGGCAGACGAGGAGGTCGGCGCACCTGGCGTGGCGGACGCCCATGGAATGGCCACATCCTTGGCCGACGAGGAGGTGGGCGCGTTGTCGTGGCAGGCGGCGAAGCTTGGCGTGGTGCGTCAGGCGGCGAAGCTTGGCGTGGGGGGTCTTTGTCTTGGCATGGGTCGTGGTGCAGGAACCGGAGCTTGGTGTCGTGGTGCAGGAACCGGAGCTTGGCGTCGTGGTGCAGGAACCGGAGCTTGGCGTCGTGGTGCAGGAACCGGAGCTTGCCGTCGTGGTGCAGGAATCGGAGCTTGGCGTCGTGGTGCAGGAACCAGAGCTTGGCGTCGTGGTGCAGGAACCGGAGCTTGGCGTCGTGGTGCAGGAACCGGAGCTTGGCGTGGAGCTGCGACAGGTCCCTGGCGTGGAGCAGGTACTGGTGGCGCTTGGCGGTGTGGAGCTGCGACTGGCGGCACTTGGCGTGGAGCTGCGACTGGTGGCGCTTGGCGTGGAGCTGCGACTGGTGGCGCTTGGCGTGGTGCAGGTGGAGGTGGCCTAGCTGGAGGCTGTGGCTTGGCAGGTCGAAAAACTGGTGGTGGGGGCCGTGCTGGTGGCTGTGGCTTGGCGTGACGAAATACTGGTGGTGGTGGTGGTCGTGCTGGAGGCTGTGGCTTGGCGTGACGAAAAGCGACCCCACCTGAACAGTCCCCAGCCCTAGCACCCCCCTCAAGGAGCGGATCCCAGACGCGCTCCCTGCGGTCTGGAACCGTCTTTTGGGGTGGGTGGAGGCAGAATCTTCCCCTCCAAACTGTCCAAAATGTATATTCACCACCTCCACTTTAGACTGGGTATGAAAAAATCTAAATTTAGAAAAAATCTTCTCAAAAGGATTTTTTTTTAAAACAAAGTCCTTAGTGGGCGGCTGACAGAGGGTGTAAATAGAATCAAAAAAAAATTCTTGGTCTCTGACGTCATGACCAGTGGGCGGGATGACGTCATCAGCACGGGTCTCCTGCGGCGGCGAGGAAGACTGGGCTGGTTGGGGAATTTTGTTGTCCGGCGGAGGATCCTGGGGGAACGACGCGCCATGCTGGCGAAAAGAAGCCTTTCTGGCTGGCACTCCATCTTCGCCAGCGCGTCTCCATCACCTCTTCGTGGCTCGTCTGCGGAAGAACGTATGCTGCGTTCATACTGTCAAGAGGGGGGGTCGCAGCTGGCTGCGAGGTTGTTTTCCCATGCAAAGATGGCTCCGGACGACAGCGTGAAGGTGAGCTTGGATTTATTTAAACATAAATCACTCAAACTTTCACAAATGCAAACAATAAACAAAAAAAGGCAAGCGTGCCTAAAACACAAAAGAAGCTGCTATTAGCAGAAGCAATGACATGAACTATGACTTACTTAGTCAGCAAGAGCCATGAACAGGTGTGACATAAGACAATGAACGCAGAACGCGTGAACAGAAAGAAAGACTTAAATAACAGACATGATTAACAACAGGTGCGTGACTCAAAACGTGAAACAGGTGCGTGACATGACAGGTGAAAACTAATGGGTGACCATGGAAACCAAACCAAACAAGGAAGTGACACCAGGAACTAAAAAAGAGTCCACAAAACAAACAGCACATGGCCAAACAAAAACATGATCAACAGACATGACAGTTAGCCATTATCACTGGTTTTACTGGGGATTGAACCCAGGACCTCGTGGGTGTACAGCAGACACTATGACCACTACAGTATGGAACCACAAGCAGCAGTCCTTAAAATCCCCTAAATGTTCTGCGTTCCCCTGATAGGTCACATCTAATGTACAGTATTTGTGTCTGGTGTGCTGCATTATTTTTGGCTTCTTGCAGCTAAAAATAATGCCCTAAAGAGCGCTATTAGAACCAGTGATGAGAGATTGGACTAAAATAGAGAGCGTAACCAGCACAGTTGAGGAAATTAGATCCCAAAGGGTCTTATTGACAAAATGGTTCTTGGGAATTCCCCACATATAATTTTTCCATTGGTCTACAAACTTAAAAATCACAACAGCTACAATATATAGAAACATTTTGACTATGTCAATGAATATCTATCTAGCTATCTAATTCTGAATAACAACGTGTGATAGTTATCTTATATTGCTTAAGTGAAATGTATTGCATATTTTACAACAAGTGGTGTGACCACAGGTCAATACATTTTTTTCAATTTGGAACAAATGCTTGTTTGTGAACCTTACAAGGTCACAGGCCAGCAGACAAAACAACAACCCCTTCTTTGTTTACGCCAGACATTTCTTTAACTTGGAGGCTTTTTTTTTTTTACATTGGACCACAGGGAGCTGCAGTGCCAATACTGTATTGTATAAGCATATGGTCTGACAATTTGTCACGTCGACTGTTAATTTTAGCTTTACTATTGAGATGCAGGGGAAAACGAAAAAAAATGAGTGAAAGGAACAGCTCTTGGAATATCTGAGACTTCCTGCCTGACTCCCCGCTGTGCTCTCTATGCTTTAGTACGCTGATATGACTTCTGGTCAAACAATGCAGCAGTGTAAGTTGAGCACATATGCAACATTAATCTAACTCAGTGTAAATGTGGGAAAATAGACAGACAAAATCTTAAAGTTATAGCCCCCTAAAAGGGGCTGATTGCTTGAGAAACTGCATATTTTTCTCATTTAAAAGATAAACTATTACTACCAACAAGTATGGCCCTACACGCATGTAGTAACACAGCGCACTGGATAGCATAAAACCACCCTCCCTCCTATTAAAACATCTGGCTCTAATCAGTTGTGAATAAAAACATCTTTTAAATTCAAAGGCGGATAGACATCAAGCCAATTGTGTGGAACTTTTGGTGAAAATGTTGAACTTCTTTTTATTATAACAATAGTTTAGATGTCTGTTTCTGTGGCGAGGGTGCTAACACAACTGTAGACGCATAAATGTGTTAACATTACACCATGAGCTGCTGGTGATTTAATACAACAAACCACAATTGTTACATGGGAAAAATACAAATATTTTCAAGATAAAATCACAAACACTGAGTAGTGTTCCGATGAATGTTTTCAGATGTGCGCTGTACTGTAGATCAGTTCACAAGTGCACTGAACACAGGTCGGCACATATCTGCCAGATGATCCACTTGCAGGAAATAATCCTAAAGTTTACTGTGGTTGTATCAGGACAAGCGGTGTTGTTTCCCAACCAGCTGACGTTCGGTACTAAAGAAGCAGCCGCTGTTCAGAGTGCTGATGCAGCATACCTGCTATATCCTGGCAACAGCACTTCAAAGACCCACACTGCTCTTTGGAGCAGATCATAATTCACCCCTGTGGTTGCCTTAAGAGCCAGTGCGGCTAACAGTTTCAGTATGTTTGGCCCAAACCGTCAGCTGAAGTGTAGGGGGAGGGCCTTGGGAAATTCTGAGCGGCGCTGAGGCAAAGTCATCCTAATATCTGTACTAATATCTTATTAAAGCATATTCAGAGCAGGGGGAGGCTAAAGCCAAACCAAGAGTGGGAGGATTAGGCAACAAGGGAGCTTTTTGTGTGGCAAGCCAATGTAGACAGGGAACATAAAAGGAGCTATTTGTCACCTGGGAGACATTTAATGTCACCTCTCACAAAAACAGTATAATTGTGAAAGACTAACTTGAAGTGTGGCTTTGATTAACACATTCTTCTTGGTTGTTGTTGTTTTACCAGTAATTGACTGGGTGATAAAACCAAAAATATATAGAGTTCATGGATGTAAAAAGTCATAGTGTTTGCTTTAGAATTGCACATCAAAATTTTCATTGCCATATAAAATGCCTTTGGGAAATGCTGGTGCTCCTCTACAAATATAACAATTTACAAACAATTTTCATGTCAACAACATCCGTACAATCAAAATACCTAAAGCTAATATTATTTGCATATGACACTACTTCATTCTTCTCAGGGGAAAATACACAGGAAGTAAAGAAAACTGAAGAAAATAGGGAAACCACAAAAATGATTTGATAAAAACAGTGCATCCTTGAATTGAAGATACAATGTTATTTGGAAAAACAAAACTAGATACTCAAACCCAAACACAAATTCATGGTGCAGACCAGTGATTCTCAAAACTGTGGTATGCAGACCACTAGTGGTACGCAAGCTCTATCTAGTGGTACACCATAGAGTCATTTAAATATTCAAAGACAGTGTTACTCTTCAAATTGTGTGTGATGTTACAGTGGCCAAAAATATTCAATATACTGGTTAAAAAAACATCTGCCTTGTTTTTAACGAATACTTAGGCCTACTCCGCTACAGTATTTTATGCCATTATGGTGGCACTTGGAGGGCCAAGTGTTTTTTGAAGTGGTACTTGTAAAAGTTTCAGAACCACTGGTGTAGACACTGACATGGTAAAAGAAAACACATTTCTAGGTGTTATAACAGATATCAAAGTGAGCTGGAAACCACATATGAAGTACATATAACATAAAGTGGCAATAAATATTTAAATATTGAATAACCTAAATCAATTCTGAATCAAAAGCCACTCCCTACTACGTACTGTTCTCTTGTCCTACTTGACTAACTGTGCTAAGATGTTAAAATATGGGGAAATAATTACAAACGTAATCACTAATGATACTCCAGAAAATTATAATCCGTAACGCTGGTTACAGGGAACGAACACATTATCTGTTTATCAAATCTAAAACAATGAAATTCACAGATCCTTTACACTTTCAACCTGCTAATATGATTCACAAAGCAAACAACAACAGGCTGCCCAGAAACATGCAACAGTTATCTTAGGCAGGAGAGGAAAATACAATATTTGGCATGAACAGATATGCATACACAGCACGAAAGCATTTAGAATATTTTTGTTTGTGGAATTAAAATATGCAACAAATTAAGTAAAGATCTTAAAAAAAAGTACTAATATGAGCCAGTTTAAGAAACATTATTGGCATATGCTGCTCACAAAGTATAAAGAAGATCTATTAAAGTACAGTGACTGATATCACGATCAGACATTTATTATGCGACAGGTGGGAATACACAAGCTCTGTTTTATCCAATGGCGTGTCGAGGGGGTAGCACCTTAGAATCTGGTAGGCCACCCTAGGTGCCACCCCACTCAGAGGCCAAAGGATTTGAAGCAGTGTTTTCAAACTGTGGTACACGTACCACTCGGGCTCCATCTAGTGGTACGTCTAATAATAAAACCCAAAACAGAATGTTGAAATATGTGATACAAAACACAGAACTTGCCCACTGAACTATGTGGAAATTATAAAAAATGTCTAATAGTACCATACACAATTAAAAAATATACTTGTTTAAAGGCCTACTGAAACCCACTACTACCGACCACACAGTCTGATAGTTTATATTTCAATGATGAAATCTTAACATTGCAACACATGCCAATACGGCCGGGTTAACTTATAAAGTGCAATTTTAAATTTCCCGCGAAACTTCCGGTTGAAAACGTCTATGTATGATGACGTATGCACGTGACGTCAATCGTTGAAACGGAAGTATGCGGACACATTAAATCCAATACAAAAAGCTCTGTTTTCATCTCAAAATTCCACAGTATTCTGGACATCTGTGTTGGTGAATCTTTTTCAATTTGTTTAATGAACAATGAAGACTGCAAAGAAGAAAGTTGTAGGTGGGATCGGTGTATTAGCGGCGGACTACAGCAACACAACCAGGAGGACTTTGAGATGGATAGCAGACGCGCTAACCGCCGACCTCACCTTGACTTCCTCCGTCTCCGGGCCGCCAACCGCATCCATGATCGGGTGAAGTCCTTCGTCGCTCCGTTGATCGCTGGAACGCAGGTGAGCACGGGTGTTGATGAGCAGATGAGGGCTGGCGTAGGTGGATAGCTAATGTTTTTAGCATAGCTCTGTGAGGTCCCGTTGCAAAGTTAGCTTCAATGGCGTCGTTAGAAACAGCATTGTTAAGCTTCGCCAGCCTGGAAAGCATTAACCATGTACCGGTAGTTACATGTCCATGGTTTAATAGTATTGTTGATTTTCTGTCTATCCTTCCAGTCAGGGGTTTATTTCTTTTGTTTCTATCTGCATTTAAGCCCGATGCTATCACGTTAGCTCCGTAGCTAAAGAGCTTCGCCGATGTATTGTCGTGGAGATAAAAGTCACTGTGAATGTCCATTTTGCGTTCTCGACTCTCATTTTCAAGAGGATATAGTATCCGAGGTGGTTTAAAATACAAATCCGTGATCCACAATAGAAAAAGGAGAAAGTGTGGAATCCAATAAACCCTTGTACCTAAGTTACGGTCAGAGCGAAAAAAGATATGTCCTGCACTGCACTCTAGTCCTTCACTGTCACGTTCCTCATCCACGAATCTTTCATCCTCGCTCAAATTAATGGGGTAATCGTCGCTTTCTCTGTCCGAATCGCTCTCGCTGCTGGTGTAAACAATGGGGAAATGTGAGGAGCCTTTCAGCCTGCGACGTCACGCTACTTCCGGTACAGGTAAGGCTTTTTTTTATCAGCGACCAAAAGTTGCGAACTTTATCGTCGATGTTCTCTACTAAATCCTTTCAGCAAAAATATGGCAATATCGCGAAATGATCAAGTATGACACATACAATAGATCTGCTATCCCCGTTTAAATACAAAAATTTCATTTCAGTAGGCCTTTAACTCATTTACTAGGCCTGGTGGGTAATATGCAAAACACTCTCCACATGTCTTGTTTAAAACATTTCAGTTGCTTGAGGTACATCGATAAAAAATGGATGGATAGTTAGATATTTCTGATCGATTACAAACATTTAAGGAGGTTGTCAGGGAAGTAAACATCCATCTATCCATCCAGCCATCTTCTTCCGCTTATCCGAGGTCGGGTCGCGGGGGCAGCAGCCTAAGCAGGGAAGCCCAGACTTTCCTCTCCCCAGCCATTTCGTCCAGCTCTTCCCAGGGGATCCCGAGGCCTTCCCAGGCCAGCTGGGAGACATAGTCTTCCCAACGTGTCCTGGGTCTTCCCCGTGGCCTCCTACCGGTCGGACGTGCCCGAAACCCCTCCCTAGGGAGGCGTTCGGGTAGCATCCTGACCAGATGCCCGAACCACCTCATCTGGTTCCTCTAGATGTGGAGGAGCAGCGGCTTTACTTTGAGCTCCTCCCAGATGACAGAGCTTCTCACCCTATCTCTAAGGGAGAGCCCCACCACCCGGCGGAGGAAGCTCATTTCGGCCGCTTATACCCGTGATCTTGTCCTTTCGGTCAAAACCCTAAGCTCATGACCATAGGTGAGGATGGGAACGTAGATCGACCGGTAAATTGAGAGCTTTGCCTTCCGGCTCAGCTCCTTCTTCACCACAACGGATCGATACAGCGTCCGCATTACTGAAGACGCCGCACCAATCCGCCTGTCGACCTCACGATCCACTCTTCCCTCACTCGTGAACAAGACTCTGAGGTATTTGAACTCCTCCACTTGGGGCAAGATCTCCTTCCCAACCCGGAGATGGCACTCCACCCTTTTCCGGGCAAGAACCATAGACTCGGACTTGGAGGTGCTGATTCCCATCCCAGTCGCTTCACACTCGGCTGCGAACCGATCCAGTGAGAGCTGAAGATCTTGGCCAGATAAAGCCATCAGGACCACATCATCTGCAAAAAGCTGAGACCTAATCCTGCAGCCACCAAACCAGATACCCTCAACGCCCTGACTGTGCCTAGAAATTCTGTCCATAAAAGTTATGAACAGAATCGGTGACAAAAGGCAGCCTTGGCGGAGTCCAACCCTCACTGGAAACGGGTCTGACTTACTGCCAGCAATGCGGACCAAGCTCTGACACTGATCATACAGGGAGCGGACCGCCACAATCAGACAGTCCGTTACCCCATACTCTCTTAGCACTCCCCACAGGACTTCCCGGGATACACGGTCAAATGCCTTCTCCAAGTCCACAAAGCACGCGTAGACTAGATGGGCCAACTCCCATGCACCCTCAAGGACCCTGCCGAGAGTATAGAGCTGGTCCACAGTTCCACGTACAGGACAAAAACCACACTGTTCCTTCTAAATCCGAGGTTCGACTATCCGGCATAGCCTCCTCTTCAGTACACCTGAATAGACCTTACCGGGAAGGCTGAGTGTGACCCCACATAGTTGGAACACACCCTAGGAACCAAAATAATAACCTCCTGATTAGTAAAGGTTGGTTCCACTGGGGCAGAGATCTCCAACTTAACAGTCAACATTAAAAGTGTACTTAATTTACAAAACAAATCTCCATTCAAACAATTTAGTGATTCTCTTTATGCTATTTTGTGGTAATTTGTCATTAAATAGAGGCCTATCGTCCAAGTTATTAAAATACTAAGAGTTGAACAAATATTTGAAACTTTGGTGATCTACTGAAACTCAGGTGGTAACTTATTGGTAGCTCCCGAGCTACCAGTTGAAGGCCCCTGTACTACTAAGGACTCAACCATAAACGTCTGTGTGTAAAGCAGATGTGATAACTACTACACTATAGAAGCAGGACACCGCTACTCCCAGTGTCAGGAAATGTACTTTTAAAAAGTAATTAATTACGGTTACTTTCCAAAAAAAGTAATTTAGTTACCAACAGAATTACTTTTTAATAGATGTAATTCATTATCAGGAAAAGTTATTATTGCTTTCAAATATCTGGTATATACAGTTAAGAGATGTCCCCAAGCGAACATAATGTATCACTTTAACTTTTTGTTGTTCATTATTCCCCCGTAGTAGTAGTAACTGTGTGTGCATGTGTATGTGTGCGTGTGTGTGCCTGTGGTGGCTATTGCTTGCACTAGCAAAGAGCTACTTCCTGAATTAAACATACTGAGATTCTGACACTGTCTTGTTGGCATCAACACAACCACCTCAAAAGTGGCGTTCCATGTTACATCAGACGTATTGTAACGGTGTTGTAACGTACGTAAAACTAATTCATTATATTACTCATTACTAGAAAAATAACAGCATTAGTACGTTATTATGTAACAGCATTATTCCTAACAAAGATTATTGCCCAAAGCCCACAAAAGACTTCAGGTTGTCTGCACAATCAGTCCTGTCTGATGTGACGCATGCAACAACTAAAATCGCACTGTGCGCAGACCTCCACCAGGCCCTATCTCACAATAGCAAAGCATTCTTGAAAAAGTTGCTGAATCCAAATGGTGATCCCGAACAACCCCCAAAATGTAATCACTTGTTCCTTATTCTATTTCTGCCATTTCCTGAAAATTTCTTAAACATCTCTCTATAACTTTTTTAGTTATGTTGCTAACTATCAAACAAACAAACCTCAGCGAATACATAACCTTCTGGCAGAGATAATTAATCAAAGGATAAAATTAAATTGCCATGTCTGAACGTGTTTGTATTATTCGTCTGACGTTTCCAAACAGGCTGCAAGAGGGTTCACTCTTTGCAATGGTGTCAGCAGGTTGCCGCTTTTGTAACACTGTACATATGGTCAGGATTACCCCCAAAATAAGTTGTTTCTTATCCCATTTTAGACATTCCCAGAAAATTCATGAAAATCAGCCCTTAACTGTTTGAGTTATATTGCTAACTAACTAAAAAAACATTTGTATTTTGGGAAATCAATACCGTTTATAAAGGCTACTGCAAACTATCTGCCGTAGAAAAAAAACTCATTCATGATTTGTTTGAATAAAGCATTTTAAAAGGAAAAGCCAAACATTCTTAGAATTCCCTCACAGCTCTAAAACTGAGGATGTTTTGGACTCCAAAAACAGTCGGTATCCAACAACATGAGGTCTAAACTCAGCGATAAATGGTCACCTACATTTACAGGCCAAACACAATTAGGTTGTGAATATTATGAAAGAATACTTAAATATTGCATGTTTATCATAAAGAACATGAAGTGAGATCTCTGTGAAGAGGGAAGTCCAAGTTGGCAGTAAAAATACAAAACTAAAAAAAAAAATGAACAATTTCCCTTGTGGATCAATAAAGTTTGTCGAAGTCGAAGTCTAAGTCTAAGTAGTGGAGGTCTAATGCCACTTCAGGAAGCAAACTCATTAATCTTTGAACAGCATTAAAGTGAATCAAAACCACAACATTATTAAGTGTCAACTGTAACTAGTCTTTCTGGGGGGAGGTGTCCTCTCCACTATCATTACACTAACACTCTTCAATCTGCACGTCCATGTGAGACCACTGAGAGCGACTTTAGATGCTATTGAGTGTGACCAAATGCACTCCTGGGCTCAGAGAGGCTCCAAGTTTCTATTATAAATCACACAAAGACATCCTCAAGACAGGAATTTGGACAGAGAGAAACAATGCTTGATACCTGAGCTGCTCCTCTGAAACATTTATCATTTATGGGCGCTGTACAGTAAAAATACAAGACAGTTAAAAGCAAACCATTCAGATGCAATACTGTAACTCTTTGGGCCTGGCAGACATATATGGGGGGAAAAAACACTGAAACACAAAGAACATGGAAGATGGATTTACAGTACTGTTTACCTTTGCAGTTAATGAGCATGTGACATGCACCATTTATAAGTATACTAATAAGCTGCATATTTGCCACATGGGGAAATATAAACTGTTATCAGTAAAATTAAAACAATTAAAAATGTTTATAGAAAACACAATTCACAAATGGAAATTACATTTTGTCTCAATATTAATGCCATGGTCTCACATGGCAGTTTGGACTTGGAGTTTCCTTAGTTTTTGTATTATTTCCTGTCCAGTGCACTTATTTTTGTTTTCACCTCCTGTTTGCAATCACTTCTCTTGTCTGAGCGGTGGCTCCCTTAACTGTCCATGATTGGCAATCAGGACACACCTGTACATTGTTGCCAATCAGGATGCTTTTAATGTCAGCTCTGTCTTCTGAGTGGTGCTGGATCATTTTTCTTTGTACTTTGACATGATGCTTAGCTTTCCCTATGCTTCCTAAGCCTGTTTTCTGTACATCTTTGTTTTTGTACTTCCTGCACTGTCCCTGATAAAGAGGTCTCCTACTTGCACGCTCTGTTTCCAGTCTCTGCATCCAGGGGTCCAGACCAACACGTAAACATAACAAGTAAAATGTTTGTGCTTAATGTTTGATGTTCAACATTACTTGGACTTACAAGGTGTTGTTTCTAAGAGGACCAGTGCCAGAGGGTTCCGCCTTTGAGGGTCCTTGGGTAACGGCGGCCTGGTGAGACATCTGTGGGCTTTCTCCGCTCAAGATCCTGCTCGCCAGGTTTAGCTTAGTCAACTGTGGAGGGTAAAGAACAACGGCAAACATTGAATTCAAAACTGTGTATGTCCGTCAAAAGTTTAGAAACACTTGCTCATTCAATGACATGAAAAAAATGCATCTAAACTTTTTTGTGTGTGTATTCACAGAATATGGGAACTATTAAGCTATTAAACCCTTCCCCTTTCCATTGGTCTTTCAAATTGTCAAATTAATAATACTATTTGATGATCAAGCACTCAAGCTGGCTGCCTATATGAAATGTTATTATTCACAAACAACACATGACAGAGCGGTTCAATGCATTGCACTACATCCAGCCATCCAAGTCTCCCACATTCTCCATAAAGGAATCAGTTATCATGACTTGCAAGGCCAAATCTGTTTACAACTCCATTGGCCCCGTGGCACTGCTCTCTACTTAGAAAAGCTGAAACAGCAACATGCGCTACTGTGTAGTTATTTGCTTTATTTCCCTCCTTTAGCACTAAAAGGTGAAACATTGTGACGATGCCAAGCCTTACAGGATGTTAGAACCGTGTCAGCTTTTCCACTACAACAAGCAGCATGTCACGCCGCTGTGCAGGTACTTCAGATTTAAGTGGACTGGTCTTATTCTTGGGGGTAGTTTTTCCTCTGCCCCAGTGCACTCACATGATGGATTGTCAATGTAATTACATGAGTAATTTACTGACATCTTACTGTTAGGACACATGGCACAAATGATAAATTATGCTCCTCCCGTGATAAATTGATCTTTACAGGTCTAATGCTGCAGGGATAGACCATCTGCAAATGCATAACAGAGCTTACAGTATTTGCCAAAGACAACTTCACAGGAATCTCATTATATTCATGCACTGCAGTGCAAGAGTGTATTTAGTATTGTGTTAATGATGAGGCATTGGATAGCAGGTGCTGCCTGATTTTTTTCATCATCTTGCTATCCTGTTTTGTGTGAGAACCCTTGCATGAGAGCGAGTAATTACTGAAACCCGAGAGGTCGTGCAGTACAAGAGGGAGTTGTTCATGTTTACAAAGTTCTCCTTTTGCTTCAGCTGGTGATTTAATGACTTGTAATCTCAGCTTTTAAAAAAGTCACACAGGTCTGCTTTGCGCTGAAAAACAAATCGCTGCCATGTCCAGGATTAAATTCTCAAAGGAAATACAGTAAACACCTTTCACAATAATGAATAAGCAGTAAAACTACAGTCTGTGTGGTCTTGTGTCATCCTTAGAAACTTTGACAGAAAACACCCAGTGAAGCAGACAAGGGGGAGGATCAGGAGGAAGAGGGAGCCAAGGCAGAGAGGCTCTATGGACCAAACTACCAGGGGAATGCAGGAGAAGTTGTTGAGGAAGCTGATGCGAAGCGCCGGTTTGCCACATTCCTGTATTTATAAGCATCAATTACTACAAAATAGAGGCTGCTTGTTGAGTATCAACAGAAATCACTCCCCCATGGAGCATCTGATAATGAGACCTCACACAGTGGAGGCGTGATGCTCTTCTCAGCCAGCTACAAACCCAGAACCAGAAGCCACCCCCGCAAAAAGCCACATGGACAGACATGCAGAGGGAGGAAGGTGCGCTACACAGGCGGCAGACCCTCCGGCTCCAACAGGTCTGCTGGAAGAGTGAGCAACTAGATGACGCCAATCAGCAGGGGGCCAGGAAAGGCAAAAACATCGGCAAAGAGAAATATAAGAGACCTCACAGCGAGGGTTTCCTGCAGAAGGGCCACATTTGTCTTCCTTCCATGAACACTGTTAATGAACCCAGGATACTGTACATTGTTATTTGAACACAGCCTTGCTCCTGGTGGAACTATTTGCTTCAGAGGGGTTCGAAACATAGCCAACTCACATGTTGCGTCAGCAGGTTGATGTGACTCGATCCAGCACTGTTGCGGGCAACTTGCTTGTCGGCCAGCTTCTGCAGAGCTGAGATGAAGGCCTGCTGGTTGGACTGGGCCTGGACTGTAAGAGAGTTGAACTCCCTGAAGGCCCCGTCAGATTCGGACTTCAGCTTACTGGAACTGTACATCCTGGATGCTACTATAAAGACAGAGAAGAAATCTGTGACGGTAATACTGAAAAAACTAACAAAAAAAAAACTACGGTGCAGAGTAGTCCTTCACAATGGCTGAACAAAAACAGCCGGTGTTTGTTTGTCTGTACAGATGTTAGCAGGCGACTTCTTGTTTCACAGAGGATGATGTAAGATGAAGTTTTTTTTTATTTTGGGGTGGAGTAAACATATTCATGGCCTCAAGCAAAAGTGAAAGAAATGTGGAGTGCAAAATTTTTGACAATCCGTCCATTTGTTAATTAGACTTTCCCTTACATTAAAAATGACATCAGATCTTTGGAATATATGAACGAGACTCCAATCGCAACGAAAAGGAAGAAAATCCTCTGTGCACTTTTTATCTGTATATGCACTAAATTTTTGTGGGTTATTTTACGGCATATTTAAACAAACAAATAAATGGAAACAACTAGACTACTCAGTAAAGGGCAGACCTCTATTAGGGCTGAAAAACATCATCTTAATGGATTAGAGTTGATGCTGTAACTAGATTGTGTAAGCGCAATTAGATTTGGCGCAACCTGTTCTCCCTCACTCATATAAACACATTATAACAGGACTCTCTATGATTGCAGATTGTTGATACAACTTCATACAAGAGATGGCGTCATAACTCTACTTTTAAAAACACCTCGTAACCACCATAAAACTTTGTGTGGAATTCTGAATAAAAGTAAAAAAATCTGCATATGCACTATAATAATCAGACCGGTGCATGCACACCTTCACACAATTTGTGTTTTATAGATCTCAGTTGGAGTAGAAGTGAGCACAGCCACACCCTCTTCATGCCTCAACTTCACCATATAAGGCAGGGGTGTCAAAACTTTTTTTCCACTGAGGGCCGCAAACCGAAAAATCAAAACATGCGGGGGCCATTTTGATATTTTGAATTTCAAAATGATAAAATATATAGATATTTTTAAAAGGAAAAACAGCATGGATGTCAGCTTTACAACCACATTACCCCTTTGTGCTTTCAAAACTCATTTTTTTAGTAATGTTATTTTTTAAAAGTGCTGCGAGCCACACTTTGGGCACCCCTTATGTAAGGTCAATGCAGAGTGACACTATTTAAAAAACATTTGATTGCGCTCGTGGTTGGTGAGAAGATGACAACAACAAAAAAATTTGGGAATTTCACAAAGACGGAAGCAGAGAAAGCATATTTTGAAGACAGAGCAGTGCTATAACAAATAGAAAACGTTGGAGCGTGTTGTGTTTGCAGTGTTAGTGCACCAGGCGCACAGTGGCACAACTTAAAAAAGCTGTCTGAAATCAAGATACACATTTTCATTTTTAGCAAGCATGTTTTTAAGATCTGTATTTACTGTAATTCATGCAACAATTTCATTTGAAATAACAATTTACAAAAACCTGTTTAATTTAAAGGTGAAGTTACATTTACCCCTATGCTGACAATAACTCTATGGAAATATTAGGATTATTCTAATTATTATTGTTTATTATGGAGTCATTGTGTGTTTTATTTATATGGAATCACAACAAAACAAAACTATAAAGAGTAAAGGAAACTTTTAAGAGTAACTTTATGCACATGACCCTGAAACTATCCACACAAACAGAGACGGTGGTATGTTTGTACAGTACAGAATTCCTAAACATGTTTTTACACATTTTTATTTTAATGTTATTTGATTACATAGGACATGGACAAAGCAAATTAGACCTTGGGGGTCATTTAACACCTTTGCTACAGATAGATTTCAGTCTTGTGGGAAACATTAAAGTAGAATTATACTTACAAAAGCACACAAGTCTGCCTAGGCTGAAAAATTAGACATGTCCTTCTGACAGGTTTAAATATGTTGGCCCCAATGCTAGCAGACTGTAACAGCAAAATGTGAAAATACCAAAATTTTGCAGGTTTTATTTACTTGCTTCACTCAAGCACCACCGTTCTACAGAGGTTATATGTACAAACCCCGTTTCCATATGAGTTGGGAAATTGTGTTAGATGTAAATATAAACGGAATACAATGATTTGCAAATCCTTTTCAACCCATATTCAATTGAATGCACTACAAAGACAAGATATTTGATGTTCAAACTCATAAACTTTATTTTTTTTTGCAAATAATAATTAACTTAGAATTTCATGGCTGCAACACGTGCCAAAGTAGTTGGGAAAGGGCATGTTCACCACTGTGTTACATGGCCTTTCCTTTTAACAACACTCAGTACACGTTTGGGAACTGAGGAGACACATTTTTTAAGCTTCTCAGGTGGAATTCTTTCCCATTCTTGCTTGATGTACAGCTTAAGTAGTTCAACAGTCTCCGTTGTGGTATTTTAGGCTTCCTAATGAGCCACACATTTTCAATGGGAGACAGGTCGGGACTACAGGCAGGCCAGTCTAGTACCCGCACTCTTTTACTATGAAGCCACGTTGATGTAACACGTGGCTTGGCATTGTCTTGCTGAAATAAGCAGGGGCGTCCATGGTAGCGTTGCTTGGATGGCAACATATGTTGCTCCAAAACCTGTATGTACCTTTCAGCATTAATGGCGCCTTTACAGATGTGTAAGTTACCCATGTCTTGGGCACTAATACACTCTCATACCATCGCACATGCTGGCTTTTCAACTTTGCGCCTATAACAATCTGGAAGGTTCTTTTCCTCTTTGGTCCGAAGGACACGACGTCCACAGTTTCCAAAAACAATTTGAAATGTGGACTCGTCAGACCACAGAACACTTTTCCACTTTGTATCAGTCCATCTTAGATGAGCTCAGGCCCAGCGAAGCAGACGGCGTTTCTGGGTGTTGTTGATAAACGGTTTTCGCCTTGCATAGGAGAGTTTTAACTTGTACTTACAGATGTAGCGATCAACTGTAGTTGCTGACAGTGGGTTTCTGAAGTGTTCCTGAGCCCATGTGGTGATATCCTTTACACACTGATGTCGCTTGTTGATGCAGTACAGCCTGAGGGATCGAAGGTCACGGGCTTAGCTGCTTACGTGCAGTGATTTCTCCAGATTCTCTGAACCCTTTGATGATATTACAGACCGTAGATGGTGAAATCCCTAAATTCCTTGCAATAGCTGGTTGAGAAAGGTTTTTTCTTAAACTGTTCAACAATTTGCTCACGCATTTGTTGACAAAGTGGTGACCCTCGCCCCATCCTTGTTTGTGAAACACTGAGTATTTCATGGAATCTACTTTTATACCCAATCATGGCACCCACCTGTTCCCAATTTGCCTGTTCACCTGTGGGATGTTCCAAATAAGTGTTTGATGAGCATTCCTCAACTTTATCAGTATTTATTGCCACCTTTCCCAACTTCTTTGTCACGTGTTGCTGGTATCAAATTCTAAATTTAATGATTATTTGCAACAAAAAAAAAGTTTATCAGTTTGAACATCAAATATGTTGTCTTTGTAGCATATTCAACTGAATATGGGTTGAAAATGATTTGCAAATCATTGTATTCCGTTTATATTTACATTTAACACAATTTCCCAACTCATATGGAAACGGGGTTTGTAGTTTTTACATAATGATAATTATAATAATTAACAAGTAAACAAAAACAGCAATGGAAAAATAAAATGTTTATCTTGCATGGCAGCTAACAAAATTAGACTCACCATGGCCTGCAGATGTTGGTCGAGCAAGCTTCTGGCTATAAATGTGCATGGCACTAGTGAGGGAAGACGCTCCTTTCGAGCTTAAAGTGGATGTGCTGGAAGACGGGATCCTCCAGAGAACCTGGTTTGGTTGCCCCGTAGACCCAGGAAGAGATGTGTAAACAGGGGACTCAGCGAGCATCTCACCATGGAAGAGTTGAGACTTTGCCAAGGACTGAGCATAGGACGGAGGCTGAGGTGGCAAAAGTGGAGAACGATGAAGACACCGTAATGAAGAGGTGTTATGTGCCATGGGAAAACTCAAACAGTGTTGGGAAGTCCGGAGTTGGGGATCAATTTTTGCATGTCCAAATCCGGTCAGTTGGCCTCCAGACAAACAAGCAGATTGTTGATCTTCAGTGGCTTTGTTGTCTGTGTCACTGCTGACTTTTCCTGTGCAGGGCGTTGATTCAAAAAATCTGGAATCCTCTTTGGCCACAGGCAGAGCTGTTCAAAAGAAGAAAGAAGCCAGAGCTCCTTTATCACCAGTAAGCCATTCCATGGCTCTGACACACATTTGTTTTCTCCAAATTAGATCTACTCCTTTGAAAGTGACCCTTGCTTCACCCTGGATGACTCAATCTTGTTCCCTTTATTTTTTTGGGGCTTTAAAAATCTAAACAGCAAAATTCCTGTTTACTGTGCTTGAATGATAGAATATTAAACATAAACCAGACCAACAGTTATAAAGCATGAAAAAACATGAATTGGACTCACATTTGGTAGTCTCACAGTCGCTTGGCTCTGGTTTTTCATGAAAGTCTTTTTTAACACGCCTGACTTTTGTTCCGAGGAAGACAGTGGCTGATTTATTTTTCTGTGTGTAGAACGTCAGTACTTTCTCCAGATCACTTTCACTGTTAAAAAAAATAACACGGGAAAGAGATGTGTTTTGCAGATTGCAATCTCTCCATTGAACACTGGAAGAAGGCTAGCCAACTCACTAACCTCGCAGCCGTGATGTACTCATGAAAAACACTGGCATCAACACACGTCTCCTCTGCACTATTCTGCTGTTTTCTTACTATATGGTCAGTTTCCTGAGAAGATAAGGAAACATAAGAAAAAATAAATCTCACAAGGTCTTCTGTGTTTAAGCAAAACTGCACTATGGGAATAGGTACCTTGTCGTAACACTGGATAAACTCTCCAAGTTGGTGAGACAGGATACGTCTGCGGTCTTGGACTGGTAGTTGTTGACTAGGCAGAACCACCTTGATGTCTTGGTCGAGGTTACTGGCAGCTCTTTTCAGGAAGCGAATAATCAGCTCCTTTGAGGCAGACACAAAATGCAAATTGTTATTATAATTGTGAACACAAAATTATTCTGTATTGTTTATTCATTGCTATTGGGCCAAAGTGCACTAGGATGTTCCTAAAAGGTCTGAGATTGCTGCTGATGAAGATAGTGATGATACATGCCATGATTCCAGTCCACCAACACAACTTTCCGATAAGTATAATTTCTTAAGAGGCCCTGTTTTCCTCCTTGTATTCAATTCCACCCAGCCAGGGGCACAGATGAGTAATAATAAGGGGAAATCTGGCAAAAGTGTAGATGTATACACAGGAAACAATGTTCCATCTAGGGTACTGCATGTCATTCTTGTTCCTTTATGAAAAGAGACTCCATTAGTGAGATGTTTTAAATAGTTGTACCATTTGGTAATTGTCCTTATCTGGCCAAGCGGAAATGCCATTGACTCTGCTCTCTGCCAACAGTCTTTGTTGAACTCGCTGAAGGTACGAAGAAAAGGTCATCCGTGCCTGCACTTTACTGGAAGGAGATAAAATAGGTACATTAATAGCATTAAAACATTGATTAGTCATGATGTCATTATGAATATCATTGCTTTAATTTTTAAGTAACATCGTGTAGTTGGATTTTAATTTGTTTTATTTACATAGTGTTTATTAAGTTTGTTTTGTTGCAATATTTTATTCTTAACATAAAGTACATGGAAAGAGGAGGCCCAGGTTGGCAATGTTAGAGATCCATCCACCAGGCAGTTCAGTTAAAACAATTATGAAAAAAATATGTATTGTTAAAATACAGTGCATCCGGAAAGTATTTACCACACTTCACTTTTTCCCTATTCTGTTATGTTACAGCCTTATTCCAAAATGAAATAAGTTATTTTTTGTCTTAAAACTTCTACAACCAACGACAATGTGAAAAAGTTGTTTGTTATTTTGCTACTAGGTTGATTGGCAACACTCAATTGGCCCTCATATGTGAATCTGAGTGTGAATGTTGTCGGTCTATCTGTGTTGGCCCTGCGATGAGCTTGTCGAGGAAGGCACAGCTGCCTTCCGCCCGAATGCAGCTGTGATAAGATCCAGCACCTCCCGCTACCCCGAGGATAAAACAGGAGAAAATGGATGGATGGAATTTTGCTACTTTATTAAAAGTAAAAATCTAAAAAAAATCACATGTACATACTTTAAGTATTCACAGCCTTTGCTCAATACTGATCAGCGCCTTTGGAAGCAATTACAGCCTCAAATCTATTTGAATACAATGCCACAAGTTTGGCACACCTATCTTTGGGCAGGTTTACCCATTCTGCTTTGCAGCACCTCTCAAGCTCCATCAGGTTGAATGGGAAGCGTCGGTGCACAGTTATTTTCAGATCTCTCCAGAGATGTTCGGGTTCAAGTCTGGGCTCTGGCTGGGCCACTCAAGGACATTTACAGAGTTGTGCTGAAGTCAAGAAAAGGTGCATCAACAAAGTATTGAGCAAATGCTGTGAAAGGTTTTATTTTTAATACATTTGCAAAAAGCTCTAAAAAACTTTTCACATTATCACTATGGGGTATCGTGTGTTAAATTTTGAGGACAAAATAAATGTATTCCATCTTGGAATAAGGCTATAACATAACAAAATGTGAAAAAGGTGAAGCACTGAGTATACTTTCCGGATTCACTGTACCGTACAGTAGTATCATTCTCCTTTTTGTTGAGAAGAATGGTCGTACATTATTAGGTATCAGATTATTTTTTGCTTTTTGCATAAATGTAACTGTTTGGAAATGCACTAAATTGTTTAAATTCAATATTTTCGATTTAATACATAAAGAAAAACAATCTAAAATAAATATAAAAGTTAATCAAATGTAAAATATAGTTATTCTGATAACAATCCAAAATTACACAAATTTAAGCAATGAGGCACCATTAATCAGTGGGAGGCATAGACTCCTTTGTGAAAGTGGATTACACATTACTGGTGTCACAAAGTCTGCTTTTCTATGTGGTGACACATTGCCAAAGTTAAAATAGTCCCATCAAAACATAACCCAGCTAAATATAGCCCAAATGTCTTCTCATCTGCTTTGGTGTGAGCAAATGTGCCCTTTAGATCTCCCTCTTGAAGGCGCAAGGAGGTTAGAGTGAGAAAATAAAGTGAGGTAGGAAGATGAAGGATCATGACCAGCCTTGTGGAACACACACTGACCTGATGTCCCACCCCTGCTGGAGAATGTGCAGCAGTTTGACACGGGGACTGCTGTTGTGTGTTGTTGCCTCTGAGCTGGATGCAGCCTTGCCGTGAAAGCGCTGCGCTAGTGAAGAGTCTTGTTTTCTTTGCTCTTCTAACAAAGCCTTGTGTGAGATTGGCTTGAGAACACGTTTCATCTCCTCTCTTTCCTCCCGTATGCAATCCTCTCCCTCCAGGCCACTGCTCTCCGTCAGGGAGGCCTTGGATTGCATCCCTGAGGTATGCAGCATTGCAAGGGGAAGACATATGTCAGTTGCATCACCAAACCGTTGGCAAAAATACACAAGTAGACTCAAAATAGGCTTTTTGTTTTTGCTGCAATGACATCAACTCATTCAGAGCCAAATTTGGCTAACCTTAGCGTGACACATGGGAGTTTTTTTTATTGGAACCAAAAAAAAAACTGTAGAGGCTGTAGAGTGAAGTTTGCTGAGCTGAAGTAGTATTCATCAGACCTACCCGATTTCATCTTTCCAGCAGCAGAGCGATGACTCAGGTGGTGCCATCTCTTCTTACGGGCCCCCAGAGACAGCAGCTTCCTCTCGTACTGGACGGCGTGGTGGCCATCGACTGTGTCCATTTGCAGCTGCGAATTCCCGCCCGCATTCCTTAGAGACAGCAGAAGACATGTCAACACAACCGTGGTGACAACAACAATACCAATGATTTATCTTTAAATTAGCATTTCCAAAAAGACATTGCAGAGCAAACTTTAAGAATGATTAGTGTGGTTGAGTACTTTTTCCAGATGTTGACATGACTGAGAGTGATGGTCCAAAGGAGAAAGAATAAATATTAAATAATAACAGCCACTGGATCATTAAAATAACGACCATCTCCCTGATGCAGCTGCAGGGGGAGTCTTCACTGTGATGATGTGGGTTCCCATCTCAAGACACTGTAAATAAGGTTGTCCTTAGAATATGTACAGTATCAAGCAAAATTGAGTACTCACCTCATTTCTCAGCAAATATTTTATCATTTCTTAAGGGACAATAAAATTATATCGGAACTTTAATATTTTAATACTTGTATAGCAGTTTAGATTTCCTATCCCCTGAAAATTACTCATTATTTTCTAAATAACTGGCAACACAAGTCAATAATTGAAACATTCAGGAAGTATCCACAGCGTTGTCGACACTTCCTCAGACCCCCGCCACCCCTACCTTCCACTGCACGCCAAGAAGATTCAACAACCAGGTAAAATAGATTGTATTTCTTATTTTTAATCATTGTGATGAACTGGCTGTTAAAGTGAGTGCATCACAGGCCTAGTGACAATGTGGGGGTGTGTTGAGGCCAGTTCAGCTTGTTGTTGTTGTTTTGGCTTTGTTAATAAATAGAAAGTCACCCGAGTATAATGTTTATTTGATATATAGTACTGTACAGCGCTTTATGTACATTGTGTTAACTTTTACTAAAGGCTCAAGGCTGTAACCCATTTTTCATGTTTAAATTGTTTCATTATGCTAACTTTTCTATTTACAAACCCTGTCAAGAACCAATAAGTTTGTAAATCGAGGTTTCACTGTATAACAAAATGGTTTCTGAGACGTGAGGGATGTGAGGGATCCTGTATGTGCATATTTTAATAATGAAATAAAGAAGTATTTCCCTTCCTCTTCCAAACTGATGCCACATACACACTGGGCACACTGGAAAAGATGAGCGCACATCCTCTTCTCAGCTGTTCCCCTCACCTACCCAAGTCAAAGACCAAACAAACTCTATGCTGGAATCCAACTGCTTCCATAAACTGAAGGAGGGATCCAGTCCCCTGATCCTGACCACAATGGAAACACTTACCTTCCATGGAAAAGTCTGTTTGCCAACATGAAGTTCATTGATGTCTTGGATTCTAGATAGCCACTAAGAAAGGAGAGATAATAAGCAAAACAGTTTTTGTCATAAAAGGAAGACAACCAAATCAGCTTCAACCTTGTTATTTTGGGCACAGATCATAAAAGGGTGGAACTTGTATGGCTGTAGCTGCTTTATAAGATTCCACAAAATCCACGTTGCTAAAGAGCCATGTATCTAATCAGGCAACAAATCCTCATATGGCAATATGAATTGAAAGCCTAAAAAAGGATTTCCTTTCCTAAGGACTTTAAAGAAATGTCAATAAAATACTGGCTAGGGAAAATAGCTTTGCAAGTATGTGATTTTAGGAGTAATTTGAGTATACTCATCTGAGGACAGTATTATAATGAGTAACATATCAGACAGACGGGGATCTGAAAATTCTAACTGATCAATTTTTTGTTTCACTTTGACTCAATTTACCCATAGAGATCCCATGTGTCTTCAGTAGGGAATATTCTGATGAAGCCTCCTCTTCTCTCGTACTCTTCCTTTGTCCTCCTCAAGACTTTGATCTGCCACAGCAAAACAAAACAAAAGACATGTTTAAAGACAGGCTGGTTTTCCGAACATAAAGAGCAACACACGGCACATAACATGTCAGGATTGTACCTGCTCTGCAGTCAAGCCCAGAGTGCTGTCTCCTCCTGGCTTGTCTTTAAACGGCACTGTCTCACAGTGAGCTGATAAGGGCCTCTGCCACTGCAAAGGTCAAGAGTTAAGGCCACATCTCCAATGAAAATACTGAGCAATGTACTGTCAGTTAATAAATACAAACATATATTGAAATATTGTTAAATAAGTCATCTGAATAATGTATTTTGTTCTTGGCTGGTTTTACTCCTCTGCATACACCACCAGGCTGTGATTGACAGCTTTGGCATGCAGGTTGTAGTGGAGATCAGACAGCGGAACAGCGCCTCACTGAATCGCATTCAGAGAATGTCATCTAAATAGCACCGGGATTACGTTTAATTCATCTGACGTGGCTAGGGGGATACAAAGGCAGCCAAAAAGTGAAAGGCCTAAGCCTGTAATAAAAGGCTCAACTGTTGCCCCAGTCAAAATAAAGGAAGACGACAGGTTCTCTCAAGGCGGTCCGAGTTCTACAGGAGGCTTTATGACAAGTCTGATTTACAGTTAGGCTTTTGGGTTTGTCACAGTGCATCTATAAAGTAAAGTTCAGAGCTTTTTAGCCAAGTGGTGCAATGCAGTATTTCAAACAAGTACTTATGCAGGCCCTCTGCTAATGTAATGAAAAATCTCCTAAAATGTTGCATTAGAAAGCCATGCAGGCCATTTGCCTGCCACTATGAATAAAAGTAAAAGGAACATAATCAAATTAAGAAGGAGAAAGCAATTTTTACCGGTCATGTAGGAAGCATCAGGGAATTACAATAAGACATAAGAAAAAAGAGAATTAACGTGGAAGGGAAAGAATACAAAAAAAATACCATTGAGTAGTGTGAAATGGTTGTAGAAGCAGTAAATGGTTTCTACAGTATGAGGCAACAGGTGGACAAAGTCAGTCATAAAAGAACATGGGCACTTATGTGACGGTCACATTACAACATTACTGAGTCTGCGTGTCCTCACACTTTTAGGAATGAACTGTGAGCAATGTTACACATGACCCTGACTGACTTTCTAGTTGAAATGTGGCTTGTGTGTGAGTGGTACCTGTGTTCTATGAGCTGCCTGTTTGAGGTTGGGCTCCAGGGTGAGTCGCTCAAATCGTGGCTTCCTTAACACGGGGTCCTGACACACTAAGCCTGGAGGAACAAAAGGCTTGTTACATAACAATGATATCGGATTTCAAATATGTCACTCATGCCTAATACATTTCTCACTGTACATTGAAACTTTACTACATGAACCATCAATAAGTTTATGTAAAAAAAGAAAAAAAAGTCCCACAGGGAAGTACTTCACTCGTGCAGTTCTCTGATTGACTGATGACCAGAACCGTATGGTCTGAAGTCTGCTGAGATTAGCCCGGGCTCATCGCGACGCTGAATATGACAAGCAGTATAGACAATGGATAGACGATTGGTTGGATGGAGTTAAAACTAATTTTAAAAAGCAGTTCGGCAGAGACTTATCATTATTGCACTCAACGAAAAAATAGAAACACAAAACTTTACTTTTTGCTCGCATTTTTCATGAGCTAAAACTATACACAAAAAGCCTGTTCTTCTCAAATATTGTTGACAAATCTGTTTGAATGTATGTTTGTGTGTGCAACTTATGGGAAAATATTGACTGTTTCTACAACCTTCAAACACAGTGGATAAAGGGGAAACACAAATGCTATTGCTAGCAATGTAGAATGTGTATACCACATGAAATAAATGTAGTTTACACTACATTGACATTACTATATGAAAACGTCAAACAATACACTGTATGTGGCTGACTTAGTGCGACAAAAATTATTCAGAAGTGATAATAACAGGTATTATAGAAGCGGATATCATTGTTTATATCCAGAGCAGCCATCTTTGAAATGAACTCGGGTGTGGTGAGAATGCTTTGACTTTTCGAGTCGCAAATCCGATTTCCAGGGGCTTTCGAGTTGAAATGGATAGGCTCCAGCCTGAAGCATACTTGCCAACCCTCCCGATTTTTCCGGGAGACTCCCGAATTTCAGTGCCCCTCCCAAAAATCTCCCGGGGCAACCATTCTCCCGAATTTCTCCCGATTTTCACCCGGACAACAATATTAAGGGCGTGTCGTGATGGCACTGCCTTTGGCGTCCTCTACAACCTGTCGACGCGTCCGCTTTTTCACCATACAAACAGCGTGCCGGCCCAGTCACATGTTGTATGCGGCTTCTGCGTACACACGAAAGTAACTGCAAGACATACTTGATCAACAGCCATACAGGTCACACTGAGGGTGCCGTATAAACAACTTTAACACTGTTACAAATATGCGCCACATTGTGAACCCACACCAAACAAGAATGACAAAAACATTTCGGGAGAACATCCGCACCGTAACACAACATAAACACAACAGAACAAATACCCAGAACCCCTTGCATCCCTAACTTTTCCGAGCTACAATATACACCCCCGCTACCACCAAACCCCGCCCCCCCAACCACGCCCACCTCAACCCCGACCCCCCACACCACAACCCCCAAATCTCCCGAATTCGAAGGTCTCAAGGTTGGCAAGTATGGCCTGAAGAGACGGAGATAAATGGCCCAACGATGTCCGCACAAAGTCTGTGCATTCAAAATGCCATCAATAAAATGCATCTGTGTTTGTTGTCCATTACATACACCTGCACATACCATAAACCCACCAGCACCATGGGCCACACCATCTACAACATTGGCATCAGCTAACTGCTCACCCACAACGTCATACACACGGTCTACCATCTTCCCTGAACAGTGAAAACCGGGATTCATCAGTGAAGAGAACACCTAACCAAATCATAACACGCCATTGATTGTGAGCATTTTTTCACTCAAGTCAGTTACGACGACGAACTGAAGTCAGGTCGAGACCCAGATGAGCATGACGGGCATGCAGATGAGCCTCAATGAGAGGGTTTTTGACAGTTTGTGCAAAACATCTTGGAGGTGAAGTTGCTAGATGTGGAGGTCCTGGGCTGGGCTACAAATGGTCGTGGTTGTTAGGCCGGTTACATGTACTGTACTGCTAAATTCTCTGAAACACCTTTGGAGATGACTGATGGTAAAGAAATACAATTTCAGTTTACAGACAACAGCTTTGGTGTACATTCCTGCAGCAAGCATGTCAATTGTACACTGCCTCAACACTTGCAATCTGTGGCATTGTGTTGTCTGTGGTGGCCTTTAATGTTCACCGGCCTAAAGCACACTTGTGCAAAGAGGGGAGGATACAGCCAAATGGAAGGCATTTTTGTACTTTGCTGCAAGTTATTTGTTGAAGTGCAAATGTTTTTCTCACCTTTTTATCAACTTTATTTGTCCCCATGGTGGCTTGTTTTGCAGTCATACTCAATAAACAAACCCAGAGACTTGTGGTGTAACTGTTAGTCAGCAAAGAACTACAGAATCAACTACTGTAGTGATGACATCATAGCGGGGAGAGAATGACTTCGAGGTGGGGTGTTGATATCAT